>NW_028270142.1:55421710-55728242 GCF_037043375.1 Chiloscyllium plagiosum
AGAGGAAATGCTGTAATAGTTTGTGCACAGCACAATCCCACTTAGAGAGGAAATACTGTAGTAGTTTGTGCACAGCACGATCCCACACAGTGAGGAAATGTTGTAATGGTTTATGCACAGCATGATCCCACAGTGAGGGAATGCTGTAGTAGTTTGTGCACAGCATGATCCCACACAGTCAGATAATGCTGTAATAGATTGTGCACAGCACGATTCCACACAGTGAGGGAATGCTGTCGGCGTTTGTGTACAGCAAGGTCCCACTTAGAGAAGGAATACTGTGGTAATTTGTGCACAGCACAATCCCACACAGTGAGGGAATGCTGCAGTAGTTTGTCTACAGCAAGCTCCCACACAGAGAAGGAATACTGTAGTAATTTGTGCACAGCAAGGTCTCGCACAGTGAGGGAATGCTGCAGTGGTTTGTCTACAGCAAGCTCCCACACAGAGAGGGAGTACTGTAGTAATTTGTGCACAGCAATGGCTCGCACTGTGAGAGAATGCTGCAGTAGTTTGTGCACAGCACGATCCCACACAATGAGGGAATACTGTAGTAGTTTGTGCACAGCACGATCCCACACAGTGAGAGAATGCTGCAGTAGTTTGTCTTCAGCACGATCCCACACATTGAGGGAATGCTATAGTAGTTTGTGCACAGCACGATCTCACAGAGTGAGGGAGTGCTGTAGTAGTTTGTGCACAGCAAGATCCCACACACTGAGGGATTGCTGCAGTAGTTTGTGCACAGCAAGATCCCACACACTGAGGGAATGCTGTAGTAGTTTGTGCACAGCACGATCCCACACAGAGAGGGAATGCTGTAGTAGTTTGTGCACAGCACGATCCCACACAGAGAGGGAATAATGTAGTAGATTGTGCACAGCACGATCCCACACAGAGAGAGAATACTGCAGTAGTTTGTGCACAGCACGATCCCACACAGAGAGGGAATGCTGTAGTAGTTTGTGTACAGCAAGATCCCACACAGTGAGGGAATGTTGTAGTAGTTTGTGCACAGCACGGTCCCACACAGAGAGGGAATGCTGTAGCAGTTGGTGCACAGCACGATCCCACACAGTGAGGAAGTGCTGTAATAGTTTGTGCATTGCACGATCCCACAGTGAGGGAATGCTGTAGTAGTTTGTGTACAGCACGATCCCACACAGTGAGGGAATGCTGTAGTTTTTTGTGCACAGCACGTTCCCACATGGTGAGGGAATGCTGTAGTAGTTTGTGCACAGCATGATCCCACAGTGAGGGAATGGTGTAGTAGCTTGTGCACAGAACGATCCCACTTAGAGAGGGAATGCTGTAGTAGATTGTGCACAGCACGATCCCTCACAGAGAGGGAATGCTGTAGTAGTTTGTGCACAGCAAGGTCTCGCACAGTGAGGGAATGCTGTCGTCGTTTGTGTACAGCAAGGTCCCACATAGAGAGGGAATACTTTGGTAATTTGTGCACAGCACGATCCCACACAGTGAGGGAATGCTGTAGTAATTTGAGCACAGCAAGATCCCACAGAGTGAGGGAATGCTGCAGTAGTTTGTGTACAGCAAGGCCCCACTCAGGGAATGCTGTCATAGTTTGTATACTGCAAGGTCCCATTAAGGGAATGCTGTAGTAGTTTGTCTACAGCAAGGTATCACTTAGAGAGAAAATGCTGCAGTAGATTGTGCACAGCAAGGTCCAACTTAGGGAATGCTGTAGTAGTTTGCGCACAGCACGATCCCACACAGAGAGGGAATGCTGTAGTAGTTTGTGTCCAACAAGGTCCCCCTGAGAGAGGGAATACTGTAGTAGTTTGTGCACAGCACGATCCCACACAGAGAGAGAATGCTGCAGTAGATTGTGCACAGCACGATCCCACACAGTGAGGCAATGCTGTAGTATTTTGGGCACAGCACAATCCCACACAGTGAGAGAATACTGAAGTAATTTGTGCACAGTAAGATCCCACACAGTGAGGGCACACTGCAGTAGTTTGTCTACAGCAAGCTCCCACACAGAGAGGGAATACTGTAGTAATTTGTGCACAGCAAGGTCTCGCACAGTGAGGGAATGCTGTAGTCGTTTGTGCACAGCAAGATCCCACACAGTGAGGGAATACTGTAGGAATTTGTGCACAGCACTGTCTCGCACTGTGAGGAAATACAGTAGTAGTTTGTGCTCAGCAAGATCCCACACAGTGAGGGAATGCTGCAGTTGTTTGCGCACAGCACGATCTCACACAGAGAGGGAATGCTGAAGTAGTTTGTGTCCAACAAGGTCCCACTTAGAGAGGGAATACTGTAGTAGATTGTGCACAGCACGATCCCACACAGAGAGAGAATGCTGCAGTAGTTTGTGCACAGCACGATCCCACACAGAGAGGGAATGCTGCAGTAGTTTGTGCACAGCACGATCCCACATATTGAGGGAATGCTGCAGTAGTTTGTGCACAGCACGATCCCACATATTGAGGGAATGCTGCAGTAGTTTGTGCACAGCACGATCTCACACAGTGAGGGAGTGCTGCAGTAGTTTGTGCACAGCAAGATCCCACACACTGAGGGAATCCTGTAGTAGTTTGTGCACAGCACGATCCCACACAGAGCGGGAATGCTGTAGTAGTTCGTGCACAGCACGATCCCACACAGTGAGGGAGTGCTGTAGTAGATTGTGCACAGCACGATCCCACACAGTGAGAGAATGCTGTAGTAGTTTATGCACAGCAAGATCCCACACAGTGAGGGAATGCTGCAGTAGTTTGTCGACAGCAAGCTCCCACACAGTGAGAGAATACTGTAGTAATTTGTGCACTTTAAGATCCCACACAATGAGGGCACGCTGCAGTAGTTTGTCTGCAGCAAGCACCCACACAGAGAGGGAATACTGTAGTAATTTGTGCACAGCAAGGTCTCGCACAGTGAGAAAATGCTGTAGTCATTTGTGCACAGCAAGATCCCACACAGTGAGGGAATGCTGTGGTAGTTTGTGCACACCACGATCCCACACAGAGCGGAAATGCTGTAGTAGTTTGTGCACAGCACGATCCCACACAGTGAGAGAATGCTGTAGTAGTTTGTGCACAGCAAGGTCTCGCACAGTGAGGGAATGCTGTAGTAGTTTGTGCACAGCACGATCCCACACATTGACGGAATGCTGTAGTAGTTTGTGCACAGCACGATCCGACAGAGTGAGGGAATGCTGCAGTAGTTTGTGCACAGCAAGATCCCACACAGTGAGGGAATGCTGTAGTAGTTTGTGCACAGCACGATCTCACACAGTGAGGGAATGCTGTAGTACTTTGTGCACAGCACGATCCCACACAGTGAGAGAATTCTGTAGTAGTTTGTGTACAGCAAGATCCCACACAGTGAGAGAATGCTGTAGTTGTTTGTGCACAGCACAATCCCACACAGTGAGGGAATACTGTAGTAGTTTGTGCACAGCACGATCCCACACAGTGAGGGCATGCTGCAGTAGTTTGTCTACAGCAAGCTCCCATACAGACAGGGAATACTGTAGTAATTTGTGCGCAGCAAGGTCTCGCACAGTGAGTGAATGCTGTAGTACTTTGTGCACAGCACAATCCCACACAGTGTGAGAATGCTGTAGTCGTTTGCGCACAGCAAGATCCCACACAGTGAGGGAATGCTGTAGTAGTTTGTGCACAGCACGATCCCACACAGTGAGGGAAAGCTGTAGTAGTTTGTGCACAGTAAGATCCCACACAGTGAGGGAATGCTGTAGTAGTTTGTGCACAGCACGATCCCACACAGTGTGAGAATGCTGTAGTAGTTTGTGCACAGTAAGATCCCACACAGTGAGCGAATGCTGTAGTAGTTTGTGCACAGCACGATTCCACACAGTGAGGGAATGCTGTAGTAGTTTGTGTCCTGCAAAGTATCATTTAGAGATGGAATGCTGTAGTAGTTCATGCATAGCACGATCCCACAGTGTGGAAAAAAGCCCTTCGGCCCAACAAGTCCACACCGAACCACAACCCACCCATACCCTAACATTTACCCCTTACCTAACACTACGGGCAATCTAGTATGGCCATTTCACCTGACCTGCACATCTTCGGACTATGGGAGCAAACCCACGCCGACACAGAGAGAATGTGCAAACTCCACACAGTCTGTCGCCTGAGGCGGGAATTGAACCCGGGTCACTGGTGCTGTGAGGCAGCAGTGCTAACCACTGTGCCACCGTGCTGTCCACAATAATGTAATAGTTTGTGCACAGCACATCCCACAATGAGGCAATGCTGTCGTAGTTTGTGCACAGCAAGATCCCACAAAGTGAGTGAATGCTGCAGTAGTTTGTGCACAGCATGATCCCACAAAGTGAGGGAATGCTGCAGTAGATTGTGCACAGCACGATCCCACACAGTGAGAGAATGCTGTTGTATTTTGTGCACAGCATGATCCCACACAGTGAGAAAATGCTGTAGTAGTTTGAGCACAGCACGATCCCACACAGTGAGGGAGTGCTGTAGTAGTTTGTGCACTGCACGATCCCACACAGGGAGAGAATGCTGTAGTAGTTTGTGCACAGCAAGATCCCACACATTGAGAGAATGCTGTAGTAGTTTGTGCACAGCACGATCCCACACAGTGAGGGAATGCTGCCGTAGATTGTGCACAGCACGATCCCACACAGTTAGGGAGTGCTGTAGTAGTTTGCGCACAGCAAGATCCCACACAGGGAGAGAATGCTGTAGTGGTTTGTGCACAGCAAGATCCCACACAGTGAGAGAATGCGTAGTAGTTTGTGCACAGCACAATCCCACACATTGAGAGAATGCTGTAGTAGTTTGTGCACAGCACTATCCACACAGAGAGGGAATGCTGTAGTAGTTTGTGCACAGCACGATCCCACACAGTGAGGGAACGCTGCAGTAGTTTGTGCACAGCACAATCCCACACAGAGAAGGAATACTGTAGTAATTTGTGCACAGCAAGGTCTCGCACAGTGAGGGAATGCTGCAGTGGTTTGTCTACAGCAAGCTCCCACACAGAGAGGGAGTACTGTAGTAATTTGTGCACAGCAATGGCTCGCACTGTGAGAGAATGCTGCAGTAGTTTGTGCACAGCACGATCCCACACAATGAGGGAATACTGTAGTAGTTTGTACACAGCACGATCCCACACAGTGAGAGAATGCTGTAGTAGTTTGTCTTCAGCACGATCCCACACATTGAGGGAATGCTATAGTAGTTTGTGCACAGCACGATCTCACAGAGTGAGGGAGTGCTGTAGTAGTTTGTGCACAGCAAGATCCCACACAATGAGGGATTGCTGCAGTAGTTTGTGCACAGCAAGATCCCACACAATGAGGGAATGCTGTAGTAGTTTGTGCACAGCACGATCCCACACAGAGAGGGAATGCTGTAGTAGTTTGTGTCCAACAAGGTCCCACTCAGAGAGGGAATAATGTAGTAGATTGTGCACAGCACGATCCCACACAGAGAGAGAATGCTGCAGTAGTTTGTGCACAGCACGATCCCACACAGAGAGGGAATGCTGTAGTAGTTTGTGTACAGCAAGATCCCACACAGTGAGGGAATGTTGTAGTAGTTTGTGCACAGCACGGTCCCACACAGAGAGGGAATGCTGTAGCAGTTGGTGCACAGCACGATCCCACACAGTGAGGAAGTGCTGTAATAGTTTGTGCATTGCACGATCCCACAGTGAGGGAATGCTGTAGTAGTTTGTGTACAGCACGATCCCACACAGTGAGGGAATGCTGTCGTTTTTTGTGCACAGCACGTTCCCACATGGGGAGGGAATGCTGTAGTAGTTTGTGCACAGAACGATCACGCTTAGAGAGGGAATGCTGTAGTAGATTGTGCACAGCACGATCCCACACAGTGAGGGAATGCTGTAGTAGTTTGCGCACAGCACGATCCCACACAGAGAGGGAATGCTGTAGTAGTTTGTGCACAGCACGATCCCTCACAGAGAGGGAATGCTGTAGTAGTTTGTGCACAGCACGATCCCACACAGTGAGGGAATGCTGCCGTAGATTGTGCACAGCACGATCCCACACAGTTAGGGAGTGCTGTAGTAGTTTGCGCACAGCAAGATCCCACACAGGGAGAGAATGCTGTAGTGGTTTGTGCACAGCAAGATCCCACACAGTGAGAGAATGCGTAGTAGTTTGTGCACAGCACAATCCCACACATTGAGAGAATGCTGTAGTAGTTTGTGCACAGCACTATCCACACAGAGAGGGAATGCTGTAGTAGTTTGTGCACAGCACGATCCCACACAGTGAGGGAACGCTGCAGTAGTTTGTGCACAGCACAATCCCACACAGAGAAGGAATACTGTAGTAATTTGTGCACAGCAAGGTCTCGCACAGTGAGGGAATGCTGCAGTGGTTTGTCTACAGCAAGCTCCCACACAGAGAGGGAGTACTGTAGTAATTTGTGCACAGCAATGGCTCGCACTGTGAGAGAATGCTGCAGTAGTTTGTGCACAGCACGATCCCACACAATGAGGGAATACTGTAGTAGTTTGTGCACAGCACGATCCCACACAGTGAGAGAATGCTGTAGTAGTTTGTCTTCAGCACAATCCCACACATTGAGGGAATGCTGTAGTAGTTTGTGCACAGCACGATCTCACAGAGTGAGGGAGTGCTGTAGTAGTTTGTGCACAGCAAGATCCCACACAATGAGGGATTGCTGCAGTAGTTTGTGCACAGCAAGATCCCACACAATGAGGGAATGCTGTAGTAGTTTGTGCACAGCACGATCCCACACAGAGAGGGAATGCTGTAGTAGTTTGTGTCCAACAAGGTCCCACTCAGAGAGGGAATACTGTAGTAGTTTGTGTACAGCAAGATCCCACACAGTGAGGGAATGTTGTAGTAGTTTGTGCACAGCACGGTCCCACACAGAGAGGGAATGCTGTAGCAGTTGGTGCACAGCACGATCCCACACAGTGAGGAAGTGCTGTAATAGTTTGTGCATTGCACGATCCCACAGTGAGGGAATGCTGTAGTAGTTTGTGTACAGCACGATCCCACACAGTGAGGGAATGCTGTCGTTTTTTGTGCACAGCACGTTCCCACATGGGGAGGGAATGCTGTAGTAGTTTGTGCACAGCATGATCCCACAGTGAGGGAATGGTGTAGTAGCTTGTGCACAGAACGATCACGCTTAGAGAGGGAATGCTGTAGTAGTTTGTGCACAGCACGATCCCTCACAGTGAGGGAATGGTGTAGTAGCTTGTGCACAGCACGATCCCTCACAGAGAGGGAATGGTGTAGTAGTTTGTGCACAGCACGATCCCTCACAGAGAGGGAATGCTGTAGTAGTTTGTGCACAGCACGATCCCTCACAGAGAGGGAATGGTGTAGTAGATTGTGCACAGCACGATCCCTCACAGAGAGGGAATGGTGTAGTAGTTTGTGCACAGCACGATCCCTCACAGAGAGGGAATGCTGTAGTAGTTTGTGCACAGCACGATCCCTCACAGAGAGGGAATGCTGTAGTAGTTTGTGCACAGCAAGGTCTCGCACAGTGAGGGAATGCTGTCGTCGTTTGTGTACAGCAAGGTCCCACTTAGAGAGGGAATACTTTGGTAATTTGTGCACAGCACGATCCCACACAGTGAGGGAATGCTGTAGTAATTTGAGCACAGCAAGATCCCACAGAGTGAGGGAATGCTGCAGTAGTTTGTGTACAGCAAGGCCCCACTCAGGGAATGCTGTCATAGTTTGTATACTGCAAGGTCCCATTAAGGGAATGCTGTAGTAGTTTGTCTACAGCAAGGTATCACTTAGAGAGAAAATGCTGCAGTAGATTGTGCACAGCAAGGTCCAACTTAGGGAATGCTGTAGTAGTTTGCGCACAGCACGATCCCACACAGAGAGGGAATGCTGTAGTAGTTTGTGTCCACCAAGGTCCCCCTGAGAGAGGGAATACTGTAGTAGTTTGTGCACAGCACGATCCCACACAGAGAGAGAATGCTGCAGTAGATTGTGCACAGCACGATCCCACATATTGAGGGAATGTTGTAGTAGTTTGTGCACAGCACGATCTCACAGAGTGAGGGAGTGCTGTAGTAGTTTGTGCACAGCAAGATCCCACAAAATGAGGGAATGCTGTGGTAGTTTGTGCACAGCAAGATCCCACACAGTGAGGCAATGCTGTAGTATTTTGGGCACAGCACAATCCCACACAGTGAGAGAATACTGAAGTAATTTGTGCACAGCAAGATCCCACACAGTGAGGGCACACTGCAGTAGTTTGTCTACAGCAAGCTCCCACACAGAGAGGGAATACTGTAGTAATTTGTGCACAGCAAGGTCTCGCACAGTGAGGGAATGCTGTAGTCGTTTGTGCACAGCAAGATCCCACACAGTGAGGGAATACTGTAGGAATTTGTGCACAGCAATGTCTCGCACTGTGAGGAAATACAGTAGTAGTTTGTGCTCAGCAAGATCCCACACAGTGAGGGAATGCTGCAGTTGTTTGCGCACAGCACGATCTCACACAGAGAGGGAATGCTGAAGTAGTTTGTGTCCAACAAGGTCCCACTTAGAGAGGGAATACTGTCGTAGATTGTGCACAGCACGATCCCACACAGAGAGAGAATGCTGCAGTAGTTTGTGCACAGCACGATCCCACACAGAGAGGGAATGCTGCAGTAGTTTGTGCACAGCACGATCCCACATAATGAGGGAATGCTGCAGTAGTTTGTGCACAGCATGATCCCACATATTGAGGGAATGCTGCAGTAGTTTGTGCACAGCACGATCTCACACAATGAGGGAGTGCTGCAGTAGTTTGTGCACAGCAAGATCCCACACACTGATGGAATCCTGTAGTAGTTTGTGCACAGCACGATCCCACACAGAGCGGGAATGCTGTAGTAGTTCGTGCACAGCACGATCCCACACAGTGAGGGAGTGCTGTAGTAGATTGTGCACAGCACGATCCCACACAGTGAGAGAATGCTGTAGTAGTTTATGCACAGCAAGATCCCACACAGTTAGGGAGTGCTGTAGTAGTTTGCGCACAGCAAGATCCCACACAGGGAGAGAATGCTGTAGTGGTTTGTGCACAGCAAGATCCCACACAGTGAGAGAATGCGTAGTAGTTTGTGCACAGCACAATCCCACACATTGAGAGAATGCTGTAGTAGTTTGTGCACAGCACTATCCACACAGAGAGGGAATGCTGTAGTAGTTTGTGCACAGCACGATCCCACACAGTGAGGGAACGCTGCAGTAGTTTGTGCACAGCACAATCCCACACAGAGAAGGAATACTGTAGTAATTTGTGCACAGCAAGGTCTCGCACAGTGAGGGAATGCTGCAGTGGTTTGTCTACAGCAAGCTCCCACACAGAGAGGGAGTACTGTAGTAATTTGTGCACAGCAATGGCTCGCACTGTGAGAGAATGCTGCAGTAGTTTGTGCACAGCACGATCCCACACAATGAGGGAATACTGTAGTAGTTTGTGCACAGCACGATCCCACACAGTGAGAGAATGCTGTAGTAGTTTGTCTTCAGCACAATCCCACACATTGAGGGAATGCTGTAGTAGTTTGTGCACAGCACGATCTCACAGAGTGAGGGAGTGCTGTAGTAGTTTGTGCACAGCAAGATCCCACACAATGAGGG
The DNA here is from genome assembly GCF_037043375.1 of Chiloscyllium plagiosum. NCBI lineage: Eukaryota > Metazoa > Chordata > Chondrichthyes > Orectolobiformes > Hemiscylliidae > Chiloscyllium > Chiloscyllium plagiosum. Next base: position 55,431,336 of record NW_028270142.1, read on the forward strand.
ATTGCTGCAGTAGTTTGTGCACAGCAAGATCCCACACAATGAGGGAATGCTGTAGTAGTTTGTGCACAGCACGATCCCACACAGAGAGGGAATGCTGTAGTAGTTTGTGTCCAACAAGGTCCCACTCAGAGAGGGAATACTGTAGTAGTTTGTGTACAGCAAGATCCCACACAGTGAGGGAATGTTGTAGTAGTTTGTGCACAGCACGGTCCCACACAGAGAGGGAATGCTGTAGCAGTTGGTGCACAGCACGATCCCACACAGTGAGGAAGTGCTGTAATAGTTTGTGCATTGCACGATCCCACAGTGAGGGAATGCTGTAGTAGTTTGTGTACAGCACGATCCCACACAGTGAGGGAATGCTGTCGTTTTTTGTGCACAGCACGTTCCCACATGGGGAGGGAATGCTGTAGTAGTTTGTGCACAGCATGATCCCACAGTGAGGGAATGGTGTAGTAGCTTGTGCACAGAACGATCACGCTTAGAGAGGGAATGCTGTAGTAGTTTGTGCACAGCACGATCCCTCACAGTGAGGGAATGGTGTAGTAGCTTGTGCACAGCACGATCCCTCACAGAGAGGGAATGGTGTAGTAGTTTGTGCACAGCACGATCCCTCACAGAGAGGGAATGCTGTAGTAGTTTGTGCACAGCACGATCCCTCACAGAGAGGGAATGGTGTAGTAGATTGTGCACAGCACGATCCCTCACAGAGAGGGAATGGTGTAGTAGTTTGTGCACAGCACGATCCCTCACAGAGAGGGAATGCTGTAGTAGTTTGTGCACAGCACGATCCCTCACAGAGAGGGAATGCTGTAGTAGTTTGTGCACAGCAAGGTCTCGCACAGTGAGGGAATGCTGTCGTCGTTTGTGTACAGCAAGGTCCCACTTAGAGAGGGAATACTTTGGTAATTTGTGCACAGCACGATCCCACACAGTGAGGGAATGCTGTAGTAATTTGAGCACAGCAAGATCCCACAGAGTGAGGGAATGCTGCAGTAGTTTGTGTACAGCAAGGCCCCACTCAGGGAATGCTGTCATAGTTTGTATACTGCAAGGTCCCATTAAGGGAATGCTGTAGTAGTTTGTCTACAGCAAGGTATCACTTAGAGAGAAAATGCTGCAGTAGATTGTGCACAGCAAGGTCCAACTTAGGGAATGCTGTAGTAGTTTGCGCACAGCACGATCCCACACAGAGAGGGAATGCTGTAGTAGTTTGTGTCCACCAAGGTCCCCCTGAGAGAGGGAATACTGTAGTAGTTTGTGCACAGCACGATCCCACACAGAGAGAGAATGCTGCAGTAGATTGTGCACAGCACGATCCCACATATTGAGGGAATGTTGTAGTAGTTTGTGCACAGCACGATCTCACAGAGTGAGGGAGTGCTGTAGTAGTTTGTGCACAGCAAGATCCCACAAAATGAGGGAATGCTGTGGTAGTTTGTGCACAGCAAGATCCCACACAGTGAGGCAATGCTGTAGTATTTTGGGCACAGCACAATCCCACACAGTGAGAGAATACTGAAGTAATTTGTGCACAGCAAGATCCCACACAGTGAGGGCACACTGCAGTAGTTTGTCTACAGCAAGCTCCCACACAGAGAGGGAATACTGTAGTAATTTGTGCACAGCAAGGTCTCGCACAGTGAGGGAATGCTGTAGTCGTTTGTGCACAGCAAGATCCCACACAGTGAGGGAATACTGTAGGAATTTGTGCACAGCAATGTCTCGCACTGTGAGGAAATACAGTAGTAGTTTGTGCTCAGCAAGATCCCACACAGTGAGGGAATGCTGCAGTTGTTTGCGCACAGCACGATCTCACACAGAGAGGGAATGCTGAAGTAGTTTGTGTCCAACAAGGTCCCACTTAGAGAGGGAATACTGTCGTAGATTGTGCACAGCACGATCCCACACAGAGAGAGAATGCTGCAGTAGTTTGTGCACAGCACGATCCCACACAGAGAGGGAATGCTGCAGTAGTTTGTGCACAGCACGATCCCACATAATGAGGGAATGCTGCAGTAGTTTGTGCACAGCATGATCCCACATATTGAGGGAATGCTGCAGTAGTTTGTGCACAGCACGATCTCACACAATGAGGGAGTGCTGCAGTAGTTTGTGCACAGCAAGATCCCACACACTGATGGAATCCTGTAGTAGTTTGTGCACAGCACGATCCCACACAGAGCGGGAATGCTGTAGTAGTTCGTGCACAGCACGATCCCACACAGTGAGGGAGTGCTGTAGTAGATTGTGCACAGCACGATCCCACACAGTGAGAGAATGCTGTAGTAGTTTATGCACAGCAAGATCCCACACAGTGAGGGAATGCTGCAGTAGTTTGTCTACAGCAAGCTCCCACACAGTGAGAGAATACTGTAGTAATTTGTGCACAGTAAGATCCCACACAATGAGGGCACGCTGCAGTAGTTTGTCAACAGCAAGTACCCACACAGAGAGGGAATACTGTAGTAATTTGTGCACAGCAAGGTCTCGCACAGTGAGAAAATGCTGTAGTCATTTGTGCACAGCAAGATCCCACACAGTGAGGGAATGCTGTGGTAGTTTGTGCACAGCACGATCCCACACAGTGAGAGAATGCTGTAGTAGTTTGTGCACAGCAAGGTCTCGCACAGTGAGGGAATGCTGTAGTAGTTTGTGCACAGCACGATCCCACACATTGACGGAATGCTGTAGTAGTTTGTGCACAGCACGATCCGACAGAGTGAGGGAATGCTGCAGTAGTTTGTGCACAGCAAGATCCCACACACTGAGGGAATGCTGTAGTAGTTTGTGCACAGCACGATCCCACGCAGTGAGGGAATGCTGTCGTACTTTGTGCACAGCACGATCCCACACAGAGAGGGAATGCTGTAGTAGTTTGTGTCCAACAAGGTCCCACTCAGAGAGGGAATAATGTAGTAGATTGTGCACAGCACGATCCCACACAGAGAGAGAATGCTGCAGTAGTTTGTGCACAGCACGATCCCACACAGAGAGGGAATGCTGTAGTAGTTTGTGTACAGCAAGATCCCACACAGTGAGGGAATGTTGTAGTAGTTTGTGCACAGCACGGTCCCACACAGTGAGGGAATGCTGTAGCAGTTGGTGCACAGCACGATCCCACACAGTGAGGAAGTGCTGTAATAGTTTGTGCATTGCACGATCCCACAGTGAGGGAATGCTGTAGTAGTTTGTGTACAGCACGATCCCACACAGTGAGGGAATGCTGTCGTTTTTTGTGCACAGCACGTTCCCACACGGTGAGGGAATGCTGTAGTAGTTTGTGCACAGCATGATCCCACAGTGAGGGAATGGTGTAGTAGCTTGTGCACAGAACGATCACGCTTAGAGAGGGAATGCTGTAGTAGATTGTGCACAGCACGATCCCACACAGAGAGGGAATGGTGTAGTAGTTTGTGCACAGCAAGGTCTCGCACAGTGAGGGAATGCTGTCGTCGTTTGTGTACAGCAAGGTCCCACATAGAGAGGGAATACTTTGGTAATTTGTGCACAGCACGATCCCACACAGTGAGGGAATGCTGTAGTAATTTGAGCACAGCAAGATCCCACAGAGTGAGGGAATGCTGCAGTAGTTTGTGTACAGCAAGGCCCCACTCAGGGAATGCTGTCATAGTTTGTATACTGCAAGGTCCCATTAAGGGAATGCTGTAGTAGTTTGTCTACAGCAAGGTATCACTTAGAGAGAAAATGCTGCAGTAGATTGTGCACAGCAAGGTCCAACTTAGGGAATGCTGTAGTAGTTTGCGCACAGCACGATCCCACACAGAGAGGGAATGCTGTAGTAGTTTGTGTCCAACAAGGACCCCTGAGAGAGGGAATACTGCAGTAGTTTGTGCACAGCACGATCCCACACAGAGAGAGAATGCTGCAGTAGATTGTGCACAGCACGATCCCACATATTGAGGGAATGCTGTAGTAGTTTGTGCACAGCACGATCTCACAGAGTGAGGGAGTGCTGTAGTAGTTTGTGCACAGCAAGATCCCACAAAGTGAGGGAATGCTGTGGTAGTTTGTGCACAGCAAGATCCCACACAGGGAGAGAATGCTGTCGTAGTTTGTGCACAGCAAGATCCCACACAGTGAGAGAATACTGAAGTAATTTGTGCACAGTAAGATCCCACACAGTGAGGGCACACTGCAGTAGTTTGTCTACAGCAAGCTCCCACACAGAGAGGGAATACTGTAGTAATTTGTGCACAGCAAGGTCTCGCACAGTGAGGGAATGCTGTAGTTGTTTGTGCACAGCAAGATCCCACACAGTGAGGGAATACTGTAGGAATTTGTGCACAGCAATGTCTCGCACTGTGAGGAAATGCAGTAGTAGTTTGTGCTCAGCAAGATCCCACACAGTGAGGGAATGCTGCAGTTGTTTGCGCACAGCACGATCTCACACAGAGAGGGAATGCTGCAGTAGTTTGTGCACAGCACGATCCCACATATTGAGGGAATGCTGCAGTAGTTTGTGTCCAACAAGGTCCCACTTAGAGAGGGAATACTGTTGTAGATTGTGCACAGCACGATCCCACACAGAGAGAGAATGCTGCAGTAGTTTGTGCACAGCACGATCCCACACAGAGAGGGAATGCTGCAGTAGTTTGTGTACAGCACGATCCCACATATTGAGGGAATGCTGCAGTAGTTTGTGCACAGCACGATCCCACATATTGAGGGAATGCTGCAGTAGTTTGTGCACAGCACGATCCCACATATTGAGGGAATGCTGCAGTAGTTTGTGCACAGCAAGATCCCACACAGTGAGGGAATGCTGTAGTACTTTGTGCACAGCAAGATCCCACACACTGAGGGAATCCGGTAGTAGTTTGTGCACAGCACGATCCCACACAGAGCGGGAATGCTGTAGTAGTTCATGCACAGCACGATCCCACACAGTGAGGGAGTGCTGTAGTAAATTGTGCACAGCACGATCCCACACAGTGAGAGAATGCTGTGGTAGGTTATGCACAGCAAGATCCCACACAGTGAGGGAATGCTGCAGTAGTTTGTCTACAGCAAGCTCCCACACAGTGAGAGAATACTGTAGTAATTTGTGCACAGTAAGATCCCACACAATGAGGGCACGCTGCAGTAGTTTGTCTACAACAAGCACCCACACAGAGAGGGAATACTGTCGTAATTTGTGCACAGCAAGGTCTCGCACAGTGAGAAAATGCTGTAGTCATTTGTGCACAGCAAGATCCCACACAGTGAGGGAATGCTGTGGTAGTTTGTGCACAGCACGATCCCACACAGAGCGGAAATGCTGTAGTAGTTTGTGCACAGCACGATCCCACACAGTGAGAGAATTCTGTCATAGTTTGTGCACAGCAAGGTCTCGCACAGTGAGAGAATGCTGTAGTTGTTTGTGCACAGCACAATCCCACACAGTGAGGGAATACTGTAGTAGTTTGTGCACAGCACGATCCCACACAGTGAGGGCATGCTGCAGTAGTTTGTCTACAGCAAGCTCCCATACAGACAGGGAATACTGTAGTAATTTGTGCGCAGCAAGGTCTCGCACAGTGAGTGAATGCTGTAGTACTTTGTGCACAGCACAATCCCACACAGTGTGAGAATGCTGTAGTCGTTTGCGCACAGCAAGATCCCACACAGTGAGGGAATGCTGTAGTAGTTTGTGCACAGCACGATCCCACACAGTGAGGGAAAGCTGTAGTAGTTTGCGCACAGTAAGATCCCACACAGTGAGGGAATGCTGTAGTAGTTTGTGCACAGCACGATCCCACACAGTGTGAGAATGCTGTAGTAGTTTGTGCACAGTAAGATCCCACACAGTGAGAGAATGCTGTAGTAGTTTGTGCACAGCACGATTCCACACAGTGAGGGAATGCTGTAGTAGTTTGTGTCCTGCAAAGTATCACTTAGAGATGGAATGCTGTCGTAGTTCATGCATAGCACGATCCCACAGTGTGGAAAAAAGCCCTTCGGCCCAAAAAGTCCACACCGAACCGCAACCCACCCATACCCTTACATTTACCCCTTACCTAACACTACGGGCAATCTAGTATGGCCATTTCACCTGACCTGCACATCTTCGGACTATGGGAGCAAACCCACGCCGACACAGAGAGAATGTGCAAACTCCACACAGTCTGTCGCCTGAGGCGGGAATTGAACCCGGGTCACTGGTGCTGTGAGGCAGCAGTGCTAACCACTGTGCCACCGTGCTGTCCACAATAATGTAATAGTTTGTGCACAGCACATCCCACAATGAGGCAATGCTGTCGTAGTTTGTGCACAGCAAGATCCCACAAAGTGAGTGAATGCTGCAGTAGTTTGTGCACAGCATGATCCCACAAAGTGAGGGAATGCTGCAGTAGATTGTGCACAGCACGATCCCACACAGTGAGAGAATGCTGTTGTATTTTGTGCACAGCATGATCCCACACAGTGAGAAAATGCTGTAGTAGTTTGAGCACAGCACGATCCCACACAGTGAGGGAGTGCTGTAGTAGTTTGTGCACTGCACGATCCCACACAGGGAGAGAATGCTGTAGTAGTTTGTGCACAGCAAGATCCCACACATTGAGAGAATGCTGTAGTAGTTTGTGCACAGCACGATCCCACACAGTGAGGGAATGCTGCCGTAGATTGTGCACAGCACGATCCCACACAGTTAGGGAGCGCTGTAGTAGTTTGCGCACAGCAAGATCCCACACAGGGAGAGAATGCTGTAGTGGTTTGTGCACAGCAAGATCCCACACAGTGAGAGAATGCGTAGTAGTTTGTGCACAGCACAATCCCACACATTGAGAGAATGCTGTAGTAGTTTGTGCACAGCACTATCCACACAGAGAGGGAATGCTGTAGTAGTTTGTGCACAGCACGATCCCACACAGTGAGGGAACGCTGCAGTAGTTTGTGCACAGCACAATCCCACACAGAGAAGGAATACTGTAGTAATTTGTGCACAGCAAGGTCTCACACAGTGAGGGAATGCTGCAGTGGTTTGTCTACAGCAAGCTCCCACACAGAGAGGGAGTACTGTAGTAATTTGTGCACAGCAATGGCTCGCACTGTGAGAGAATGCTGCAGTAGTTTGTGCACAGCACGATCCCACACAATGAGGGAATACTGTAGTAGTTTGTGCACAGCACGATCCCACACAGTGAGAGAATGCTGTAGTAGTTTGTCTTCAGCACGATCCCACACATTGAGGGAATGCTGTAGTAGTTTGTGCACAGCACGATCTCACAGAGTGAGGGAGTGCTGTAGTAGTTTGTGCACAGCAAGATCCCACACACTGAGGGATTGCTGCAGTAGTTTGTGCACAGCAAGATCCCACACAATGAGGGAATGCTGTAGTAGTTTGTGCACAGCACGATCCCACACAGTGAGGGAATGCTGTAGTAGTTTGTGTCCAACAAGGTCCCACTCAGAGAGGGAATAATGTAGTAGATTGTGCACAGCACGATCCCACACAGAGAGAGAATGCTGCAGTAGTTTGTGCACAGCACGATCCCACACAGAGAGGGAATGCTGTAGTAGTTTGTGTACAGCAAGATCCCACACAGTGAGGGAATGTTGTAGTAGTTTGTGCACAGCACGGTCCCACACAGAGAGGGAATGCTGTAGCAGTTGGTGCACAGCACGATCACACACAGTGAGGAAGTGCTGTAATAGTTTGTGCATTGCACGATCCCACAGTGAGGGAATGCTGTAGTAGTTTGTGTACAGCACGATAGAACATAAAACATAGAACAATACAGCACAGAACAGGCCCTTCGGCCCACGATGTTGTGCCGAACTTCTAACCTAGATTAAGTACCCATCCATGTACCTATCCAAATGCCGCTTAAAGGTCGCCAATGATTCCGACTCTACCACTCCCACGGGCAGCGCATTCCATGCCCCCACCACTCTCTGGGTAAAGAACCCACCCCTGACATCTCCCCTATACCTTCCACCCTTCACCTTAAATTTATGTCCCCTTGTAACACTCTGTTGTACCCTGGGAAAAAGTTTCTGACTGTCTACTCTATCTATTCCTCTGATCATCTTATAAACCTCTATCAAGTCACCCCTCATCCTTCGCCGTTCCAATGAGAAAAGGCCGAGAACTCTCAACCTATCCTCGTACGACTTCCTCTCCATTCCAGGCAACATCCTGGTAAATCTTCTCTGCACCCTCTCCAAAGCTTCCACATCTTTCCTAAAGTGAGGCGACCAGAACTGCACACAGTACTCCAACTGTGGCCTAACCAAAGTCCTGTACAGCTGCAACATCACTTCACGACTCTTGAATTCAATCCCTCTGCTAATGAACGATAATACTCCATAGGCCTTCTTACAAACTCTATCCACCTGAGTGGCAACCTTCAAAGATCTATGTACATAGACCCCAAGATCCCTCTGTTCCTCCACCTGACTAAGAACCCTACCATTAACCCTGTATTCCGCATTCTTATTTGTTCTTCCAAAATGGACAACCTCACACTTGGCAGGGTTGAACTCCATCTGCCACTCCTCAGCCCAGCTCTGCATCATATCTAAGTCCCTCTGCAGCCGACAACAGCCCTCCTCACTGTCCACAACTCCACCTATCTTCGTATCATCTGCAAATTTACTGACCCACCCTTCGACTCCCTCATCGAAGTCATTAATAAAAATTACAAACAGCAGAGGACCCAGAACTGATCCCTGCGGAACTCCACTTGTAACTGGGCTCCAGGCTGAATATTTACCATCTACCACCACTCTCTGCCTTCGACCGGTTAGCCAGTTTTCTATCCAATTGGCCAAATTTCCCTCTATCCCATGCCTCCTGACTTTCCGCATAAGATCCTGACTTTCCGCATAAGAAAGCATTCCCTCACACAGTGAGGGAATGCTGTCGTTTTTTGTGCACAGCACGTTCCCACATGGGGAGGGAATGCTGTAGTAGTTTGTGCACAGCATGATCCCACAGTGAGGGAATGGTGTAGTAGCTTGTGCACAGAACGATCCCTCACAGAGAGGGAATGCTGTAGTAGTTTGTGCACAGCACGATCCCTCACAGAGAGGGAATGCTGTAGTAGTTTGTGCACAGCAAGGTCTCGCACAGTGAGGGAATGCTGTCGTCGTTTGTGTACAGCAAGGTCCCACTTAGAGAGGGAATACTTTGGTAATTTGTGCACAGCACGATCCCACACAGTGAGGGAATGCTGTAGTAATTTGAGCACAGCAAGATCCCACAGAGTGAGGGAATGCTGCAGTAGTTTGTGTACAGCAAGGCCCCACTCAGGGAATGCTGTCATAGTTTGTATACTGCAAGGTCCCATTAAGGGAATGCTGTAGTAGTTTGTCTACAGCAAGGTATCACTTAGAGAGAAAATGCTGCAGTAGATTGTGCACAGCAAGGTCCAACTTAGGGAATGCTGTAGTAGTTTGCGCACAGCACGATCCCACACAGAGAGGGAATGCTGTAGTAGATTGTGTCCAACAAGGTCCCCCTGAGAGAGGGAATACTGTAGTAGTTTGTGCACAGCACGATCCCACACAGAGAGGGAATGCTGTAGTAGATTGTGTCCAACAAGGTCCCCCTGAGAGAGGGAATGCTGTAGCAGTTTGCGCACAGCACGATCCCACACAGAGAGGGAATGCTGTAGTAGTTTGTGTCCACCAAGGTCCCCCTGAGAGAGGGAATACTGCAGTAGTTTGTGCACAGCACGATCCCACACAGAGAGGGAATGCTGCAGTAGATTGTGCACAGCACGATCCCACATATTGAGGGAATGTTGTAGTAGTTTGTGCACAGCACGATCTCACAGAGTGAGGGAGTGCTGTAGTAGTTTGTGCACAGCAAGATCCCACAAAGTGAGGGAATGCTGTGGTAGTTTGTGCACAGCAAGATCCCACACAGGGAGAGAATGCTGTAGTAGTTTGTGCACAGCAAGATCCCACACAGTGAGAGAATACTGAAGTAATTTGTGCACAGTAAGATCCCACACAGTGAGGGCACACTGCAGTAGTTTGTCTACAGCAAGCTCCCACACAGAGAGGGAATACTGTAGTAATTTGTGCACAGCAAGGTCTCGCACAGTGAGGGAATGCTGTAGTCGTTTGTGCACAGCAAGATCCCACACAGTGAGGGAATACTGTAGGAATTTGTGCACAGCAATGTCTCGCACTGTGAGGAAATGCAGTAGTAGTTTGTGCTCAGCAAGATCCCACACAGTGAGGGAATGCTGCAGTTGTTTGCGCACAGCACGATCTCACACAGAGAGGGAATGCTGCAGTAGTTTGTGCACAGCACGATCCCACATATTGAGGGAATGCTGCAGTAGTTTGTGTCCAACAAGGTCCCACTTAGAGAGGGAATACTGTTGTAGATTGTGCACAGCACGATCCCACACAGAGAGAGAATGCTGCAGTAGTTTGTGCACAGCACGATCCCACACAGAGAGGGAATGCTGCAGTAGTTTGTGCACAGCACGATCCCACATATTGAGGGAATGCTGCAGTAGTTTGTGCACAGCACGATCCCACATATTGAGGGAATGCTGCAGTAGTTTGTGCACAGCACGATCCCACATATTGAGGGAATGCTGCAGTAGTTTGTGCACAGCACGATCTCACACAGTGAGGGAGTGCTGCAGTAGTTTGTGCACAGCAAGATCCCACACAGTGAGGGAATGCTGTAGTAGATTGTGCACAGCACGATCCCACACACTGAGGGAATCCTGTAGTTTTTTGTGCACAGCACGATCCCACACAGAGCGGGAATGCTGTAGTAGTTTGTGCACAGCACGATCCCACACAGTGAGAGAATGCTGTGGTAGTTTATGCACAGCAAGATCCCACACAGTGAGGGAATGCTGCAGTAGTTTGTCTACAGCAAGCTCCCACACAGTGAGAGAATACTGTAGTAATTTGTGCACAGTAAGATCCCACACAATGAGGGCACGCTGCAGTAGTTTGTCTACAGCAAGCACCCACACAGAGAGGGAATACTGTAGCAATTTGTGCACAGCAAGGTCTCGCACAGAGAGAAAATGCTGTAGTCATTTGTGCACAGCAAGATCCCACACAGTGAGGGAATGCTGTGGTAGTTTGTGCACAGCACGATCCCACACAGAGCGGAAATGCTGTAGTAGTTTGTGCACAGCACGATCCCACACAGTGAGAGAATGCTGTAGTACTTTGTGCACAGCACGATCCCACACAGTGAGAGAATGCTGTAGTAGTTTGTGTACAGCAAGATACCACACAGTGAGAGAATGCTGTAGTTGTTTGTGCACAGCACAATCCCACACAGTGAGGGAATACTGTAGTAGTTTGTGCACAGCACGATCCCACACAGTGAGGGCATGCTGCAATAGTTTGTCTACAGCAAGCTCCCATACAGACAGGGAATACTGTAGTAATTTGTGCGCAGCAAGCTCTCGCACAATGAGGGAATACTGTAGTAGTTTGTGCACAGCACGATCCCACACAGTGAGAGAATGCTGTAGTAGTTTGTCTTCAGCACGATCCCACACATTGAGGGAATGCTGTAGTAGTTTGTGCACAGCACGATCCCACAGAGTGAGGGAATGCTGCAGTAGTTTGTGTACAGCAAGGCCCCACTCAGGGAATGCTGTCATAGTTTGTATACTGCAAGGTCCCATTAAGGGAATGCTGTAGTAGTTTGTCTACAGCAAGGTATCACTTAGAGAGAAAATGCTGCAGTAGATTGTGCACAGCAAGGTCCAACTTAGGGAATGCTGTAGTAGTTTGCGCACAGCACGATCCCACACAGAGAGGGAATGCTGTAGTAGTTTGTGTCCAACAAGGACCCCTGAGAGAGGGAATACTGCAGTAGTTTGTGCACAGCACGATCCCACACAGAGAGAGAATGCTGCAGTAGATTGTGCACAGCACGATCCCACATATTGAGGGAATGCTGTAGTAGTTTGTGCACAGCACGATCTCACAGAGTGAGGGAGTGCTGTAGTAGTTTGTGCACAGCAAGATCCCACAAAGTGAGGGAATGCTGTGGTAGTTTGTGCACAGCAAGATCCCACACAGGGAGAGAATGCTGTCGTAGTTTGTGCACAGCAAGATCCCACACAGTGAGAGAATACTGAAGTAATTTGTGCACAGTAAGATCCCACACAGTGAGGGCACACTGCAGTAGTTTGTCTACAGCAAGCTCCCACACAGAGAGGGAATACTGTAGTAATTTGTGCACAGCAAGGTCTCGCACAGTGAGGGAATGCTGTAGTTGTTTGTGCACAGCAAGATCCCACACAGTGAGGGAATACTGTAGGAATTTGTGCACAGCAATGTCTCGCACTGTGAGGAAATGCAGTAGTAGTTTGTGCTCAGCAAGATCCCACACAGTGAGGGAATGCTGCAGTTGTTTGCGCACAGCACGATCTCACACAGAGAGGGAATGCTGCAGTAGTTTGTGCACAGCACGATCCCACATATTGAGGGAATGCTGCAGTAGTTTGTGTCCAACAAGGTCCCACTTAGAGAGGGAATACTGTTGTAGATTGTGCACAGCACGATCCCACACAGAGAGAGAATGCTGCAGTAGTTTGTGCACAGCACGATCCCACACAGAGAGGGAATGCTGCAGTAGTTTGTGTACAGCACGATCCCACATATTGAGGGAATGCTGCAGTAGTTTGTGCACAGCACGATCCCACATATTGAGGGAATGCTGCAGTAGTTTGTGCACAGCACGATCTCACACAGTGAGGGAGTGCTGCAGTAGTTTGTGCACAGCAAGATCCCACACAGTGAGGGAATGCTGTAGTACTTTGTGCACAGCAAGATCCCACACACTGAGGGAATCCGGTAGTAGTTTGTGCACAGCACGATCCCACACAGAGCGGGAATGCTGTAGTAGTTCATGCACAGCACGATCCCACACAGTGAGGGAGTGCTGTAGTAAATTGTGCACAGCACGATCCCACACAGTGAGAGAATGCTGTGGTAGGTTATGCACAGCAAGCACCCACACAGAGAGGGAATACTGTAGTAATTTGTGCACAGCAAGGTCTCGCACAGTGAGAAAATGCTGTAGTCATTTGTGCACAGCAAGATCCCACACAGTGAGGGAATGCTGTGGTAGTTTGTGCACAGCACGATCCCACACAGAGCGGAAATGCTGTAGTAGTTTGTGCACAGCACGATCCCACACAGTGAGAGAATGCTGTAGTACTTTGTGCACAGCACGATCCCACACAGTGTGAGAATGCTGTAGTAGTTTGTGCACAGTAAGATCCCACACAGTGAGAGAATGCTGTCGTCGTTTGTGCACAGCACGATCCCACACAGTGAGGGAATGCTGTCGTACTTTGTGCACAGCACGATCCCACACAGTGAGAGAATGCTGTTGTAGTTTGTGTACAGCAAGATCCCACACATTGAGAGAATGCTGTATTTGTTTGTGCACAGCACAATCCCACACAGTGAGGGAATACTGTAGTAGTTTGTGCACAGCACGATCCCACACAGTGAGGGCATGCTGCAGCAGTTTGTCTACAGCAAGCTCCCATACAGACAGGGAATACTGTAGTAATTTGTGCACAGCAAGGTCTCGCACAGTGAGTGAATGCTGTAGTACTTTGTGCACAGCACAATCCCACACAGTGTGAGAATGCTGTAGTAGTTTGTGCACAGTAATATCCCACACAGTGAGGGAATGCTGCTAGTAGTTTGTGCACAGCACGATCCCACACAGTGTGAGAATGCTGTAGTAGTTTGTGCACAGTAAGATCCCACACAGTGAGGGAATGCTGTAGTAGTTTGTGCACAGCACGATTCCACACAGTGAGGGAATGCTGTAGTAGTTTGTGTCCTGCAAAGTATCACTTAGAGATGGAATGCTGTAGTAGTTCATGCATAGCACGATCCCACAGTGTGGAAAAAAGCCCTTCGGCCCAACAAGTCCACACCGAACCGCAACCCACCCATACCCTTACATTTACCCCTTACCTAATACTACGGGCAATCTAGTATGGCCATTTCACCTGACCTGCACATCTTCGGACTATGGGAGCAAACCCACGCCGACACAGAGAGAATGTGCAAACTCCACACAGTCTGTCGCCTGAGGCGGGAATTGAACCCGGGTCACTGGTGCTGTGAGGCAGCAGTGCTAACCACTGTGCCACCGTGCTGTCCACAATGATGTAATAGTTTGTGCACAGCACATCCCACAATGAGGCAATGCTGTCGTAGTTTGTGCACAGCACGATCCCACACAGGGAGAGAATGCTGTAGTAGTTTGTGCACAGCAAGATCCCACACATTGAGAGAATGCTGTAGTAGTTTGTGCACAGCACGATCCCACACAGTGAGGGAATGCTGCCGTAGAATGTGCACAGCACAATCCCACACAGTTAGGGAGTGCTGTAGTAGTTTGCGCACAGCAAGATCCCACACAGGGAGAGAATGCTGTAGTAGTTTGTGCACAGCAAGATCCCACACAGTGAGAGAATGCGTAGTAGTTTGTGCACAGCACAATCCCACACATTGAGAGAATGCTGTAGTAGTTTGTGCACAGCACTATCCACACAGAGAGGGAATGCTGTAGTAGTTTGTGCACAGCACGATCCCACACAGTCAGGGAACGCTGCAGTAGTTTGTGCACAGCAGGATCCCACACAGTGAGAGAATGCTGTTGTAGTTTGTGCACAGCACGATCCCACACAGTGAGAGAATGCTGCAGTGGTTTGTCTACAGCAAGCTCCCACACAGAGAGGGAGTACTGTAGTAATTTGTGCACAGCAATGGCTCGCACTGTGAGAGAATGCTGCAGTAGTTTGTGCACAGCACGATCCCACACAATGAGGGAATATTGTAGTAGTTTGTGCACAGCACGGTCCCACAGTGAGGCAATGCTGTCGTAGTTTGTGCACAGCACGATCCCACACAGAGAGGGAATGCTGAAGTAATTTGTGCACAGCAAGATCCCACACTGTGAGAGAATGCTGTAGTAGTTTGTGCCTAGCACTTTCCCACACAGTGAGGGAAAACTGTAGTAGTTTGTGCCCAGCAAGCTCCCACACAGAGAGGGAATACTGCAGTAGTTAGTGTACAGCAAGCTCCCACACAGAGAGGGAATACTGCAGTAGTTTGTGTACAGCAAGCTCCCACACAGTGGGAACACTAGTAATTTGTGCACAGCAATGTCTCGCACAGTGAGGGAATGCTGCACTAGTTTGTGCACAGCAAGATCCCACACAGAGAGGTTATACTGTAGTAATTTGTGCACAGCAAGGTCTCACACTGTGAGAGAATGCTTTAGTAGTTTGTGCACTGCTAGATCGCACACAGTGAGGGAATGCTGCAGTAGTTTGTGTACAGCAAGCTCCCACATAGCGAGGGAATACTATAGTAATTTACACAGCAAGGTCTAGCACAGCGAGAGAATGCTGCAGTAGTTTGTGCACAGCAAGATCCCACACAGTGAGGGAATGCTGCAGTAGTTTGTGCACAGCAAGATCTCACACAGTGAGGGAATGCTGCAGTAGTCTGTGCACAGCAAGATCCCACACAGTGAGAGAATGCTGCAGTAGTTTGTGCACAGCACGATTCCACACAGAGAGGGAATACTGTAGTAGTTTGTGCACAGCAAGATCCCACACAGTGAGAGAATGCTATAGTAATTTGAACATAGCTATGTCCCACACAGTGAGGGAATGCTATAAGAGTTTGACCACAACTAGGATCCACACAGTGAGGGAATGCTGCAGTAGTTTGTGCACAGCCAGACTCCACGAATGACATTAAAATGAATGATTATATTATTTTTAAAGTAATTAGTAGTGATTGAAGGGAAGTTGAGAAAAACGCTATTATCCACAGGATGCAGTGTGTCCAGAACTCTGGAAATACTTGAAAATCATTTGAAGTGCCATAATTTATAAGATCAAAGATCCACAGTTGGAAAACTGAATTGGACGTGATTATCTTTTTTCAGGCACATAGATGCAATGGTCTAAATGATCTCACTCTGTTCTGGTACTCTGTTCTGCCATTTGATTTAGGAGATCTGGGTGATGGTAAATATGAAGGGTTGCTCTGCTCTTCTTCAATTAATCTCAGCAAAACATTTGGATCTGTTTGAGGAAATAAAATAAATTTAACATCTGTTCCAAAAACAACAAGGCCGAAACATCAACTTTGTTGATGTAATCATGTCTCAGGAATGGAATTGAACTTGTTGACAAAGTGGTAACTATGCTACCATGAAAAAGGGCCATTACTGTAGCAAACCTGGATGTCTTTGTCTTCATGAATATGAAATTGCCATTTTATCAACAGCAAGCTTCTCATGGGTTTTAATTTTAAAAATTACTTATTTATGCATTTAACCTAAAAATCGAACTTGATGTGTATTGATCCCAGTCAACACTATTGCTGGACAATTTGGATCCTACTGAACCCTGGCTTGATACATCATTTTTTTGGTGTTAAGAAGGTGGTTTTTCTCTGAAACACAATGCTGCAGATTTGGTTTTAATAAAAAAAAAGCAGAAGTTTATCATGCAAAAGAAATTTTAAAAATAGAATAAACCAAACTGTAAGCATATATCGCAAGTGTGAAGATTTTGGAGCACATGGTTAAATATAATCCTTTTTACAGTACTCAACCACAATAGGTAATTTTCTTTTTTATGACATATTTTGAGCTTAATTTAACTGCTGCTTCAGTCCCAGTCATGAGAATCTGATAGCCTCTTCCTTGAACTTTCATACAACCAAGCTTATACATTCTCAGCTTCAAGGATTTATATAAATTTGGATAGGGAAGGAAAGTTTGGGGATAATCAGCATGGTCTTGTGTGAGAGAATTCATGTCTCACAGACTAGATTGAGTTTTTTGAGGAAGTAACCAAAAAGATGGATGAGGGCAGAGCAGTATATATTGTTTACTTGGACTTTAGTAAAGCCTATGACAAGGTTCTGCATGGTAGACTAATTGGTAAAGTTGGATTCAGGGTGACTTTACCAATTGGATACAAAACTGGCTTAATATAGGAGGCAGAGAGTGATGGCGTAGATTTGGTTTTATGACTCGAGGCCTGTGGCCAGCAGCGTTCCACAGGGATTGGTGCTGGGTCCACTTTTGTTTGTCATTTATACAAATGATTTAGGTAAGTATATAGAAGACATGATTCATATGTTTGCATTTGACACTTAAATTGGTGGTATAGTGGACAGTGAAGAAGGTTATCTGAGATTACAAAAAGATCTTGATGGATTGGGTCAATGAGCTGAAGTGTGGCAGCTGAAGTTTAATTTGGATATATATAAGGTATTGCATTTTGGTAAAACATATAAGGGCAGGACTTATACAATTAAAAATAGGGCCTTCGGTAATGTTGTAGAACAGAGAGACCAAGGGGTTCAGGTACATAATTCTTCGAAGTTTGCATCACATATAGATAGGGTGATTAAGAAGACATTTAACACGCTTGCCTTCATTGCTCAGACCTTTGAGAGTAGGAGTTAGGATGTTATGTTGAGGTTATACAGGAGGTTAGAGAAGCCTCTTCTGGAGTACTGTGATCATTAAATCATGAGGGATATGGAAAAGATAGGTGGCAGATGTCCTTTCCCTAGGGTGTGGGATTTTAAGAATAGGGGCCATATGTTGCGGGTCAGTTCGCCGAGCTGGGAATTTGTCTTGCAAACGTTTCGTCCCCTGTCTAGGTGACATCCTCAGTGCTTGGGAGCCTCCTGTGAAGTGCTTCTGTGATGTTTCCTCCGGCATTTATATTTTTAAGGTGAGAGGATAAAAATTTTAAAAAGACACTAGGGGTAATGTTTTTTACACAGAGAGTGGTTCATGTGTAGAATGAACTTCCAAAGGAAGTGATGGCTGCAAGTACAGTTACAATGCTTTAAAAAAACATTTAGAAAAGTACATGAATAAGAAATATTTGCAGGGATATAGGCCAAGCACAGGCAGATGGGACTAATTTAGTTTAGGATTCTGGTTGGTATGGACTTGTCGGACCGAAGGGTCTGTTTCTGTGGCTGTATGACTCTCCGACAATAAGTAACCCCTTCAGTATTTTAATCAAACAGTTCTAATTTAGAGTTTTCTTCTTGTGCTAAACTTCTTATGCTGAGGTAAGCTATTTCATAATAAATGTAAATTACCTTATTTATTCAGGAGAAACTGTTTTGTACATCCAGGATTAACCAGGATTACTGAACTGAAATCAAAAATGTTCTCCAAGCTACAAGTATTTCACCTAAATCAAAGAAAAATAATATTCTGTATCCTTCTAATTGAAACCTCATACACCGGTCACTGGAAAAACCTTCCCAACATAAATAAATCCCCTCAACATAAATAAATAAAGGGCAATTATATTACTGTGAGTCAGTAGTTACATGCAGGTCATGCCAATTAAGGATGGCTAGATGTTTAATTCCCAACTTTTATTGAATTAACTTTCACCAATTGCCATGGTAGGATTAGAACCCATGACCCCTAGGACATTAGCCTGGGATTGTAGATTACTACTCTAGTGACATTGCAAACACAAATGCACTCCGTCACTGTCAAGGAAAATGCAGTTTTACACATCTTAATCAAAATAATCATTTTTCATCCATGTGACTGGCTCGCCACAAAAATAAATCATCATGATGTAAGTCTGGTGAGGAACAAATTTTTCACACAATTTTCAATTATAGTGGGGTGAATTCAGTAGCCAAAGTTTTAGACCAGAGTCATTGCCATACTTCTCTCAATGAGATTAGTTATTTTGCAGGTTACTGAGTTAGCTATTTGTAGTCTTAATGGCAGGACATTGGTTTTTGTTCTGCTGGTCTTGAAAAGGAACAAGCTTGGAGATGTAAAAATTGTTGCAGCCTCCAGGTCAGAAAAACATAGATGTTCATGCCTTTTCATGCTGTTGTTTCTGCTGCTGTTCCTGTGTGTCTTGTAAACAGCATTTAAAGACTCTTTTTCAATCAAAACGGAAGGCCCAGAAGACTGCCTTACAAGGTTAGCCTTTCACCTTTCCCTGATATGGTATTGGTCTTAAATTAATTAATCATTATCTGACAGTAATTTGCGCAAACATGCACTATTGGGTTCTAAGGCAATTACAGTCTTTTGTCTTGAAAAGACCTGTCAGGGGCACTTTTTGGATGGTTTCTGGAAAGAGATCTTTCATCTTTTCAAGACAGTCTAGTGATGAGAATCAAGTAGGGTGACCCTCAGCAGCCATCTTTTGCAGCCTTTAAATGTCCATTTTAAAAGAGGATTTTCCAGAGAATTTCAAGCCAATTACTATTCATACTTTTAAAGGTATATAGATGGGAAATGCCTCATTGAGCATGACATTTGGAAAATAGTAGAAAGTGATGACTGCAGACGCTGAAGATTAGAGTCCAAGAGTATGGTGCTGGAAAAGCACAGCCAATCAGGCAGCATCTGAGGAGCAGGACAGTTGATGTTTTGGGCATGAGCCCTTCTTCCGAAGCCTCATTCCTGATGAAGGGCTTTGCCAGAAGCGTCGACTCTCCTGCTCCCCGGATGCTGCCTGACTGGCTGTGCTTTTCCAGCACCACTCTCTGCGAATTGGAAAATATTGTCAGGATCTCTTAGCCTTCAAACAAGTATTGCACTGAAATATTCACCATGATTTCTGTCCTAAGGAAACCTCCCAGTGAAATTAAATCTCCAGCGCGTTCCAATCTTGGCTGCCTATTTGCAGCTATGGTCCACAATGCAGTAGGAAACCCAGGTTACCAAAAATGACAGATGTAAAATCTTATTTCTTACAAGGAATATTACATTCTCAATGCTGATATTTTAATTTGTGGAAATGAATATCATCTGCAACTCAAAATATTTTGTTTTTACGAATGTTCCCAGTTTTGAAGACAATACACTTATTGTTGAGACACACTGTGCCTTGTTCTCTTTCCAGTCTGCTTATTGTTGCTAAGCCATTGTTCTGTCCATTCACTGCCACTGCAATGCCCCTCTGTCTACTTCCTGCCCCATGATACCTTCTGCACACTTATAGCCATTGCAGTGCACCTCTGTCTACTCACTGTCACTGAAATGCCCCTTTCTTTACTTAATATTTCCATTTTCAAGCCGATAAATGAGCACTCGGTAATCATCTTCCACATCTTTCCTTGATTCTTGTGAGATTTTCCATCCCAGTATTTTCCTTCCCTATTCTCATCTTCAATGTTATATCCTTCTCTATGCATCCCTTTGTTCAGACACCTGCTCTATTCAGTTTGATTTCAATTTAAACTCCAACTTGATGAGGATATTTACCATTCCATTTTCACATTCCCTCTCAGGCTGTTCTTGCAGCAAAAGAACAACTGATGCCACAACAGACTAAACTCCTCATCATTTAAAGCCAGTTGAAGTAACACATTCCCCTCGCTGTATTTGACAGCATCGGGATAATTTCACATTATAGGAAAACAAAGCTGTGTGGAATCAGAGAAATGAAGCAGAAAACAATGCTGTGTCATGAACAAACAATAATCAAATACAAAAGTAAGTTAAAGGAATCTTGACTCCAATTTGACTGAAGTCCTTAAAATAATATTTGTTACTTAATTCAAAGATCCTCTACAAATCCCATGTTGTAATAGAGTGGTAGAACAGTCAGGCTGCTGCAATTTTCCATGAATTAATCACTAAATGGCCAGAGGGCAGGTCTCATCTTGTGTCTGTTTCTTTCTCCAGTTATTTTTCCACAATGAACTCATTTTCCTCTATCATCTATGGCCAATAATGGAGGTGATCCGAACCTTTCATTCTCTGAGTTCTTTCAAAGACACAGGCACTGATCTTGACAGAGGGGAGCTATGTAGATGGACAGGGAGCTTTCTTTTGGGTAATCTGGAAAGCTGCCCAGACTGGGGAGGTTTCACTCCACAGTTTTCTTTGCTCTCAGTTCAGTGGCATAGACCCTGGAAAAGGCTGCCGGAGCAGATAAGCACCAATAATAGTAATACTTGTATAGCACAGCCAAACCCTGGACCTGTGCTTTCTGTCAACCCTGGATCCAAAACTTAGGTAAATTGGGGAATTCAGCATACTTTGAAAAGTTTTTAACTTTTGCAATAACTCTGGGATAGTGGTGCTTGATTCCCCTAGTGAGGCATAACAGCATTTAATTAATAAATAATTCTATTAATAAATCTGGAATTAAGGGTTAGTTTCATGGTGACCATTATCACAAATGACATTTGTTCCACCAGTGTTCTTTAGAAAGCGATCTGCCATCCTTACCAAGTCAGAACTACAGCAATATGGTCAACTCTTAACTGGTTGATTGAACAAACCATTCAGACCAAGGGCATTTAGGGATCAGCAAACAAATGCTGGCCTTGTTGGCAATACCCACATCCTATGGATAAATCAAGAAAAGAACGTTCACAGCTGACTCCGGTGGAGCCATCAAGAAAGCACTGAAATCCTATTTGTGAAACCAGACTGGAGCCTGTGACCAGTGGAGTGCCACAAGGTTCGTTGCTGGGTCCACTACTTTTCATCATTTATATAAATTATTTGGATGTGAACATAAAAGGTATAGTTAGTAAGTTTTCTGATGACACCATAATTGGAGATGTAGTGGACAGTGAAGAAGGTTACCTCAGATTACAACGGGATCTTGATCAGATGGGCCAATGGGCTGAGGAGTGGCAGATGGCGTTTAATTCAGATAAATGTGTGGTGCTGCATTTTGGGAAAGCAAATCTTAGTAGGACTTATACAGTTAATGGTAAGGTCATAGGGAGTTTTGCGGAACAAAGAGACCTTGGAGTGCAGGTTCATAGCTCCTTGAAAGTAGAGTTGCGGATAGGTAGGATAGTGAAGAAGGTGTTTGGTATGCTTTCCTTTATTGGTCAGAGTATTCAGTACAGGAGTTAGGAAGTCATGTTGCGGCTGTACAGGACATTGGTTAGACCACTGTTGGAATATTGCATGCAATTCTGGTCTCCTTCCCAACGGAAAGATGTTGTGAAACTTGAAAGGGTTCAAAAACGATTTACAAGGATGTTGCCAGGGTTGGAGGATTTGAGCTACAGGGAGAGGCTGAATAGGCTGGGGCTGTTTTCCCTGGAGCGTTGGAGGTTGAGGGGTGACCTTATAGAGGTTTATAAAATTATGAGGGGCATGGATAGGATAAATAGACAAAGTTGTTTTTCCCTGGGGTTGGGGAGTCCAGAACTAGAGGGCACAGGTTTAGGGTGAGAGGGGAAAGATATAAAAGAGACCTAAACAGCAACTTTTTCCACACAGAGGGTGGTACGTGTATGGAATGAGCTGCCAGAGGAAGTGGTGGAGGCTGGTACAGTTCCAACATTTAAAAGGCATCTGGATGGGTATATGAGTAGGAAGGGTTTGGAGGGATATAGGCTGAGTGCTGGCAGGTGGGACTAGATTGGGTTGGGATATCTGGTCAGCATGGAGAAGTTGGACCGAAGGGTTTGTTTCTGTGCTGTACATCTCTATGACTCTATGCTGCAGACTTAAATCTGAAATAAAATCGAGGAAATGCTAGAAACACTCAGCAGCTCAGACAATATCTGCACAGAGAAGTGGAATTAACATTTCAGGTCAAGATAACCTTTCATAGAATTTATTATATCTAACCTGCTGAATATTTATAGCATATTTTTCTATGTTTCATTCTATCTTTCCAAGGTTATTTAGATTTTTACCATTTTCCTGTAAGTCTGAGAAACAGTACATTACACTTCTGAAATCTCATGGAGAGATGATAATTGTGCAACTATTATATATGAGTAGTGCAATTGTGTCAGATGACAAATTGATTAAAGTTGCTTTAATCATTCTTCCTGAACCATCAAGGTTCTGAAGCAAAAACTGTATGATATTTACATCCTGAGTGACAATCTCTTTGAAGGATGGCCTGTGCCATTGGACAGATCTTTTAATAGCCTTTAAATGAGTCAATCGGAAAGCATAGTTGGCTCGGTTATTGAAGAGGCAATTGCCTTTCTGCAAAGCTTTACTAACAAAATAATGGCTTCTATCAACAAAATATTTTCACTTTTTGTCATGCTAGGATTTATTAATATTAAATGCAGCATCTGTATTTCCTTAAAGGAAGAAATCACTAATTTACCACTCTCCGATTGTCACACAAAAATATATGAGAAAGAATATAATTTCTCAACTGAATTTATGAAATAACATTCCTTGCAGTATATTGCTTTTTTCAGAGCAAACAGACTTAGATGACTTATTTTAATAGGTAACTCTCTACAAATTAAGTCCTTTTGGATAAAGCTGGATAAAGAGCAGGTCAATGGAGTGTTAAAAAAAAGGCTGATTTAGGTACTTCCTGTTCAAAGTATTCCCACTTATATTTTTCAACCTTTTCCTTTTATACCTCTTAGGAGGTAATAGATGAATCCCCAGGGGAATCAAATTTGGAAATCTCACTTGAGGCACCACAGTACCAGCAGTGACTCTGTGCCATTGAGCAGAATTGTAAGGAGAGTGTTAGGTTGAATTGATGGGTGTATCTGGGTTTAACTGTTCAAGATAAATACAGACATGTTGCATTGCATGGACCGTACAGTCTAAAAACCTGCTGAAACCCAGTAAATGTCATCTGATACAGACATTGGCCAGTAAGTTTCTTCTGGATAATGGTGCTTATTGTCCCTGGAAACATTTTTCAATTCAAAGTT
Organism: Chiloscyllium plagiosum; assembly: GCF_037043375.1. NCBI lineage: Eukaryota > Metazoa > Chordata > Chondrichthyes > Orectolobiformes > Hemiscylliidae > Chiloscyllium > Chiloscyllium plagiosum. Next base: position 55,455,015 of record NW_028270142.1, read on the forward strand.
TGTGAGACGATTTGTAGCTTGGGTGCTCGTTGTTGTGGTTCTGTTCGCCGAGCTGGGAATTTGTGTTGCAGACGTTTCGTCCCCTGTCTAGGTGACATCCTCAGTGCTTGGGAGCCTCCTGTGAAGCGCTCCTGTGATATTTCCTCCAGCATTTATAGTGGTTTGTCTCTGCCGCTTCCGGTTGTCAGTTCCAGCAGTCCGCTGTAGTGGCCGGAATATTGGGTCCAGGTCGATGTGCTTGTTGATTGAATCTGTGGATGAGTGCCATGCCTCTAGGAATTCCCTTGCTGTTCTCTGTTTGGCTTGTTCTATGATAGTAGTGTTGTCCCAGTCGAACTCATGTTGTTTGTCATCTGTGTGTGTGGCTAGTAAGGATAGCTGGTCGTACTGTCGACCAGCTATCCTTAGTAGCCACACACACAGATGACCAGCAACATGAGTTCGACTGGGACAACATTACTATCATAGGACAAGCCAAACAGAGAATAGCCAGGGAATTCCTAGAGGCATGGCACTCATCCACAGGTTCTATCAACAAACACATCGACCTGGACCCAATATTCCGGCCACTACAGCAGACAGCTGGAACTAACAACCGGAAGCGGCAGAGACAAACCACTATAAATGCTGGAGGAAATATCACAGGAGCGCTTCACAGGAGGCTCCCAAGCACTGAGGATGTCACCTAGACAGGGGACGAAACGTCTGCAACACAAATTCCCAGCTCGGCGAACAGAACCAGAACAACTTTTTTCAATTTGATGTAAACTGTAGATTTGTTTAAAAGAAAAGTGAAGGCCGGTTTACATCTATTGTACGAGTTAGACTTAAATAAACCATTCTAATTTCATGAGATTGTGACTATGTTAATGGTGTTCAATTCTCAGGATCAGTCTATTCAAGTAATTATTCAGAGCTCAAACTATAGTTTTGGCTAGGTGCAGGGAGCATTCTAATTCTATGTGTTGCATTGATACTTGTGTGTTCAGACACTTAGGTTGTATTGTACTGCGTGTTGTAGATTGACGAAAGTCAACCCATGTTGACATGCATCAGAACATTAGCCAGCATAATGGATTAAAAAATGTCACACTTCCAATTAAGTCAGTGATCTTAAGTTGTTTTTTTCAGTCATGAGACATAACATTGGCAATGAAGGTAAGTACTGAGATGATTAGGTTTTTGTCATGATATTTGCTGGAGTGGATATGTCTGCAGTCCAAGGAATTAAACCATTTGATCTGCCAGGTGATGCCAGTGCTGTCAATGTAAAATAGAGAAGGTGGCTAGAAGAGTTTGATGTTGACACTCTCGGTTTGGTTTTGAATGGGGTAAGGGAACACAGCGATGGGTTATTGCTGTTCAGTGTGAGTGCTTCAGTGAGGGAGAGTTTCAAGGCATTGCCTGACCCTGGAGAAAAGGTGGATTATGATTGGGCTGTGAAGATTTTGGAAGATCATTATTTGGTGGCATCAAATTCCCCATTCTAAAGGCATGATTTCTTGCAGATAAGGCATAGAGAAGGGAAACGATATTTCGGTTTATAACTTGCTTGAGGCAGGCCTTGTATGGATACAATTAAGTCTTGACGGATCTGAATAACATGATCATACATCAAGTGGTCCTGTACTGCAAGTCAGATAAGTTGAGGAATAAACTGCTGCTGCTGCGAAGTATCTTACATTGAAAAAAAGAAATACAAGGTCACTAACCTAAATTGAAGGTGTCACATTTTTGATTTCACTAACTTTTCAATATGTGTCATTTGATCTGGGCAATCCTTCATCAATGCTATACAATACAACTTAAGTACCTGAGCACACATGTATCAATATAACATACACAGAACTTGTATGATCTCTGCACCCAGCCAAAACTATACCTTGCACTCTGAACAACTGCATGAGTATACTGATCCTGAGAATTGAACATCATTAACATATTCTCAAGTTGGTAAGATAAAAACTATTTATTTGAGTATAACTAGTGCCAGTAGATGAAAACCAACCATCACTTATTTTTGAAAACAGCAGCTATATTGGAAACAGTGGATGGATAATTTCGCAGCATACAATTTTGACTTACTTCTGCCATTAGCAAAGCTAAGGTTAACTCAGTGCCAGGAAGCAATCCAGATGCATGTAAATGTAAACAACAGAAATCTGACAGACAGCGGGTTTCAGATATGGCAACTTGGGCACTACAGAAGAGATGCCAGCTGGCCTGCTGGGGAAGATAAGAAAATGTGGAGACAAAGGAGTGCAAAACTGAAGTTGAACAGAGATGGAAGTCTGCTAATCCATATAAAATCGGACAAGGTGGAATTTTGGGATGAATTTAAGAAGATAGAAATAGTGAGGACGTGAACAACAATCATGAATATATGTTTCTTATTAGTGGGAACAACCCTAAGAAAGTTTCAGTGATTGATGGTAATGCTGAAATGAGCTTTTTCAGTAATGTCATTGAAAGAGTGCTATGGGAGGAACAGAAATGAAGAGTCCAAATCTTCTGAAGTGGATTGGAATCCTTATTTCCAACCCAGATCAGACAAGAGTTGGCAGTTTATCTTCCTAGTACTTCTCCAGCTTGAGTTGCAATGCAATGGATTCATCACACCAGATGCAATCCAGCAAACCATGCGGGCGGCATTGGAGTGAATCATTGGAGAGACCATGGAGCAATAACTTTCATACTCAAGTAAGTAAAATATTTAAAGGTTCAAAAGTTACTTTGACAGTTATTGAGAAAAGGTAATTGTCTAAGATTAGGGATTTGGTTTGATAGAATGGGTGGTGGATAGGAGGAAAGGGTATTAAGTGAGTGAGGAAGGATGGTGACAGGTGGGTAAGGGAGTAGGGTGCTTTGCGGGTAAGGGCCCACAGGAGGCAGGTAAGTTCATGAGAGAATTCCAGATGGCTGGCAGCATGAGCATCCTGGGTGGGGGGTGTGTTTGGCTGGTTGAGCAGGTGTGGGCTGTCTGAGAGTTCCAGACACTGGGTAATTTTGACGAACGGAAGTTTAAGATTCCCAAGCAATTATCATATAGTCAGAGCATCGAGACACAACTTTTGGCTTATGTCCAATCTTTGACACTTCAGACACTGGATTATCTGAATCAAAGAGAATTGAATGAAGGCCCATGTCGAAAAGCTCTACACTCACACTTCTAAAACCCACTGCAAACATTTTGCTGTTTCACTGCAGTTGTGAGGGTAGCCATTATCCTGGTAGATGGCTTTTATGCACTTATTTCACCATCACGTTTACAAAGTGAACACATGGTTCAGGCCGTATTCCTGAGATTGTCGATGAGGACAATCCTTTTGGATGTGAAACTGTGGGAATCCTAAAGTTATACTGACTAGTGAAGTTAAGCTTGCAATACAAAGTGATAGAGAACCACCTGGCTGGGTTCTCAACCTGGACATTAGGGGAAGGGGCTAACTTGACTTTTCTATTTCAAACACAAAGGTAAGCACAGGATGGAGCCACTGAAACATAAGAAAATTCTTACATGTAGCTGCAGATTCAAGTGTATCAAATATAAACCTCTGCAGCAGAAATATGAAAGATTCTGGATTCTAGATGTCATTACATCAAAGACAAGTTTCTCATATAATCCAGCAAAGCTGGCTCCAGTGGGGATCCCATGGCAATACTATCTATTCGTGGATACGTGGTATTGGTAAAACTGAATTTGACTGCATGAATTGTTGAGTTCATAAGTTCAATGAATACTGATTCACACCATGCTGGCAGTCCTTGATCATAATGATGTGGTGCTGCAGCGCACATGTCTATAGCATCCTTGTGCCACAACCACCTGATGAAGGAGCTGTGCTCCGAAAGCTAGTGCTTCCAAATAAACCTGTTGGACAATAACCTGGTGTTGTGTTTTTTTAATGATGTCAAATGAGCACATGGAGGCTGCATTGTCGTTAGTATGAAAATGCTGAATAATCTTTGTAAATATGAAAGAATCCTTCACCATGGAAATGGAAAAAGGGTTGTAGCAATTCACCAGCCATTTGGCCGGTTCACATTGTCCAGAACAGTCACGGACATGACAGATGTAAAGGGATATCAGCTTTGTGGGAATTGGGCAGCCATACATGTGTAGATGTAGTGAGCTATAAAGATGAACCTTATTGAAGTACTCCTGGTAACTTGCTGGGTTTCCATTTAAATTGGTATTGTTGTAAACTGTCCTGGTGAGTGTAGGATGAAAAGCTTCAACCAAATGTGCCATTTTTCAGAAATCTCAAAATCTGTATTACCAAATGAATATTAAAAAAAGTTGATTTATTATAATACAAACTATATTTTTATTAGAAGTGGCAAACACTGCTCAGCACCTAAGCTACAAACTGGGATTACAACTTTCACTTCCACTTAATCTCAAACAAAGACTCACAAAACACAAAAACAAAGACTCTGCAGAGAATATTTCAAAAGAAAGAGCGAAAGCCAAACATGTCTATTGGGCAAAGGTCTGCAAATCAAAGACAAAACTTGATGAATGCTGAGAGCCAATGACGAATGGAAGGTCTTCAGATGAACTGAAATCAAGCTGGTTCCAGGTTTTTTTGGAAGTTGCCACATTTCAGCTCTGTGGGGTTTATACGCTGGTTGGAAATTTGGAAATTCTGTCAGTTTTCCCATAACTTCTACTGAGAGAGAGAGAGAGAGAGAGAGAGAGAGAGAAACTTACAACTCCTGAAGTTTCCTTTTTTTACAAACACTTAGGTCTGTGAGAAAAGAAATCAAGTCCAGAAAGTGTTTCTAGGCAACCACAGCATGGACACCCTTATTTATAGTCTTTTTTTCAAAAGGTTTCTCAAAAGATTTTCAAACAACAAAGGACCATAAAGCCCAACTCTAAACTCTCTAAAAGCATTATTTGTCCTTTCTCCAAAGTCATAAGGCAGTCTGTAAACAACAGGTATATCACAGCACATATTTAACTGTTGACCTTATTTTCCAAGAAGCCTTGTGATAACAAGCCTTTTCAATCCAAACAATTCTATACCTTTCAATTTTCACATAGTCTATAAATACAAATATGTATCCCTAACAAGATTAATCATTGAGGAGCTTTAATGAAGCCTGTAGCTCAGCCTGTACACAGAACACCCTTTGGTCTGAGAGTAAAGTTGGAGCAAAGATCAAGGAATTAGTTGACCAAGGTGTCAACGTTGAAAGATTAGAAAATGAGAATGAAAGATCACCTTGGATGAACCGTATTTTGGTTGTGTCAAAACCAAATGGTGACATTGCTGTTAAGCAACGGACGTATGAAGTGGTAGTGAGGGAATATTGCCCTACTCCTGCTGCAGATAAAGCTTTTCAAGCATTATTGTTAATGAAGTATTTCTCAAATTAGACTTAAAGTAGGGGTAATACCAGCTAAAGTGTCAAGGGATGTGAAAACTTAAGACATTCATTGTGTCCTTTACTAATACAAAATATTATTGTTTGGTATCTGTGCAGCACCAGAAATTGATCAACAAAGAAACCATAAGCTGATAAAAGGGATCTCAAAAATAGCCTTATATCAAAATGTAGCAATAGTCATGGAACAGATAAAGAGGATCATGATGAGAGGCTAAGGTTAGTATTGGCTACATTATAGTCATCAGTTCTTAGGGCTGTTACAGGCAAATGGTTTCTGGGCATGACAGAGCTAATGGTTGTTAGGCATTAATGGCAGAAACAATCCAGTGAAAGGCAAGATAGAAGCAATGGTTAAGATATATGAACCATAAATTGCCAGGAAAGCGAGAGGTTTTCTGAGACAGTTGTATGAGCTAAGCTGACTGAATCATTGAAGAAATTATCCAGAAAGAGCAAATACTTTAGATTTGATGATGAATAGGAAGCTGTTTTCAAAACTTTAAAAGGCAGCTCCATGGGTGCTCCAAATGTGCCCTAAGAAATGTCAACTAGAAAGAGAATCAGAAAAAGACACAGAATTGAATGACATCAGGCTAAACTGGAAAGTGGGACAATATGTGCATGTATTTGATTTGTACAGCATGCTGCTGAAAATCAACCAAGGTCTGATAGCAAATGTTCAGAGGTTAAACTTTGTGGCAGGTTAAATGATGTGACACTTATAGAGTAAATTGGTGACTTCAACAGTTGTTATTTCATTCTCAGATGTGTGTATGGGAGCCAAAAAACTGGATGTGAAATTTAAAGCAATGTCAGACAATTAAAGCAGAATGGCGGGACGTCAAAGTCCCAAGGCTTCAAGGGAGAGTTGTCCACCATGTGGCGATGGAAAGGAGAGTGAGAAAAGAAAGGAAATGATCAGAAAGCAAATGTACTGTTTTGGATTCGCAGGCGAGTGAAGTGTCAGCCCAGAACCTGTCATACTACATGCTCGCCTGTGGACATGGAGGGGACACTGATTGAGATGGATACCCTTGGAGCCTCTCCGCAGTATTGTAAGTCTTCATTTTCCATGTCTGTGAAGGACTGTGCCAGTCCTACAGGGTTTATTAGTAGCAGCTGCCCCCATGGTAGTTTCTGGTGTCCTGCCAACTGGCGCCCGATGGAGATAGTCTCCTGCTGTTAGTTGCCAGGCTGATGTACCAGATTCAGTTGATGTGGCTTGGTGCCATCTTCACAGGTTTGACTAATCAGAGCTCGCTGCATGTTGGCCTCTCTTCCTGCAACGCTATCTAAAGCTTGGCTGACTGTAATACAAACAAGAAGTCACCCTCGATTATGGTTGAGTAAACATTCACACATTGTAACTCTGCCACCTAGGCCATCATTAGAATGGGAATATCAACACAGCTTTTATTGCCATCATGAGCTATTTTGACCTCTGTCTGCAGGAGAGCAGATTTGCAAGTTTTGATGTGTAGCATGGACCAGTATTTAGACAGTCTCGACTATCTCTGTTGCTCTATCTTACCTTCCTAACAACTGGGAGCCAAACCAATGTATATTGGAGAAAGGTGGGCACAAAAGCTTATGAAAATGAGTAGAAAATGCAAATCAAAATAGAATTAGAAATAAGAAGCAAATCTTTAAACATTTTCCTCTCCTTTTAAATGATTTTTCTTTAGCTGTCTCCTCAGTTAGTCCAACTAGCCTAAATGCCTAATTTCTAAAATTACATTGGATCTAGTTTTCCTGTGTGCAGGGCATCAGGACATTTTCCTGCAATATTCCATTTGCATATGTATATAAAGATCTTGCCTCCTATCAATGGGTTACACCTCCATCTGCCCCAATCTCCATTGCAAACATAACAGCCTGTGGATTGGGCAAACATCAGTCTGGTCTTATATATCCCCATTTCTAATATTCTGTTCCATCCAATTTGTACCCATTTCTGGGACATTATGGAGATGAAAGTTAGTCATATGGTATCTCATGCCACTTCTGCGCTTGCCATTTCCAACTTTACACTGATGCCAATGTTACAAGCCATTGAAGGAAAAATCATACTTGCATTTATATAGCACCTTAAATCTCTCATGATGCCCCAATGTGTTTGACATTAAACTGAATGACTTTGAGTTACTGATATACACCAGGCTGCTTTGCAAGAGTTGAAAACATTCTGAAGAAGTGTCAATGGATCCAAAATGTCTACTCTGCTTTCTCTCCACAGATGCTGCTAGACCTACTGAGTCTCTCCAGCTATTTCTATTTTTGTTGCAGGTGCCCAGCATCCACAGTTCTTTGTTTTTGAATTTAACCCAACTTGTTGTGAAGGGAAACATTGAGATTGGGCTTGCTTTATTATGGAGAAAGTGAGGACTGCAGATGCTGGAGATCAGAGTCGAGAGTGTGGTGCTAGAAAAGCACAGCAGGTCAGGCAGCATCCGAGGAGCAGGAGAATTGACGTTTCAGGCATAAGCCCCTCATCAGGAATGAGGCTTGTGGGCCAGGGCTGAGAGTTAAAGGGAGGGGGGTGGGGTGGGTAGCTGAGAAAGGTGGGTGGATGAAGGTGAGGAAGGAGGTGATAGGTCAGAGAGGGCAGTGATGGACGGGTCCGAAGGGCGGTGCCGAGTTGGAGGCTTGGGACTAGGATAACGTGAGGGAGGGGAAATGAGGAAGCTGTTAAAATCCACATTTATCTCATGTGGTTGCAGGATCCCAAGGTGAAATATGAGGTGTTCTTCCTCCAGGCGTTGGGTGATAACAGTTTGGCGGTGGAGGAGGCCCAGGACCTGCATGTCCTTGACGGAGTGGGAGGTGGAGTTGAAGTGTTCAGACACAGGGTGATAGGGTTGGTGGGTACAGGTGTCCCAGAGATGTTCTCTGAAATGATCTGCAAGAAGGAATCCTGTCTCCCCGATGTACAGGAGACCACACTGGGTGCAACGGATGCAGTAGATGACATTGGTAGAGGTACAGGTAAATTTCTGATGGATGTAGAAGGATAACTTGGGGCCTTAGACTGAGTGGGGTGGTGTGGGCGCAGGTTTTGCACTTCCTACAATGGCAGGGAAAGGTGCCAGGAGTGGGTGTGGGCTGATGGGGGGTGTGGACCTGAAGGTCTTATGCCCAAAACATTACTCTCCTGCTCCTTGGATGCTGCCTGACCTGCTGTGCTTTTCCAGCACCACACTCTTGACTCTTGCTTTATTATGGAAAAGGTTGCATGTCAGTCTCACGGTGTCAGGAAATTGTTGCCTGATTAGATCACAGGGCGGAAGGGACTGATGTAGTATTCCCAGCTGCCAATGGTGGGATATCAATCAGATTGATAAATGGACACGTATTATTCCAACTTCAATTTAGTGGTGGCTCCTGGGTTAAATGGGGGATGTGTGGTTTTTACTACATTGTTGAAACTTTATTGCTGGAACAGCACAGCAGGTCAGGCAGCATCCAGGGAACAGGAGATTCGACGTTTCGGGCACAGGCCCTTCTTCAGGAATGAGGGCCTGTGCCCGAAACGTCGAATCTCCTGTTCCCTGGATGCTGCCTGACCTGCTGTGCTGTTCCAGCAATAAAGTTTCAACTTTGATCTCCAGCATCTGCAGACCTTACTTTCTCCTGGTTTTTACTACATGCCAACTAACCTTCCTGTCACGTTAGCTGCATTATCATACGACTGTCCTCTACACTTACTGAAGTCAACTTTGTCGTTACTGCCTGGATAATCCAAAATCATGTTGGCCATAGTTTCATCCATGTGCTTTTCTAATTCAAGTTGGACTAAGACATTTGTCTTACACAAGTATGATGATTCCCTGATCTTCTGCTTTGATAATGTTTTATATGGGTGACAGTAAATGGATCAAACTTAACAATAAGTCCTATCAAGCCAAGAAAATTCTCATTAAGTTGCAAGTCAAGGTTTTCACTGCCTCCCCTAAATGCTAGTCCATTTTACATACAACTGTGATAACATGTTCAATACATGTCTGCAGTACTTTTGCTCCTTTTTCACCTGTTCTTCTAGATGTGAATCCAAAGCTAACCCATGTTGCCTTGCCAAGTATCTGAGATTACTTTTCTTCGAATCTAAGTTCTCACAACCTTGAATTTTAACAGAGTTTCAAAAATCATTAAACCCTTCACTCGCCAGAGTTGCTGATGACGTTGAAAATAATTTGTTAATGAGACCAGTAATCCTAACATCTGTGGTGGGTAAATTACTTGAGAAGATTCTGAAAGATAAGATATACATGCATTTGGAAAGACAGAGTTTGATTAGGAGTAGTCAGCGTGGCTCTGTGAGTGGGAGATCATGCCTCACAAATTTGTTTGAGTTCTTTGATGAAGTGATCAGGAAGGTTGACGAGGGCAGGGCGATAGACGTAGTCTATACGGATTTCAGTAAGGCCTTTGATAAGGTTCCACCTACAGAGGAACCTCAATTATCCGAATACCAATTATCTGAAAATCGGATGATCCAAAGGAGATCTCGAGGTCCTGATACAAACATTACATCAAAAATGTGTTTCCAACAGTGATCGTGTCTTTTGTTTACAGCAATTAAACACGTACTGTCTCCAAATGACTGACCTCCCGTCTTCTCTCTCTCCCCACACACTTTCCCTGGAGTTCTACAGAGGAGTGTTCCCTAAATCCCTCCTTCCCCAGATAATTTCTCCAACATTGTCCTGTACAGGCCAAATGTGAAACCCGACAAAAAGGTGCAATAAAAAATTGCGTGTGTGGCTGTGGCTCTGTGTGTGTGCTATTTGAAAACTTACCCTACAAAGGCAGCAGCAGTAGCAGCAGCAGTCTTGTTATTGGTGTCCACAGTCTGGCTGCCCTGGAGAGGGGGGGGGAGTGGGCAGGTGGTGGTGTTGGACTGGATTGGAGTGCGGACGGGTGGGGGTTGGTGTTGGCCAGGGTTGGGGGGCGGGGCAGGGGAGCGATGTTGGACGTGGTTGGGGGGCGGGCAGGGGGTTGCTGTTGGACAGGGTTGGGAGGTGGACAGGGGGTTGGTGTTGGTCAGGATTGGGGGTGGGGCAGGGGAGTGGTGTTGGATGTGGTTGGGGATGGGGTAGGGGGATGGTGTTGGATGGGGTTGGGGTGCGGGCGGGGGGGTTGGTGTTGGCCAGTATTGGGGGTGGAGCAGTTGTTGGACGGGGTTGGGGGCGGGTGGGGGGTGTGGTGTTGAACGGGGTTGGGGTTCGGGCAGAGGGTGGTGTTCGATGGGGTTGGGGACGGGTAGGGGGGTGGTGTTGGATGGAGTTGGGGGGCGGGCTGGGGGTTGGTGTTGGCCATGATTTGGGGTGGGTCTGGTATTGGACGGGGTTGGGGGCGGGCAGGAGGGTGGTGTTGGACGGGGTTGGGGGCGCGGGGAGGAGGGTGGTGTTGCACAGTGTTGGGGGCGGAAGGGGGGGTGGTGTTGGATGGGGTTGAGGCAGGCAGGAGGGTGGTATTGGATGGGTATGGGGGCGGGCAAGAGGTGGTGTTGGATGGGGTTGGGGGCAGGCAGGTGGATGGTGTTGGATGGGGTTGGGGCGGGCAGGGGAGCGGTGTTAGATGGGGTTAGGGGGCGGGGCAGGGGAGCGGTGTTGGATGGAGTTAGGGGGCGGGATAGGGGAGCGGTGTTGAATGGGGTCAGGTGGCGGGGCAATGGGGCGGTGTTGGATGGGGTTGGGGGCGGGCGGGAGGGTGGTGTTGGATGGGGTTGGGGATGGGCAGGAGGGTGGTGTCGGATGGGGTGCGGGGCGGGGCAGCAGAGAGGTGTTGGATGGGGTTAGAGGGCGGGCAGGGGTGCGGTGTTGGATGGGATTGAGGGGTGGGGCAGGGGAGCGGTGTTGGATGGGGATGGGGTTGGGGTGTGGGGCAGGAGAGCGGTGTTAGAAAGGGTAAGGGGGCATGGCAAGAGGTTGGTGTTAGATGGGGTTGGGGGACGGGCAGGAGGGTGGTGTTGGATGGGGTTGGGGGACGGGCAGGAGGGTGGTGTTGGATGGGGTTAGGGGATGGGCAGGAGGGTGGTGTTGGATGGGGTTGGGGGAATGGCAGTGGAGAGATGTTGGATGGGGTTGGGGGCAGGAAGGGGAGTGATGTTGGATGGGTTTGGGGTATGGGGCAAGGGAGCGGTGTTGGATGGGGTTGTGACGGGCAGGGGAGCAGTGTTGGATGTGGTTGGGGATCGGGGCAGAGGAGTGGTGTTGGATAGGGTTGGGGGCAGGGCAAGGGAGTGGTGTTGAATGGGGTTGTGGCGGGCAGGGGAGCAGTGCTGGATGGGGTTGGGGGTTGGGGCAGGGGAGCGGTGTTGGATGGGGTTGGGGTAGGGCAGGGGAGTGGTGTTGGATAGGGTTGGGGTCGGGGCTGGGTAGCGGTGTTGGATGGGGTTGGGGGTGGGGCAGGGGAGTGGTGTTGGATGGGTTTAGGGGGCGGGGCAGGGAAGCGGTGTTGGATGGGGTTGGGGGTCGGGGCTGGGGAGCGGTGTTGGATGGGGTTGGGGGTGGGGCAGGGGAGTGGTGTTGGATGGGGTTGGGGGTGGGGTAGGGGAGTGGTGTTGGATGGGTTTAGGGGGCGGGGCAGGGAAGCGGTGTTGGATAGGGTTGGGGGCGGGGCAGGGGAGCAGTGTTGGATGGGGTTGGGGGTGGGGCAGGGGAGCGTTGTTGGATGGGTTTAGGGGGCGGGGCAGGGAAGCGGTGTTGGATGGGGTTAGGGGACGGGGCAGGGGAGCAGTGTTGGATGGGGTTGGGAGCAGGGCAGGGAAGCGGTGTTGGATGGGTTTTGGGGGGTAGGGCAGGGGAGCGGTGTTGGATAGTGTTGGGGGTCGGGCAGGGGAGCGTTGTTGGATGGTTTTGGGGGGTGAGGCAGGGGAGCGTTGTTGGATGGGGTTGGGGGCGGGGCAGGGGAGCGTTGTTGGATGGGGTTGGGGGCGGGGCAGGGGAGCGTTGTTGGATGGGTTTGGGGGATGGGGCAGGGGAGCAGTATTGGATGGGTCGGGGGGGTGATGCAGGGAATCAGTGTTGGATGGGGTTGGGGTGGGGCAGGGGAGCGGTGTTGGATGGGTTTTGGGGGCGGGGCAAGGGAGCGGTGTTGGATGGGGTTGGGGCAGGGAAGCGGTGTTTGGATAGGTTTGGGGGTGGGTGTGGGAGCGTTGTTGGATGGGGTTGGGGCGGGGCAGGGGAGCGGTGTTGGATGGGTTTAGGGTGGGACACAGGAGCGGTGTTGGATGGGTTTGGGGGCGGGGCAGGGGAGCGGTATTGGATGGTTTTGGGGGGTGAGGCAGGGGAGCGGTGTTGGATGGGTTTGGGGTGGGGCAAGGAAGCGCTGTTGGATGGCATTGGGGTTAGGGCAACGAAGTGATGTTGGATAGGGTTTGGGGTGTGGGGCAGGGGAACGTTGTTGGATGGGTATGGGGGGTGATGCAGGGGAGTGGTGTTGGATAGGGTTGGGGCGGGGCAGGGGAGTGGTGTTGGATAGGGTTGGGGCGGGGCAGGGGAGCGGTGTTGGATAGGGTTGGGGCGGGGCAGGGGAGCGGTGTTGGATAGGGTTGGGGCGGGGCAGGGGAGCGGTGTTGGATAGGGTTGGGGCGGGGCAGGGGAGCGGTGTTGGATAGGGTTGGGGTCCATGCAAGCGATCGGTATTGGATGGGGTTGGGGGGTGGGGCAAGGGAGCGGTGTTGGATGGGGTTGGGGGGTGATGCAGGGGAGTGGTGTTGGATAGGTTGGGGGTGAGGCAAGGGAGCGGTGTTGGATGGGTTTAGGGGGCGGAGCTAGGGAGCAGTGTTGAATGGGATCGGGGCGGGACAGGGGAGCAGGGTTGTGGTGTGGTACAGGGGAACATGGTTGGATGGTGGGGTCAGAGGGTGGGAAGAGGTGATTCTGGGGGTGGGGCTTGCGCACTGTGCACTACCGCAGTCTCCTGAACAGGGAGCAGACTTTAAAAACACCGATCCCCAGAAGAAAGGCATTTAATCTATTAACTGGATAATCGATTATCCGATCGAAATAGTGCCCGCCCATCTCGTTCGGATAATCACAGTTTCCCTGTAGTAGGCTGCTCTGGAAAGTTAGATTGCATGGCATCCTGGGCGAGCTGGCAAAATCGATACAAAACTAGCTTGATGTTAGGAAGCAGAGGGTAATAGTGGAAGGATGCTTGTTGGACTGGAGGCCTGAGACTAGTGGAGTGCCTCAGGGGCCGGTGCTGGGCCCATTATTGTTTGTTATCTATATCAATGATTTGGATGAGAATGTACAAGGCATGATTAGTAAGTTTTCTGATGACACTACAATAGGTGGTATTGTGAACAGTGAGCAAAGTTATCATAAATTGCAGCAGGATCTTGATGAGCTGGGGAAGTGGGCCAAGAAATGGCAAATGGAATTTAATATAGATAATTGTGAGGTCTTGCATTTTGGAAAGTCAAATCAAGGCAGGAGTTTCGTGGTGAATGGTAAGGCTTTAAGGAATGTAGTGTAACAGCGAGACTTTGGAATTCAGGTTCATGGTTCTCTGAAAGTGGAGTCACAGGTCGACAGGGCAGTGAAGAAGGCTTTTGGCACACTGGCCTTCATCAGTCAGGGCATTGAGTAAAGAAGTAAGGAAGTTATGTTGCAGTTACATAAGTGAGGTCACACTTGTGTTCAGTTTGGTCACCTTGTTATAGGAAGGATGTTATTAAACTGGAAAGAGTGGGGAAGAAATTTACAAGGATGTTGCCTGGACTCAATGGCCTGAGTTATGGGGAGAGGTTGGACAAGCTAGGACTTTCTTCTTTAGAGCTTAGGAGACTGAAGGGGGACCTTGCAGAGGTGTATAAGATCATGAGAGGCATGGATAAAGTGAATGCAGTCAGTTTTTTTCTCAGGGTTGGGGAATCAATGACTAAATGGCATCCGTTTTAAGTTAGAGGGGAAAGAATTAAAAGGAACCTGAGGGGCAATGTTTTTACACAGAGGGTGGTACGGATACGGAATGAGTTGCCAGCAAACATGGTTGAAATGGCTACATTAACTGCATTTAAAAGGCATTTGGACAAAATACATGGATAGGATAGGATTAGAAGGATATATGCCAAATGCAGGGAAATGGAGGTAGTATGGACAGACACTTCGGTTGGCATGGACCAGTTTGTGCCAAAGGCCCTGTCTCTGTTCTGTAGGTTCCTGATGAAGGACGTTTGCCCGAAACGTCTATTTTCCTGCTCCTCGGATGCTGCCTGACCTGCTGTGCTTTTCCAGCACCATTCTAATCTAAACTCTGGTTTCCATCATCTGCAGTCCTCACTTTTGCCTCTATGATACAATGAATTCAATCAGTTGTGGAGTCTATTCTAACAACTCCTGTTTGTATTTTTCATTGTTAGCTTTCATTGAATAAAGTATACCCTTTGATAAAAATCTAACCTGGCTTTTGAATGACCACTTTAATTTCTCAAATGGGCTGTTCCAATGTTAACACTCCGATGATCCTTCTGTGTTCAGTATTAAATATTATCCTCAGTCAAGACACCTCCCAGAGTCCAAGATCATTGGACTTTGTAATTATTTCCTTCAGGTGGGATTCTAGGCTCTTGTAACATTCTCAGGTTACTATACTGTATGGCCATATCATGACTGTGCAGTCATATAATCCTATTTTTGTCATATCAGAGCTAAAGTATCCATTTTAGAGAATCTGTCCCATTTATTTTCCAACTAGTCATGTAAAACTTGAAGTCGAGAGTAGAATCTTACACAGGCCTGAACGACATAGGCTTAGTGAGGAATGTGGTAAAATTATGTGAGAAACCAATGAGGTCTGACTGAACATCGAGAACAACTCACTGCATCTTTTAGCTAGGTCCTGAGTGTCAAAGATTTGTGACAGGCAGCAGCAAATTGCTTATTGAGAGGGATTATTGCTTGTTAACAGCCTTATTATTTGCACATTTCATCTCAGTAATATGCAACATCCTATTCCACAGTCTGCCTCAAGCAAACTAGATTCTGAGAATTCTTGACATATAAGTCAAAGTGGGCACCTGGCTCACTGTTTACTTTGAAGGTCCTCTTACCAGGCAACAATATCTCAGGCCATGATCCACAGGCACTGGCCACACATTGTCAACATCCACGAGATGTGACAACTTCTAACAACCCTCATGCCAGATCGCCGATCCACTTACAGGACCCTTCCACACTTCAATGCTGCACCTTGGGCTACACTGGCAACTCTCATTGTACTGCTGCAAGCAAGGACACTATGCAGAGAGGGACACACGCCCAGCTCAAGAACTGGGTCAGGCTGCATCTCCAGGCTGTTCACTTTCTCTCTTCGCACTCATTCATTTTGAGTTCAGTTGGATGCTCAAAGCTCTGCCACAGATTTTTCAGAAGCATTTATGGATTGATAACCAAACTACTCGGCTCCATGATGACTCACCTTGTATGACCTTAAATTCCTGAGCTGGAAATTGAATCCGGAACCTCTGGCTCAGAAGGAAGGATACTACCACTGCACCAGTGTCCTACCTGAAATATTTGAAGGCCTGCTTCACATCTTGGCATGGTCTGATGTTCAGTGTCACCATATAATCTGGATCAAGATTATGTAGTGGCAGCGAACATCAAGATTATGGAACTCAGCAAGACACCAAGCCTGACAGAACAACCTGGCAGCAAACAGCAGTATGGCCCAAAGCAGCAACCATTCATGTGAATCTGGACCTTATCTTTGGATGCTCTTTAAGCCAGCATGGACAGGAAAACTCTGCTAGATCTCCACAGCATTAAACCTGCCATCACTTACAGAAAACCCTGAATGATGTTTACTTTGTGCACAGTCGATTTCACGCATTTTCACACATGCTCAAATCCAAATTGACACCAGAAAATGCTAGAAAAGCTCAGCAAATTTAGCAGCATCTGTTGTGACAGGCCCTTGAGCCCTCGATGTTGCGCCGACCCCTGCAACCAATCTGAAGCCCATCCAACCTACACTACTCCATTTTCGTCGATATGCTTATCCAATGACCATTGAAATGCCTTTAAAGTTGGTGAGTCTACTACTGTTGTAGGCAGGGCATTCTATGCCCCTATTACTCTCTGAGTAAAGAAGCTACCTCTGACATCTGTCCTACCTGATAATAATCTGCCTACCTGTTTTTGGAACCCTGGTAGATAACCTCAGATTTATCCACATTATAACGTCTGCCATGCATTTGCCACTCACTCAACTTATCACAAATAATCTAAAATGAACAAAAGTCCAATAGTATGCAAAATTCATTCAGTTTATAGGCAGGCTTCAAAAACCGTGTTTCAAAGAAATTATCTCGGTTACAGAAATATTTACGTGTTAACAATTAATTTCAGGTACATAAATTACTGACTCAAAATCAGACATCCAAACTTATAGCAATTAACGTTTAAACTTATATATATATGAATTCTGCAGCTGACATCACAGCCTGGAATTCAGCTTACACCCCTGTCATCGTAACGCCAACCAGCCTTAGCCCCCACCCATTGCGATGCAATGAGATGGATAATCAAATCAATGCTAAGGAAGAGGAAAACATTTTTGATCCATCTAATGTCATCTTCTTAATGCCCACATTGTTCTAGTCTAGCAACCAATTGCATTTTGATTCTTACAATGCCCATGTGTCATCATCTTGCCCATCAGATTATTCCAGCTCATTTAAGATCTTTGAGCAAAGAAATTTTTCACATGATGTGATAAGCTTTAAATTTGTGTTTCACGAAGTGAAAAACTGGTGAATTTCACCAGATGGATTTGGAGATAGCAAAGAATTGGGGATTGTGAAGAGGGAGAGCAGGTCAGAAAAGAACAGTCAGACGGCAGTGAGGTATCAGAGATCCTGATGGAGTGTTGGAGATTAAAAATAGACTCAGACTTTGAGGATGGAATCAAAGAGGGATCAAGGCAAATGAAGGTGAGGGGCATGGGAGATTGGATTGGGTGAGGTGGTGGTGGAAATTGAGGCTTCCAGAATTTGCAAGAGGCTTGTATCTTAGAGGCTTGTATTCCAAAGAATTTGGAAGGTTAGTCATTGGAACTTCAGCATTGGAGTGTTGATGGGAGGATGTAAAGGATTTAGGGGAAACTAAATGGGACAAATAGATGATTGGGAGGGGGAAGTCAGAGATAATGGGCAGGGTCTGAGATGCTGCGAATTTGTGTTGGGTTGGGTGGAGGGGAGTCTGATATCTGGGTGAGGCAGTTGAAATTAGAGATCAGAGGTAGGAATTAGAATGAGTCACAGATTGTGGGGTTAGGTGGGACTTAGCTGATTTCAGGAAATGTAATTGAACTAACTTGTTAATCATATTCCTTCTAACAAAAGCAGCATTGTAAATGTACTTCATGAATTCCAGCCTTCCTGACTCGTAGAGTCTTAGAGTCATACAGCACAGAAACAGACCCTTCGGTCCAACCAATCCATGCCAAATATGATCCCAAACTAAACTAGTCCCACCTGCCTGCTCATGGCCCATATCCCTCCAAACCTTTCCTATTCAAGTATACATCCAAGCGTCTTTTAAACATTGTAATTGTACCTGCATCTATCACTTCCTCAGGAAGTTCATTCTCCACGTGAACCAACCTCTGTGTAAAAAGTTTGACTCTTTTGACTTTTTGAAATCTCTCTCTTTAAATATGTGCCCTCTGTCTTGAAATTCTCCATCTTAGGGAAAAGACAACCACCATTAACTCTGACTATACCGCTCATTATTTTATAAACTTCTATCAGGTTACCTGTCAACCTCCTATGCTGCAGTAAAAAAAGTCCCAGCCTATCAAGCCTTTCTTTATAACTCAAACCTTCCATTCCCAGCAACATCCTGGTAAATCTCTTCTGAACCCTCGCCAGCTTAATAATATCCTTCCTATAACTGGGTGACCAGAACTGGTCACGGTACTCCAGAAGAGGCCTCACCAATGTCTTGTACGAACTCAACATAACATCCCAACTCCTATACTCAAAGGACTGAGCACTGAAGGCAAGGGTGCCATATGCCTTTTTAACCATGCTGTCTATATGTGATGCAAACTTTAAAGAATTATCTGCCTGCACCCCTAGATTCCTCTGTTCTACCACACTATCCAAGGCCTTACCATTAATCGTATATGTTCTACCCTTGTTGCATTTATTCAGATTTAACTTATTCTGCCATTTTTCAGTCCGCTGACCCATTTGATCAAGATCCCTATATAATCTTAGAAAACCTTCTTTGCTGTCTACCATGCCACCAATTTTGCTGTCATCTGCAGATTTATTAACCATGCCTTCTATATTCTCATCCAAATCATTTATGTAAATGACAAACAAAAGATGACCCAGGATCCATCTCTGTGGAACATTGCTGGCCACAGGCCTCCTGTCCAAAAAGCAACCCTCCATCATTACTCTCTATCGCCTGCCATTAAACCAATTCTGTATCCAATTTGCAAGCTCACTTGCATCCTATATGACCTAACTTTACTAATTAGTCTACTATGCAGAACCTTGTCAAAGGCTTTACTAAAATCCAAATGAACAACATCTACTGCTCTGCCATTATCAACATCTTTGGAAAACTTCTCAAAAAATTCAAACAAGTCTGTGAGACTCCTTTATCCACTGCTACTTCCAAGACCTGGGAATCTGACTGCCATGAATTATAAATTCTATTAAAATGGAAGCAAGCAGCCTCCTTTAAAGTCTCCGATCCACCTCCGAAGAACAGATTTGTCACCATATCCCCTCCTAGTCAATCTTAAAACCACGAGTGGTTGAATTGAAACACTTGTAATTTGAAAGTCTTTTATCTTCTGCTACCCACCCACAACTTAACCAACATTGGGAATGAGAATTCTTGTTTTGAGTTATCCCAAATTCCTCTCATAGCTCATCCTCTTTCTGTTTGGAATCTGCAGAGCATTTCAATGATTGGCATGATCTCTGCAGACAGCCCTCAGCTATTTTGCCATGCAGTCCAGCACTCAATTTGGTTTGTTACAATGAAACTGACAAGTCTACAATTATTTCCATGTCCCTTAATGCTTTTCTTATTTTATTCAGTGCGTACTTTAGGGACATATTAATTCATCCAATGTACAATACTTTATATTTACCACTATAAAGTTCCACGTGCCAATTATCTGTCCAGTTATATAACTGATCTCGGTCATCCTGCAAATCTATAATGGCATTCCCTGTGCCCACTGTTCACCCTTTGTTTAGCATTGTCTGTGAATCTGACAAGCCACTAGTGAGTTTCAGAATTTGGGTTCTCTCTGTAGATTAGTAGAACATCACAGTTCCAAACATGAATCGTAATGGCATTCCACTCATCAGTTTGACACCATACCTCTCTTGAGTGCGGTGTTTTCTATTTATTTTAATCAACCTCTTTTCTATTTCCATGGATTCTCATGGCTTTCAGTTTAATTAAAAACCTTTCATGTGGAACTTTATAAATAGCTTTTTCAAAGTCCAAATAAAACTTAATATAGGGAGTTACACTGTCTCTTTTGTTTATAAGGTTCACAAAGGAACTGAGATGAACTGCCAGATATAATTCTGACTTCCAAATCCATTTGTCTCCCACTAATTTACTGCCAACCAGTCATTTCTTCAACCTGCACTGCAAATGGTTTCTACAATTTTAACTGTTACTGATGCTAGTCTGATAGATCTGTAGCTTTCTGGCTCTGTTTGACTTTTTAAATTCCAACCCTAGCCATGAATTGCTGAAACCACAGCATTGCAGTCATCTCACTCTGGCAGTATCCTTCAGTGCTGATTCCCCAACCCAATCTCTAGTCCCCTCTGGCATATGGCTCATTATGAGGAGAGGACATCTCACAAACACATCTTGTTGCATGTAGACCATTCAGCTGGGCTTTCCAAGTTCCCATTCCCGGACTGTGACCGTACTGTCCCCATAACTGTGATTCTTGCCCCAATGGATTCCACTTGCACTGTCCTAAAGTGCTGAGACATCTCACCCTAATCTTGAAACTTGCTTGACTGAGATGGAAGGCAAGGGTTCCTAATCCTTGGCTTTGCCCACACTTCCTGTGATATAAGGAAAGATGCTTGGGTGGGGGAGGATGGAGGTTCAATTCTAAACAAAGACCCTCAGATTCTGCCATCAAAGGCTGGGACCTGGTAAATCTGAGTCCTGAATAAAGTCTGAATACTCACAGTACAGCTTCAACTTGCATGTGTTTAGAAGATCCGTGTAATGTTGGGGCCATTACATTTGGCTGATACCTATCCTGTAAGGTTTCACAAGTTTCCCAATGGTTCTTTCATGATTAATAGCCAGTATCCCTCACATTCACTCTCTTGTTTATCTCAGCTCATTGGAACATATGCCAAATAACCCAAAGGTAGTTAATTTTATGAGTTACTGAAAAAGGGTTGCACTCTCCAGGCACTGAAGATTCTTTCGGCTTGCTTTTCTTACTCAGTTGGCTCAGTTCCTTGTTGCTTTTTATGCTCGTGTGATTGTTACGAGATGTATTTGTAATCAGTCCACTTTTGCTGAGCAATAAAGTCATTATTGCTGGCTGCTGCTGTGTGTGTAAGGGGAGAAAATGCAACCTGGATTTTGTAACGACAAACAGCAACCACCAGCTGAAAGTTGTGAGTGGGAGCAGGTGAATGATTCTTCGTGGCTAAGTCTCAACTCTTTTAACATTCAAACCAACCTCTGATAGATACAAGGTTGCTTTAATGTGAAACCTAGAACACTACCACAGTTGGAGAACTCTTGTAAAGCATCTTTCAAATCCTGGCATGCTTAGTGCAGAAGGAGGTCATTCAACCTGTCATTTACGTGCTGGCTCTCTGCCTGCGCAGTTAATCTGCCATGTTCCTTTGCCTTTGCTCTGCAGACAATTCCTTCAGGTCCCGTCAGGTTCAATTCTCTTTTTAAAGCTTTAATTGAGTCAGCCACCTCCCCATTCTCAGGTAGTGCATTCCAAATCTTGACCAGTTAATGAATAAAACAAATTTTCCTCATGTCACTGGGATTTCTTTTATTGTGCAACTTAAATTGGTGTTCACTGGCTTCTGACACTATCTCCAATGGGAACATTTTTTCTCTATCGATCTGTCTTGTCTCGACCCCACACGAAGTTGGATATCTTTTTCAAATCTTCTCTCAACCTTTTCTTTTCCAAAGGGAATAAAAAAAACCCTACCAGATCCTATCTGTTGAGGTTCATGAGGTCCCTCTTGTCTGGAACCATGTCCATAAGAAGTCTCTACATTCACTTCACATCCTTCTTAAAAGCACACAGGATCAGGCACAGTACTCCAGTTGAAGCCGAGCCAGTATTTTATCAAGATGCATCATGCCTTCCCTTTTGTATTCTATGCTTTTAGTTATGGAGTGCTCAGGATATTTAATATGACTTTTTCACCACTCTCTGACTGCCCTGCTGCCCTCAATAATTTGCATCCGTAATTTCCCCTGGTGTCTCTGTTCCTGTAAGCTCATTCGATGTGAATGCTTGCTTTCTGATAAACATTTGAGAAACATGGATACAAATTGGCATAGGGTGTGTGACCTGCATGCACCGATTAGTTTTATCACCTTTCGGTAAAGAAAAGGCCCAAATAAGGTAAGTGAAAAATTATTATTGTGAAGCCTGATGGCACAGGAATAGTTCACTTGATGCTGGGTCAGTCTCCATACATGATGCTGAGGCAGTATTTATGGATTGAGTGAGCAAGATGTGTGATTGGTGCCTGCAGCTCTCTGTTGCTGTAGTAATCTGAGTTTGTTTTGACCTGGTGTTGGGTGGGCAAATGACTGAGTGAAGAGGTGGCAGTGGCCAACCTGGCACCGATTTCAAAGAGATTCAAGAAACATCAGCATTGGATGTACCTTACTGGGCTCTGAGGTTCCATACAAGTTCCTGTACCTTCATCATCTTACTTCACGTAGATGTAGCAATAACATCGAGAGAAGTGTTTGCTGCAAGAGTTCATTGTGCTCTGATCAATAATACCCTTTGTTTCTTCAGCAGCATTTCTGGCTTTTACTTTGAGTACTACTTTCATTTCTTTCTTTTATTTGTGTTTAATGCAGTACACGTGTCTTCACAGATGATGAAAGGTCACAGTCTTAGGAAGAAAACAATTTGAGTCCAAAGGTTGACAACATTTGCGAAAGCTCAGTGGATAAGAAAAGCTTTCCAAACAAATGAAAAGAATTTTGTCAGAAGAAGTGACTGCGAAGATAATGGTTTCCAAGGAGATGATACATTTTAAGGGAAACTATGCCCCATGTTGAAATCATTATTTCCCATTACTCATTTTCTACGTTTCTAGATTTAGCCATTATGAACAGTTCCTGAAGGCTTAGCAAGGCTATCTGCAATTTATTTCAGTCATTACTGTTCCAAGGACATTTACTTCCTTTGAAGAATTATGGGCAAGTGCTTCACTGTAAATTTCTAAGGCAGATTTTTTTTTTGTTTTCTGGATGTCGAGATATTAATGTAATGTTTAATGCTAATTCTGAAGGATGTGAGGGAGAGGATAAATATGAAGATCAGTCAATAAGGAGTCCTAAAAAACTGTGGCCTGTGATTTGCCTCATCGATTCTGTTGTCTGTAGCCTCTGTCCTACCTCCCTCTCATAATGCACATCCAGAGGCACTTTCACTAATGCCCCCATATGTCACAATTGTTATAGTGCAGAAGGAAGCCACTTGATCCATTGTGTCTGCACTGAGTTTCTGAGCATTTTACCTTGGTGCCAATTTCCTGCCTATTCCCTGTAACCCTTCACATTGATTCTATTTAATTAATCATTCAATGTTCACTTGAACGCCTCAATTGTCTCCACCATGCTTCCAGGCAGTGCGTTCCATAGCCTAGCTTCTTGCAAATGTGAAAAACAGTCTGAGTGCCTCCAATCTGCCTTCACAACCAAAGTTTCTCAACCTTGGAACCATTCTCAGAAACCTTTCTGCTCTTCAACACATTCATATTCTTTCAGTAGTGCAACACCCAGAACTGAACAGAATACCTGAGTCTAATGTAAGTTTATCATAATCACCTTGCTCTTGCATTCTCTGCCTCTATTAATGAAGCTTAAAATACTGCATGTTCTATTAACAGCTCTCTTCACCTGTCTAATTCTCATTAGTGACTTACATACACATACACCCAGGTCCCTCTGCTCCTGCAAACCTTTTGATAATAGTACGCTTTATTCTATACTGTCTCTCCATGTTCTTTGTATCAAATGACAATATTCTGCATTGAATTTACCTGCCACCTATCCATTCATTCCACCAACATGTGAATGTTCTTTTGAAATTCTCTGCTGTCCTGCATATAGCTTACAATTCTCCCAGGTTTTGTGTTGTCTGTAAACTTTCAAATTGCCTTTTGTATGCCAAGATCTAGGTCACCTATCAGGAAAAGCAACGTTCCCCTTGGGGAGCTCCATTACAAACCTTCTTTCGGCCCAAAAAATACCCATTCACCATCATTCCCAGTTTCCTATCATTCAGGCAATTTTTATATCCATTTTATTTCATAAACTATGACTTGCCTCACAAATATGAGGAGCAGCATTGTGTCAAATACCTTTTGGAAGTTTATGTACACCCATTCAACAGTCTTCCCTTCATCAACCCTGTCTGTTTCCTGTTCAAAAAGCTCCAGTAGTTAGACATGACAAATCCCTTAACAAATCCATAGCAACTCTTCACACACATTCTTCCAGGTGACTATTCACCGTATCCCGAATAATCATTTCTACAAGTTATCCCACCACTGAAATTAAACTGACTGGTATATTGTGTGTGGACAGGACAGGAGATCCATTACCATTCCTGTGAGGATGCAGGAATACTTACCACAACTCCTATAGAAACCGTTAATAGTACATCCAGACACTTTGCCATGGCAGGAGTTCTGGACCCATCTCAGAGTGGAGCAGGCAACATTCAAGGAGCAGGAGAGTCGATGTTTTGGGCATTAGCCTTTCATCAGGAGCGTGGAGGGTGTTGGGAGCTGAGAGATTATTGGGGGGGTGGGGATGGGGCTTGAGGACAGGTAAATGGGATGACAATAGGTGGACGCAGGTAGGAGGTGATTATGATAGGTCGGTGGGGAGTTTGGAGCGAATAGGTGGAACGTCTATGCTTCCCACCAACCCAACCTCCACACCCTTTCCCTGTTGCAGCATGACGTGCAAAGCCTGCACCAATATCTACCCCTTCACCTCTGTCCAAGGCCCTCAAGGATCATTTCAAATCCAGCAGAGATTTTCCTGCATCCATTGCTCTCAATGTGATCTCCTCTACACCAAGGATGTTGAGCGCCAACTTGCACAGTGGTTCAGGGAACATGTCTGATCTGCACGCACCAAACAACCCCACCGTCGTGGGGCCAACCACTTCAACTACCCCTCCCACTCCACCAAGGACAAACAGGTCCTGGCCTTTTCCACTGCCAAATCAAAGCCACCCACCTCCCGAGGAAGAAAACCTCATCTTTCACCTCGGGACCCTACAACCACACGGCATCAACGATGACTTCATCAGTTTCCATAATTATCCACACCCCCCACCTCATCCCAGATCTAACCCTCCAAGTTGACACCGCTCTCTTGAACTGTCCTACCTGTTCCTTCCCACCTATCTGCTCCACCCTCCCCTACGACCTATCACAATCAGTTCCTATCTGCATCCACCTATTGCCATCTCACCTAACTTTCCCTGCAGCCCCAGTGCTGCTGCCTATTTATCTCTCAGCCCCATTCCCCCCACATTCCCGATGAAGGGCCCGAAACATTGACTCTCCTGCTCCTCGGATACTGCCTGACCAGGATGCTTTTTCCAGTACCACACTTTTTGACTCTGACTTGCCAGCATCTGCAGCCCTCACTTTCTCCTAATTTGTGACCTGGAACAGTATGATTCAATCAGATACTGTGATGCCACATCAGCTGACTCGGACGTGGGATATTAGGACAGTGCTCCTCCATGACTTCATGATGCACTCAGGAGACATTGTATGCCCACCATACTAAAGCAGGGGCTGGCATAGTTTACCATGGAAAAATGTCATGAGGCTTCCAAATCACAAGTGGAGGCAGAGCTGCGGAGATGCTTTTCTCACCCATAACAGTTACACAGAGGAATGTCAAGATGCTTCACAAATGCTAAGCCATAGAAAGAAAGATTAGGATAGGACAGAGGAGGATGTTTCTGACAGACATTGAGGGTAAATGTGCAAACTTTTAATCAAGAGGTGAAGTATAAAAAATTTAAAAGGAGCAACGCCAGGCAGATGCTTAGAGAGAGAAATTCAGATATCACAGAAAACATTGTTGCTAATGACAGGTCCAAAGATGAGGAAAACACTAGAAGCCAGGTTTAAAGCAATGTCATGTTCAGGTCCAAAGAATGTCAGAGACAAGAGAAAGGTGAGGCCATAGATTTAATTTGAACTTCCTCTTTATATATATTGATACGTATAGATTTGTTCAATTATGGTTGAGAAATCATTGATACAAAGAGACAGAGTTGGATATAGAGGCTTCTCCAAAGAAGAGGTCTAGTGCCCCATGCCTCTTTGGGACCTGGAAAGTTTCACCTGAGTTCTTGCCAGACACTGCCCCTCAACATGTGGTGCAAGTAAATACTATCTGGGGGTCTGGGTGGAGTCCAGACCTTGAACTCCTGAAAATCAGAAACCAAGTACAAGTGGCATTGCCACACAGTCTCGGAATAGTAAAGAATGACCAAAATTTCCCTCATTAGTGGAAGGAGGAATGGTCCTAAAAGCTAAAGGCTAACTCCTTAAGATTCCCACCTCAACACTGTGATCTGTGATGGGGACTATGGCAAGGGTTACAAGGAACGTAAGTGGGCTTTTGAAGCACCTCGTAGGTTGCACGCTGTTGGAACAGTGCTGACATCTCTTTTTGAGGCTACTCTTCAGCCATCACTTTGGTCTTCCAATTGGGCTTTGCATATCCATGCCCTGCCCACCATCTTTAATTGGGCAGCATATTATGACCATACAATGGCTTTAAGACGTATATTTTGTCCTTTTTTTTTATGAAGAGGGGTTGAGATAGAAGTATCAAATGATCTGCTTAATGCCAATAAAGTGAACATCTTGTGAGGTCTTGTGTTTTGTTTTAAGTTAGAACAGTAGAAGCAACTTGAGGCGGTGCGATCAAGCTCCCACAGGATTTTAGTTTTAGTTTTCAGTAGTTGCTGAGCTCTTGAAGCTGAATGTGGAAACTGTTATTCCTCTCTCTGTTACAGCTAAAAGCTTGCGTTCTCTTCATGCTGCTAGAATTGCATGTGAGACAATTTATTTTACGGAATTTGCCTTTGTCAAGAGTGTGTTTATGGGAAGTTACGATATTGAAACAGTTGTTGTTTAGTAGTTAAACAATTTATTATTCCGTAAAGTTTTCCAACAGAATTAGGTAATTCTAATTCTTCTTTGTTTTGTTTGTATTTTAACTACAGTTAACTACATCTTCTTAATATATTGGAGGGGGCTTGGCCTGGTCCCCAACAATACATTGAGCTGAAGATTAGCAGGCTGCCTACTGTACATATATGCTAACAGACATACTGCCAAGAAGAATTGGTTTACTTAATGCCAATGGCCTAAACAGCAAGTTACAGATGCTCAAAGGAAAATATTTGGCCTCTGTAGGTACATTTTCTTTTCTTTTCACAGATTATGAGCAGCACAAGTAGACTGTTGCATTGACAGAGGATCTGTGACACGGCTAAGTTGTCAACAATCAACATCATGCTTGACCTTATATCGAGAAGATCATTAACGAAGCAGCTGAGGGTAATAGGGCCTAGGGTGGTGCTCTGAAGAGCTTCTGCTGTGATGTTGATGCACACTCCAGAGAGTTGAGCACAAAGTCCAGCCTGCCATTTTAGTGCTGTGTTTAACTAGAGGTGCCATTCTGTGAATGAAATGTTAAACCAAGGCCCTATCTCTCCACAGTTATATTCAATCGAGAATGAGTATGGTCACTATAGAATGGAACAGTAGAGTTTTTTAGAGCACAGGAAGAGCCCAATTATCCTGCCCAGTCCACTTTGATACTCTCCAAGCTTTTCTCTGTAGCCTGGCAAAATGTTTCTTTTCAGGTGCTGTTCTAATTCCCTTTTGAAAGCCATGTTTGAGTATGCTTCCACCATGTTCTCACTCCCTCCATCAAGTGCACAAGTAGCAGCAGTGAGTATCATCTACAATGTGCACTGCAGCAACTCACCAAAGCTTCTTGGACAGTTTGAAGGATCAGGATGGCAAATGCATCAGGGTACCACGTCCTCTCCATGTAAGCTCCTCTCCATGCATCATCCTGACGGAAAATATAATGTTATTCCTTCTTATTGCTTGGTCGATTTCTTGAAAAATTCATTCTAATAGCACCGTGGGTGTCCCTACACCACATGGACTACAAATGTTCACAAAGGTAACTGATAATCACCTTCTCGAGCAAATAGAGGTGGACAATGCAAGGTAAAAATATTTGGTATAGCATATCAATTTATTTGGGGGGGGATTAATACAATCTTCAGATGGGATAAGCAATGCCATTAGAAATAAGGAGGGAATTTAGTTAGCCGGATTAAGTAATGTTCAATGTATAATACTTTAATTTTTATCCAAGAGTGGTTGTCAGGCTAAAAAATATTAAAACATGCAATCAAGCTCAAAATGCAGCTGATAATGGCAGGCACGAACATAATTCTGTAAACATGGAATGTGGTTGAACCTGTAAACCTCATCAGAGGCTGGAAGGTGCTGGAAGGTCAAATGAGTTCATACCACAGCAAATATTCACCAGATACTGTTATGGGCACCTCAAGGCTGAGACAGTAGTACAGAAGATGGAGGAGTAGATTAGACAAGAGACTTCAGGAGACCGTGCCATTTTTTTTTAGATTCTCTACAGTGTGGAAACAGGCCCTTCAGCCCAACAAGTCTACACCGCCCCTCCGAAGAGAAACCCACCCAAATCCATTCCCCTAACCTATATTTATCCCTGACTAATGCAGCTAACACTGTGGGCAATTTAGCATGGCCAATTCACCTGACCTGCACATCTTGGATTGTGGGAGGAAACCGGAGCACCTGGAGGAAACCCACACAGACACAGGGAGAATGTCCAAACTCCATACAGGCAGTCAGGAATCAAACCCAGGAACCTGTTGCTGTGAGGCAGCAGTGCTAACCACTGAGCCACCATGCCACCCATTTTGATATGTGGGAAAGAAGTTATTTGTCCGGAAGTGCTTCTTTACAGAGAGAGTGAGTAATGTGTGGAATAGACCTCTAAGTAGGCCCGTGGAGCAAAAATCCTTGGAAATATTTAAAAAGAAATGTTAGTATCTTGTAACCTTGGAAGAAACGTTCTGCCATTGGATACCTGCTGTTCTTGCATAAAGTCAGCATTAGACCACAAAAATTCTCATTTTGTCATTTTCACTCTGTACCTGATGACTTATTAACTTGAGACCTGTGTAGCTGTCTGGGAAGTTTACCAAAGATAAACATTAAAATGTTTAAATATCCAAAGGACCAATTGCAAAATTCTGGTGCATTGTCAGTAAGGGAAGCAAGTTCCCATTCGGCCTATTAACACCAGGTGCTGCGTATCCTAATTCAACATTTCTTAAAGGAGTCAGTGTAGGCCTTCTAATGAAAACCACAGGAAATTTCAAAAATTATTTTGTGGCCCAGTAGATGAAAGAGGTTTACTCTTGAGCTGACCTACGGAGCTCCAGCCAACTGTCATCCCATCGCTTGGATCGTGTCAATGAGCCAAGCATCTCAATGTCAGAAGCCATTCAAGCTTCACCACTGCTCACTAATCTAGCCTGATATTGCCACTTAAATCTTGCCAGGTGCGTGAGAGCCAAAACGCAGAGAGGCTGCTCTGTCAAATTATCACCCAATTTAAACAAGTTAAATTTCTCTTCGTTATTTTTAACTATGTACTTTGATTTCAATTTCCAACAGTTTAGGGCTTGATAACATACCCATTTCCATAATAACATCAATAATTTAGCTGAAGTGAAACAATGCAGGTGCTGGAAACCTGATGAAACAGAATTCACATTTCAAAATGATGTATTTTCATCAGAACCTGAAGAAGTTAATGATTCAATGGTTGCTAAGTTAGTTCGAGACCAGGAAAGCGGGAAGAAAGAACAAAAGAAGTCTGCAATAGAACTGATTCAGTGACAAAAGAAATAATTGTCCAAAATATCGGTGGGTGGTAATAAGACAAGTGAACAATGAAAGGATGGGCCTAGACACTGCATAAATGACAACAGCATTTAATGCTTTATTAACCTTCTGTAGTAACTAAAAGGAGGCAATATAATTACATATAAGCATGATTAGAGTTAATGTACCAGTACTGGCCATTCTCTTTTGCTAATATTTATTTTTGAAAATGATTTTTATTTATCATGCCATCATCAAAATATCCATTAACAAAATGATTCATGGAAATATTAGTGCATTTTGCTTTTATTGCCATTTGCTCACTTAGATCATAGAACATAGCACATTGAACAGCACAGCAACAGGAACTGGTCCTTCGGCCCATGATTTGTGCTGAACATGATGCCAACTTAAAGTAATCCCTTCTACCTGCCTTTGATCCATATCCCTCCATTCTTTGTATATTCATGTGCTTGTCCAAATGTCCCCGAAAAGCCCCTATCCTTTCTGCCTCAAACACCACATCTTGCAACACATTACAGACATCTACCATTCTCTGCATCAAAAACTTGCCCCCCACATCTCCTTTGTACATTCCACTCTCACCTGAAATGCATGCTGCCTGGTATTAGACATTTTAACTCTGGAGAGAAGATTCTGAACATCAACTCTATCTATGCATCACATAATTTTATAGACTTCTATCAAGTCTCACCTCAGCATCCGCCACTCCAGAGAAAACAACCTGAGTTTTTCTAGCCTCTCCTTATAGGTCATTGCCTGTAATCCAGGCAGCATCCTGGCAAACCTCTCCAGCACCCTGTCCAAAGCCTCCAAATCCATCCTATAATGTGGTAACCAAAATTGAATGCAAAATTCTAAATGTGGCCTAACCAAAGTCTTTTAAAGCCGCAACATAACATCCTGACTCTTGTACTCACTTCCATGACCAATAAAGGCAAGCATGCCATATGCCTTCTATATCATCCTCTCTACTTGCATGGCCACTTACAGGGAGCTATGGACTGATTCCTGAGATCCCGCTATATATAATGCTGTTCAAAGTCCTACCATTAACTGTATACTTTTCCTTAACATTGGATCTCCCAAAGTACAGCACCTTACACTTACCCTGAATAACTTTCAACTGCCATTTCTCTGCCCATATCTGCAACTGATTTATATCCCATTGTATCCTTTACCAACCTTCTACACTATCCACAACTCCATTGGTCTTTGTATCATCTGCAAACTTGCTAATGCACCCATCTGCATTTTCATCCAAGTCATGAATATAAATTACAAACAGCACAGGTCCCATTACAGATCCCTGTGAAATGCCACTAGTCATGGAATTGCAGCCAGAAAAAACACCCTTCCACCATTATACTCGGCCTTCTATGGGCAAGCCAATTCTGAATCCAAATAGCCAAATCACTATGGATCCCATGCATCTTAATCTTCTGGATGAGTTTACCATAAGGTACCTTGTTGAAAGCCTTACTAAAATCCATGTAGACAACATCCACTGCTCTGCCCTCATTGATAACCTTCATTATCTTCTTGAAAAATTCAATCAAGTTTGTAAGATATAATCTGCCCCATACAAAACTATGCTGACTGTCCCTCAGTAGGTCATACTTTTCCAAATTCACTTAAATTCTATCCCTGAGAATTCTCTCCAATAGCTTCTCCATCACCAATGTAAGACTCACATTTCTATAGTTTCTTGGATTATCCCTATTTCCTTTCTTGAACAGAGGAACAACATTAGGAACTTGCCAGTCCTCTGCAACCTCTCCATCTAGCGAGGATACAAAGATCTTGGGCAAGGCCCAAACAATCTCCTGTCTTGCTTCTTTTGATAACCTGGGATAGATACCATTACATCCTGGGGATTTGCCCACCTTAATTCTCTTCAATAGATCCAACACCACTTCTTTCTTGCTCTCAAAATGCCCGAGCATAGTAGCATGCTCACACTAACCTCACTATCCTTCATATCCTTCTCTTGGGCGAATACCAATGTAAAATACTCATTCTCAGCCTCCAGCATAAGTTCCCTCCTTTATTCTTGAATGGCCCTACCTTCTCTCCCATTATCTTATTTTTAATATATGCATAGAATGTCTCAGGATTCTCTTTAATCCAACTTGCTAAGGTCATTTCATGACCCCTTCTTGCGGTTCTAATTCCCTGCTTGAGTTCTTTCCCGCTTTTTTTCATATTCCTTACAGGCCCTGTCTGATTTTAGCTTCCTAAACCTGTGAGTGACCCTGAAAATCTTACATAGATTGGCATAGTCTGCAAATCAACAGTGTAAAGTTATGTCTCTCTGATCTGCATCTAGGATAGACCGACAATCTTTTATCTTTTCGCTAAAATAACTGTTATTTTTAATGTGATATAGCAAGACCTTAAAATAGATTCACATTGCAAAACCAGGGAAGAGTTAGAGAGGGAGTAATCTAATAACCCATCACAGAATTGTGGCTGCAGCCAGGTTAATAGCCTTATTGTATCTGTTTAACATTTCAGCTCAACAGCAGGTGTTTTGATGCAGTTTATTTCCTTCAGGAATATAGTGACGTGATCGCACACTTCATTCAACAGTATTGAATCCGACAAGTCAAATAACTCCTTCTTCACGTTTGCAGAAGGTAATTCTTGGGATCACACATAAACCCCCTCTTCATTCATATTGTCAATTTTCACTTAATGATGATGTACTGGTTAGAGACTGTGATCACTTGCTTTAATATTTCAGAACTCTTATAGTTTTGTGGCTGTGCACCTGCTGAGCACAATAAAGTCAAGCTAATGAAACTGGGAGGCACCACAAGGGGCCTAAAGGACTGGCATCAGTAGTAGATCTGCTGTTCTACAGCCCACTGCAGATGGCACTTATAAAGGAGCATGATGTTGAGAAAGCCACAGGACTCCTGTCAATTGTCATCAGATTCAGCATAGTCTGTCTTTGTTAAAGGTGTTTATAAAAGTAATCTCTTTCTTTTGTGGTGTTCTGAACTGATTTTTCATCATGAAATGTGCCAAGTCCAATACGTCAGCAATTATTTCCCACCCTGTTTTGGTTTATAACTTTCCCATACAACTGCACTCCATCTGGCACAGAAGCAATCACAGTGCTGTTGGGAAGGGAATTGAGGATTATATTACTCTTCATTTAATGGTTCAGGTGAGGACAGAGCCATTGAAATGTATAGGATTATTAAAGGGCTTAACAGGGTAAATTCTGAGAGGATGTTTCCCCTCATGGGAGAGTCTTGGACCACAAGGCATAGTCTCAGAGTAAACTGTTGGGGTTCAGGCCAATTTAAGATGAGGAGGAGGAGGAATTTCTTCTCTCAGAGAGTTGTGAGTCTTTGGAACTCCTTGCCACAGATAGATTCTTAACCATTAGAGGAATCAGGAATTATGGGAAAAATGCAAGAAAATGGGAAATGTCAGATCAGCAATGATTCTATTGAATGGTAGAGCCGGCTTGAGGGACAGAATAGCCTACTCCTGTTCCTACTTCGTATGGTCTTATGGTACATGATGGGATGAACATGAACATGCTATGTTGCCATTGCCACCTGTACACTACCTAGCTGGATTCCTTTTCAGTTCCTTCATCACAACTAAACATTCAGCAGGGCACATAACAGCTTCAGTGTCCCTACCAAGGATGGATTTCACCTCTGAATCATGCCTCTCTATTTCAGTACTATTTTCTGAAGAAACATACTCCCCTCTGTCTGCATGGATTTCCTCTGGTGCTCTGGTTTCCTCCCACAGTCCAAAGATGTGCAGGTTAGGTGAATTGTCCATGCTAAAATTGCCCATAGTGTCCAGAGATGTCTAAGTTAGGTGCATTAGTCATGGGAGTAGGGTAGGGGAATGAGTTGGGGTGGAGTACTCTTTGGAGGGTTGGTGTGGACTTGTTGGGCCAAATGGCATATTTCCACATTGTAGGGATTCTATGAATATCCATGGCATTCCTTTTAATTGATTGGACTACTGCTCTCAGTATGATGTTGTATCTTCATTTTTTCCTTAAGAAATATCCTGTTTATTGCTGCCAATTCACAAGTCCTGCTTTGAGAGTGGCTGGTTTAATCTGAGTTGTATTCCTGTGTAAACTGAGACCTGGAAAAGTGTTTGAATTCAGGCTGTCTGTTATGATTATAGACAGCTCACTGAATATTCTGAACTTTGCTTGTTTTCTTTTGGCTACAGGGAATAAAGACACGAGACATAACTAGGAAGAACTGAAATACAATGTGACACCAAGTGATTACAACATTAATAACAAGAAGAAATTTTCTCTTGTTTTCTTTCTTTATGTTTGCACTGTATGTAATTAAAGCCCTTCAAAGTTTGATGCCTCAAGGGTAGCACTGTTAGCTGAAGCAAAAAAGTAACTTGACTTGCAACCAGAAAGTAACGGTTTCCAATCCCTTGGCTATCTGGTACTCAGACTCATTTTCCATGGTTCACTGGATTGCTGAACTTCTGTCAGATGATGTAAAATGGGTTATAGGATGATAAGGTGTCTTGGTGAAGTAAAGAAAGCAATAATATGTACTGAATCACCCTTGTCAAGCTGTATCACCCTGATCAGCCGTGGACTACCATTAACCTTGAACCATGGAGATGTCCATCATTCTTGAGCTTCCAATTCTCATCATTGGAAAGCAATTTACAATTTGTCTTCAGGAAATGTTTGGGGAGAATTTGAAGGATAACAATAGGAACATTTCTTTGCATTCGTTATTCAAGCAGTGTTATTTATCTTTTCGCGTCTCAGAAAAGTGAGACTTTAATTTATCTTCAGATGTGAAGATATTTTAAACAGCAATGGGAAATGCTGAAGTTACCCCTCTCTCTTCCAGTTCTTCAGCTTGTATTTTGAATCAATCTTAATAGACTGGGTATCATTGATACTTAATATTTGTGGCTATGATGCACAGGCAGTGCTATGAAGACAGCTACCTGGAACATGTCGGCAGTGTCTTCGAAGAGAGGGGACTCATTAATATTTTGAATGCTGACCCAGCCTTTCTTACTTATAAAAATACAAAAGGCATGTGCAATAATGCAATCAGAACAGCCACAAGAATTATTCTAAATAAGGGGAGTGATGATATACATTTGCATATAGTTTTTCTCACGACCAGCCCAGGAATTGAAAGTGTAATGAAACAATAGATCACCTCAATCAAACTGAAAATAAAACAGTAAACAGCTTTTAAAATAGCATTGTGGAAATAGCAGCAACCAAACAGACATACAAATACACACCAGAAGAGAAGACTGAATCATCAGGAAATTTTATAAGTCGAGACCAGTAGATGAATAAATAGCAGAAGTGACATGAGTGTGAGACAACTAAGAGGCTTCGTGATAAATATCAAAGGAATTAAAGCTATTTATAAATGCAGAGAGCATGCGAATAGCAGAGGGACTGAAGTTATGAATTAGAGTAGATTTAGAGTTAGAAAAACAAATTGAACACATTCATGGCAGACTGTTCAAATCTTAGTCACTCCCCTTCCCTTTCTGGGAATTGTGAATTGAGGGGAAAAAAAACGACAGCATATCTCAGACCTCAGAGACAGTACTAAGACTCCTCCAATACAGCCTCCATTCCAAGCTGCTATTATGGTCTTGAAGGTTGTAACTGGGTATCATTGATACTTAATATTTGTGGCTATGATGCACAGGCAGTGCTATGAAGACAGCTACCTGGAACATGTCGGCAGTGTCTTCGAAGAGAGGGGACTCATTAATATTTTGAATGCTGACCCAGCCTTTCTTACTTATAAAAATACAAAAGGCATGAGCAATAATGCAATCAGAACAGCTACAAGAATTATTCTAAATAAGGGGAGTGATGATATACATTCGACCATTTTGGGGGATGTGACCTACTGTTTGAGGACCCCTGAACTGACGGATCAAATTTCTGATAGGCCATTCCTTTGTCAAATCTTTAGAAGTGTCATCCAATCTCATTGAAATTAAAAAACCCTTACATTGCTGCAGTGATAGTGAGGCTGAAAAGATATCAAAAAAATATGGTAAAGTGGATTCTTTCACAACTCTCAAGAAATGCATGCAGACCTATTCTACATTACAAAAAACAGGAGCCATAGTTAGGGTCCAAGTTTATTCAAGTCAATATTATACTCAGAGGACTGCAGAGTACATAACATAGAAAGAGGTTACAAAGGGAAAATATTGCAGGTAATCTGAAATAAAAACAGAAATTGATGGAAATACCGAGAAAAAAGCAGTATCCATGAAGAGAGAAACATGGTCCTGTAGCAACATCTCTGGGTACACTCCATGGGCAGTAACTGCAAGCACCCCTTGTCCACAGACATTGGCATCCAACACGTACCCATCTCACTGGATCATCATGGCATATCTCCAATCCACTTATAGCACTTTCCACACTTTAAGGTTGCACTTTGGAGTGCACCAACACCTCTTATTGCATTGTTGTAATGAAGGGCACTTTGTACACAGATCGACACTCATCTAACTGATTAGACAAAGGAACATCTTAAGTTGCCATTTGCCCTCTAAGTGGACACTCACTTTGCACTCACCTGGATGGTCACAGCATTTCGGCCTTGTTTCGTCCTTTTGTATTTGCTCCCTCTACAAGAGATGAAAGGTGCACAATACTTTTGTCTTGCCTTGCTGTTCAATGCAAACAGAAAGCCAAATAGCTTGTTATGGTTGTCAGCAGTCATCAGTCAAGAGAATACAAGAATTAGCTTTACTGTCACTGAACTCGATTGAATGCAGTGAAAAGTTTGCAAGTCATCACTTATGGAGCCATCTTAGGTACCAAGGTACCTCGGTACAGATTCTTAAATACAAATTCTTAGGGAAAAAGTAGAAAAATAAACAAGTAACAAGTCCAGCTACTAATCATAAAAATAGAGAAATAAGAGTTCGCAATAACAGTCCTTCCAACACAGACCACGCTGGGCTCCACCTCAAGGCCAGGAGTCTGAGTCCACGCTGAGAACAGAAGTCGAAATTCACACTGACGCCAAGATTTCAAATCCACGCTGAGGCTGGGATTCCGTGCTGGATTTCACACCAGATATTGCTGAGGCCACCCAGGGACAGGAGGTAAAAAGGAAAAAAAAACACGAGAAAAGAGAGAACAAAAGAAAAGAAACAGACTGAGTGGGCAAACCCAAGTTCAGGAGTCCTACTCTGCTGCCATCTTGGACATGTTTGCTGACAGTTGGCTGAATGACACCATTCTAGCTCAATGTCACACCAACAGCTTGGACAGGCAGCTTACACAGCAAGCACACTACTCACTTGATGAGGCAAATGGCTTGTCTCAAAGTTGAAGGGGAATAGCCTTTTGAAAAGTCTATGGGGTTGCCTCCATAGGGGGTGGGATGGGGAGTGGGGAGGAGGGGAGGTGTGAGGCAAATATTCCCATACCTCCAACCTTCCCAAGGCCTTCAACTGACATCAGTCCAGGCACAATCAGTTTGCCACTTGGGGAAGTCATGGGAGTGAGAAACTGGATTATAGGAACACCACCAGTGTCTTGGCTCTTTCAGTTCTATTGTCGGCCAGTTATTCCGGGAATGAGACACGGAGAGGAATTGAGTGAGATGAAAGTGACTGGCCCAGCAATTAATGCTGGTGCAGGCGGGAGAAAATTAGTGAGGCATCCCACATTAATGAGTGAGTAGAATACCCAGAAGCCACACAGGATTAGCAGTGTGAGATAATTGGGCAGTTGAGAGTGGATGAGGGAATGCGTTGCATTCAACACGGACAGTGGTAGGACATGAGACTTGGCGGGAGTTGGTGCAATAACAGAGGCAGAGTGAGGTAAGAGGTAGTGGCATATATCCTGGAAAAGCAGCAAAAGTCATTGACCCTCTTGTGGAATACCTGTATGTACATCTGTACAGTTGAGACTGCACTGATTTAGGTGGCAAACTTGGACCAGGTTAGCAGGGTCTGGAGAATTGGATATCCACTGCTGCACCACTACATCCATAAAAAGATCTCCAGGCCCCTGTCTGCAAGGCCTTACTCCAATTTCCCCTTTGCTTGCAATGTGTGGGTGTAAATGTCATCAACCTTGTAGGGCAGCTCTGAACTGACAGGGCTTGACTGGGGGCAAAACTACTTTTTTAAAAATGGCACCAATGCCAGAGATTCTGGGATGTCCCAGTGATGGCAAGTACTTCTGATGTGTGGGGGAATTAATCTAGTATTGAATGGAAAAGGTGCCTCAGGGATGTGGTAGGGAGTTAATGAGTCACATTTGGGATAATTCTGGGAGAAACTATCCTACTCTTTGCAGACAGACACCCTTCATGAAAAACAATGAAAATTACACTTTGCTTAAATGTGGGTAGATGCAGCCCTCTGACCCTACAATTGCTCACACTGAGTTCCTCCAACTAGTTCTCATTCTAAACCTGACCCCAATGCTGAATTGCCCCGGCTGTCCCTCTTACCCATCACCTTCCACCCAAACTCTGACCTGCTCACCCACTTAGCTTCTCTCTGTAGCTTATCAAACAATCTTTGGGTCATTTAAATGCCTCACTATGTGGAATATGGCAGCTACTGCCAGAAAAAGAGGACATGGCTCAGAATCCCATGCTGCCCCCTCCAGACATTACAGCATTGCATGCGTTTGGAAGGATCCTCCAACGGAAACCAGACTTGAAAAGTGCTAGGAGACTAAGTGTGTAAACTTTTGTCAGAAATAGGAGTTCTGACCCAGAGTGAGTCAGCAAGATATTGTTAAATTTCATAGCATCTTTCCCTGGGAGATCACTTTCTTTCAAATGTTCAGGAAAGGATATCTGGTATAGTCTGACCAGTCAGAAGCCTTTAGCTTTCAATTCATGATATTAGGCTGATTTCTCACCTTCTTCCTAATCTGAATGTTTGAGTCAGTGTTTTTTTTTCCTTTGGGAAATGTTACAACCAAACATTTCATTTGCTGTGTGTCTCTTCAATGGCTGTTTGCTGATTGTTGTCTTTTTGGGTATGGATCATTTTGCTCCTTTTCATTTTCATTCTCTACAGTAGTTCCTCTTTGTTCTGAACATCTTTTTCCAGTGCTTGGTGTTTCCAAAAGCCCTGTGATTTGATCTGTGTATGGGACATATTCTTTTGACTATGAACTCATGTGGTAATCCACACTTGTTCCATATCTTCCTCTTTCCTTTGTTGCCTCAACCCTGTTGTCCTTCCCTTGATTTTAAGTGACAGCTAGCCATTTAGTTAGTTAGTGACTTCATTTGTGTACTTGTTACTTCATGCACTCCAGCAGTGCCAGCAGCCTGCGACATTACAGATTGTCTTTTCCAGTTAGACCCTCTTGTACAACAGGGTCCAATCAGACTCTAAATGAGGTGATCTATCACTCTTTCATCAGATTTCTTCAATTTATATTTAGAGTCTGGGTGATCCAAGATGGAGGAAAGAAAAATATTGTGGCTGTAAGAGCTGCTCCTTTTTTGAGGTATTTTCAGTGTTGGAGCTGATTTCATCAAACTCTAGGAGCAGTAATTACTGTTGGATAAGCTATTGTATTGTTTTGGAACTTTGTGAAAAAAAAACAATCAAAACAACAGCACTTTAAAAAGGAGGAAGAGAGACAAAGGGAAGTGATTCAAACGGAGAAAGCAACCTCACACTGCTCTCTGACCCAGCAGTAAATCTGCACAATTTTGCCTTTGCTGTTTGGTTTCAAGTATCTCTGGATAAAATCTATAATTATGAGTCGAGTTGGCTCTTTTACGATTATACGTTTTTATTGACATCTGTCTCTTGAATAAACTTTGAAAATATAAAAACATAGGTACCAAGCTAGCCTGGATCAGAGTTTTTAGAGCCGTAAGACTGTGCTATTTACTGGGACTGTAGATTGTTAAAGTGCAAAGATAGCCTTTAGTAGAGTGAGGTGCTCATCTTACTGGATGTGGGAGATTAGGGAGAGATTCCATGTTACTGATGATTATGTCTGCAGGAAGTGTATTTGGTTGCGAATCCTATCAGATTGCATGGATCAGTTGGAGTGGCTGTTAAAGGCAATGAGAATTTACAGAAGCTAGTGGGTGTGATGGGTGGCAGTTGGAGGGAAGGAGATAAACCAAAGATACAGTCAGGTTGAACTCCCAGAAAGGTAGGAAGGGGAGGCAGGTAGTGCAGGAATCTCCTCTGGCTATCTCTATCTCAAACAAGCATGCTGTTTTGCACTTTTAGGGGAATGTAGTACTGACAATGAGGATTCTGGTACTGAAATTGGCTCTAATGTAACAAGGGGTACACCAGATTCCAAGCGATCGATTACGATCGGGGACTGTCTCATCAGAGGCACAGAGAGAGACATTTCTGTGGCTGCCAGTGAGACATCAGAATGGCATGTTGCCTCCCTAGAGCTAGGATCAAACATATCTTGGAGAGGATGCAGAATATTCTCACAGGGGAGAGGGACCTGCAGGCTGTCTTTGTACACATCGGAACTAACGACATAGGAAGGGAAAATGATGCAATCCTGAGGAGACAATATAGGATGTTGGGCAGGAATTTAGAAAGTGGATTCTTGAGGGCAGTGATATCTGGATTACTCTCAGTGCCATGAGTTTGTGAGGGTAGATGTAGGAGGATGGAACAGATGAATGTGTGGCTGAGAAGCTGGTGCAGGGAAGGAAGATTCTCATTTTTGGATCATTGGAATCTCTTCTGGGGTAGAAGTAACATGTATAAGAATAATGGATTGCACCTGAATGGGAAGGGACTAAAATACTGGCAGAGAGATTTGCTGGAGCTGCGTGGAAGGATTTAAACTAGTGGGGGGTGATGGGACCCAGGGAAGAAAGAGATCGGTCTGAGTCTTGGAAAAACGAATACATCAAATAGTCAAGGCAGTCAGGGACAAAGCAGAGACCAATTTATGACTGATAAATTAAACTGCATTTATTTCAATGCAAGGGGTGAACAGGTAAGGCAGATGAACTGAGAGCATGTTGGGAACATGGGACTGGGATATCATGGGAATTACAGAGATGTAGCTCAGGGATGGACTGAACTGGCAGTTTAATGTTCCAGGATATAGGTGTTACAGAAAGGATAGAAAGGGGGGCAAGAGAGGAGGGGAAGTGACATTTTTGATCAGGGATAACATTATGGCTGTACTTAGGGAGGATATTCCTGGCAAAATGTTCAGTGAAGTTATTTGGGTGGAACTGAGAAATAAAAAAGGGATAGTCACCTTATTAGGATTGTACTATAGACCCCACAACAGTCAGTGGGAAATTGAGAAACAAATTGATACAGAACTGGCTGAAAGGTAGAAGACAGAGGGTGGTGGTGGAGGGTTGTTTTTCAAACTGGAGGCCTGTGACCAGTGGAGTGCCACAAGGATCGGTGCTGGGCCCTCTACTTTTTGTCATTTACATAAATGATTTGGATGCGAGCATAAGAGGTACAGTTAGTAAGTTTGCAGATGACACCAAAATTGGAGGTGTAGTGGACAGCGAAAAGGGTTACCTCAGATTACAACAGGATCTTGACCAGATGGGCCAATGGGCTGAGGAGTGGCAAATCTTAGCAGAACTTATACACTCAATGGTAAGGTCCTAGGGAGTGTTGCTGAACAAAGAGACCTTGGAGTGCAGGTTCATAGCTCCTTGAAAGTAGATAGGATAGTGAAGAAGGCATTTGGTATGCTTTCCTTTATCGGTCAGAGTATTGAGTACAAGAGTTGGGAGGTCATGTTGCAGCTGTACAGGACATTGGTTAGGCCACTGTTGGAATATTGTGTGCAATTCTAGTCTCCTTCCTATCGGAAAGATATTGTGAAACTTGAAAGGGTTCAGAAAAGATTTACAAGGATGTTGCTAGGGTTGGAGGATCTGAGCTATATGGAGAGGTTGAAACAGGCTGGGGCTGTTTTCCCTGGAGCGTCAGAGGCTGAGGAGTGACCTTATAGAGGTTTACAAAATTATGAGGGGCATGGATAGGATAAATAGACAAAGTCTTTTCCCTGGGGTCGGGGAGTCCAGAACTAGAGGGCATAGGTTTAGTGCGAGAGGGGAAAGATATAAAAGAGACCGAAGGGGCAACTTTTTCACACAGAGGGTGGTATACATATGGAATGAGCTGCCAGAGGAAGTGGTGAAGGCTGGTACAATTGCAACATTTAAGAGGCATTTGGTTATATGAATAGGAAGTGTTTGGAGGTATATGGGCCGGGTGCTAGCAGGTGGGACTCGATTGGGTTGGGATATCTGGTTGGCATGGATGGGTTGGACCGAAGGGTCTGTTTTCATGCTGTACATCTCTATGACTCTATGAGATCTCAGTTATCTGGAATAATAATAGAGTGGTTATGGGAGGGATTTTAACTTTCCTAACAAAGACTGGGACTGCCATAGTGTTAAAGGCTTGGATGGAGAGGAAGTTGTTAAGTGGGTACAAGAAAATCTTCTGATTCACTATGTAGATGTTTCCACTAGAGAAGGTGAAAAACTTGACCTACTCTTGGGAAATAAGGCAGGGTTGGTGACTGAGGTGTCAGTGGGGGAACATGTTGGGGCCAGTGACCATAATTCTATTAGTTTTAAAATAGTGATGGAAAAGGATAGACTGGAACTAAAAGTTAAAGCTCTAAACTGGAGGAAGGCCAATTTTGACGGTATTAGGCAAGAACTTTCAAAAGTTGATTGGGTGCAGATGTTCGCAGGTAAAGAGACGGCTAGAAAATGGGAAGCCTTCAAAACTAAGATAAAGAGAGTCCAGCAACAGTATGTTCTTGAAGAGCAAGGCTGGGAGGTGTAGGGAATGCTGGATGACTAGAGAAATTGAGTAAGAATAAAAAGGAAGCATATGTTAGGTAAAGATAGCAGAGATCAAGTGAATCCCGAGAAGAGTATGAAGGCAGTAGGGAGTATACTTAAGAGGGAAATCAGGAAGGTAAAATGGGGACATGAGATAGCTTTGGCAAATAAAATTAAGGAGAATCCAAATGCATTCTCCAAAACACGCTGATCAAAAGTTGAAATACACCATTTGCACCACTGTTTGATGACCAGTGGTTTTTGGTATTGAAAACGGTAGTATAAGTAATTAACGAATTGCTTTTTATTCAGGGAATCCAAGTTCTGACATGAAACTAACGGTTATTACTTCATTGAGAAAAGATGCGGTTGAATGTCGAGTGACCCACTTTTGGGGAAACAGAAACTCAAATGAAGATATTCATGGTGCGGTGTTAATAAATTTTTGATCCTTGATTCTGTGTTCGACCTGAATATAATGATAATAGAAAGATGTAGCCTTTGCATGCAAGTCTTTTTTTAAATTGATGCCTTGAGTATGAGAGAGGAACTTTAATCATAGAAAGACAATAACAAGT
Source organism: Chiloscyllium plagiosum (assembly GCF_037043375.1). Classification (NCBI taxonomy): domain Eukaryota; kingdom Metazoa; phylum Chordata; class Chondrichthyes; order Orectolobiformes; family Hemiscylliidae; genus Chiloscyllium; species Chiloscyllium plagiosum. The sequence continues at coordinate 55,498,094 of NW_028270142.1, forward strand.
TGACTGAATAGTAAATCAGTATTAAATTTGCTTTGTTAAATTGAGTACTGGAAGTTTTCTTTAAAAATGGCATTATTAATTCCCATCTTACCCTGATGGTGTTTACTAGTTTACTAGACGTTGCACAACCTTGATTCTCCTGTGTGATGTCCATTAATCTTGTGTGATCCTTGACAGTAAATACCAACTAGCTCATTGATAGACTGTGTGATCCCTGAACAATTTCTTTACCTTATACGTCTCCAAAACCTGGGCTGCTAAGATCAATAAAAATACCCTGCATGTTATTGCGGGTTAAAGTATCTGTATAGCTGGCACCTTGCTGTTCTGTATTCTTCAACTGGTTAAACCTCACGAATCATGAGGAAAGCATTAAATTTAATATAATTACTGATGTGCAAAACTGTTTCTGCTGATCCTTCACAATTTTTATTAATCACTGTTTTAGTTGCCACTGCCCTAATCTTAACAATTTATTGCAATGCAATCATTAAATGCCACATGACAAATAACCATTATCTTGGTACTTAAAACTGCCAGTAGCTCTACAAAAATATAATGTATTCAGACAGAATACATGAACTTTTTGTGTTACAGTTTAGGACAGTGTGTTAATTTATATAATTTGTAGGGAACCCATCATTACTGAAAACCCATTAACTGATCAGATTAGATTAGATTACTTACAGTTTTAGATTAGATTACTTACAGTGTGGAAACAGGCCCTTCGGCCCAACAAGTCCACACCGACCCGCCGAAGCGTAACCCACCCAGACCCATTCTCCTACATTTACCCCTTCACCTAACACTACAGGCAATTTAGCCTGGCCAATTCACCTAACCAGCACATTTTTGGATTGTGGGAGGAAACCGGAGCACCCGGAGGAAACCCACGCAGACACGGGGAGAACGTGCAAACTCCACACAGTCAGTCGCCTGAGGCGGGAATTGAACCTGGGTCTCTGGCGCTGTGAGGCAGCAGTGCTAACCACTGTGCCACCGTGCCACCCACTAACTCTATCAGTTGGAGGGCTTCAGTTTTTAATTGAACCTTTGAAATAAGGAGTGGAGGATACTTGTTGTGAAAGAATATATGTTATTTCTAATGCACCTCCTTCTATATTCTGTCAAGGAGTGTGAGAGAAATGTCTGAATATCTTAATACACAGAAGGAGCCCATCTTGTCTGTGCTTGTTCTTTGTTAGAGTTATTGAGGAGAAAGTGAGGTCTGCAGATGCTGTAGATCAGAGCTGAAAATGTGTTGCTGGAAAAGCGCAGCAGGTCAGGCAGCATCCAGGGAACAGGAGAATCGACGTTTTGGGCATAAGCCCTTTCCTGAAGAAGGGCTTATGCCCGAAACGTCGATTCTCCTGTTCCCTGGATGCTGCCTGACCTGCTGTGCTTTTCCAGCAACACATTTTCAGCTTTGTTAGAGTTATCCAATTAGCTGTACTTTCCTTTTCAGTTCTTAAAACCTTGCAATGTTTTTCTCTTCAAATATTTATCCATTTTTCATTAATCACGAATAAAACTTATAGAATCTATTTCCCTCACCCTTTCAAGATGTGCATTCCTGATCACCATAATCTGCTGTGTTGTTTTAAAAATAAATCCTCACTTCACCTCTGGTTCTTTTGTCAAAGGCTGTTTAGTCTGCACCCAATGGCTACAGATGCTGCTGTTATTGGAAACAGTTACCCTTGCAGGGAGTGGAGTGCATTATTTCTCCCTCCAACTCTATTTTGATTTAGTCCCTACCCTCCCCTTCACTGTTTTGATCACACAGCAGTGCCGTTTGATTTGAAGGGCAGTGTTTGTCACTGGCCACCCGAGTGTTTTCCTATCTTCCTGGTGGTGGAAATTGAATAAAGATTAGTGCACTTTGTGTCTTTCACTGTGTCTCACACCTGCACACACACACACCATGGGTGCTGGGGAAAAAATAAGCACTACCGCACTTAGGTGGTAATGTGGGGGTTAAATAAAAAAAAAGAAATAAAAAAAATAACCAGGAGATTCAAAAAAACAAAAAAAAGGAAACAGTTACCCTTTATTTACTCTATTGAAACCATTCATGATTTTGAATGCTTCCATCAAGTCTTAATCTGCTCTCCTGGAAGGTGAATAACCCTAGCCTATCCATGTCTCTTGATGTGAGAGACCTTCCCAGCTATTTCAACAAATTCAAGTCCAAGGTTTATAGCGTAACTGAAGAAAAAGAAGAGTTAAATGTGAAAGTGAGGGTAAGAACAGGAGGATATGGCAGATGAATGTATGGCTAAAGAATTGGTGCAGGGGACAGGGATTCAGATTCTTAGACCATAGGGGTCTTTTCTGGGGCAGAGTTGCGGGCGGCACGGTGGCACAGTGGTTCGCACTGCTGCCTCACAGCGCCAGAGACCCGGGTTCAATTCCCGACTCAGGCGACTGACTGTGTGGAGTTTGCACGTTCTCCCCGTGTCTGCGTGGGTTTCCTCCGGGTGCTCCGGTTTCCTCCCACAGTCCAAAGATGTGCAGGTGAGGTGAATTGGCCATGCTAAAAATTGCCCGTAGTGTTAGGTAAGGGGTAAATGTAGGGGTATGGGTGGGTTGCGCTTCGGCGGGGCGGTGTGGACTTGTTGGGCCGAAGGGCCTGTTTCCACACTGTAAGTAATCTAATCTAATCGAGGTGACCTATTCAAGAGGGACAGGTTTCACCTGAACTGGAGGGAGACCAATATCCTGTCAGGCAGATTTGCTCGTGATACAAGAGAGGGTTTAAACTGGATTGGTGGGGGGATTGGGACCCTCAACAACAGGGAGGCACACATGAGGTTGGAAGGAGACACAGTAATCAGAAATAAGATGAAGAGACAGTTCAGGCTGGAACACGACAAGGAGCCGGAATGCTGTTGGATTAAATTGCATCCATTTCAATGCAAGAGTGCTGACAAATAGGGTGATGATCTTAGGGCGTGAATAGGTATGTGGGCAGGGGATATAGTAGTCATTGCAGAAACTAAGTGAGGGACAGGACTGGCAGCTTAAAGTAGGGGAGGGGGTATTGTGCTTTTGTTTAAGGGTAATATCACAGCAGTAGCCAGAGATGAAATAACTGAGGGATCATCCAGTGTGGCTTTGTGGATGGAGTTAAGAAACAAGAAGGGGGTGGTGACATTATTGGGTTGTACTATAGGCCCCCAAATAGTCAATGGGAATTAGAGAAACAAATATGCAGGAAAACTGGGGATACTTGCAGGAGCAACAGGGTTCTCATAGACGGTTATTATAATTTTCTTAACATAGAATGGGACTGCCATTGTGTGAAGGACTTAGATGGGGTGGAATTTGTTAAGTGTGTTCAGGAAAGTCTCCTTAAGCAGAATATAGAAAGTGCTACTTGGGAAGGGGCAAAACTTGACCTACTCTTGGAAAATACGACAGGGCAGGTGGCAGAGGTGACAGTGAGGGAATACTTTGGGAACACTGACCATAGTTCTATTAATTTTAAAATAGGCATGGAGAGGGACACAACTGGTCCATTTGTTCAATTTCTAAACTGGGGCATGGTGTATTATGATGGAATTAGAAATGAGCTTGCAGGGGTTGATTGGAGTAGTTTGTTTGCAGGCAGAGGGACCTCCAGCAAGTGGGAGGCGTTTAAAAGTACAATAGCTAGAGTTCAAGGTCTATTTGTTCCTGTGAGGGTGAAGGGAAAGGTTAGCAGGAGCGGGGTACCCTGGATGACAAGAGATATTGAGGCTTTGACCAGAAGAAAAGGAGGCATGGCTCAGGTACAGGCAGCTGAGATCAAGGGGATCTCTGAAGGTGTACAGGTAATACTGGAGTTTACTGAAGAAGGAAATAAGAAGGGCAAATAGGGAGCACGGGATAGCTTTGGCCAGAAGATTAAGGTAAATCCAAAGAGACTCTTTAAGTATATTAAAGGAAAAAGAATAACTAGAGAGAGAATAGACCCCTCAAGGACCAAAGTAGACATGTACGTGTGGAACTGCAGGAGATGGGCTAGGTGCTCAATGAAAAGTTTCCTCTGTGTTTACTGTGGAGAAAAACATGAAGACCTGGGAACTTGGTGAAGTTAGTGATGACATTTTGGGGACAGTCCACATCACAGTAGAGGAGGTGTTGGATGTATTAGAATGTCTGAAGGTGGATAAATTCCTGGTCCTGACCAGATATATCCAAGAACCATGCAAGAGGTTAGAGAAGGAATTTGGGGTGCCCTGGCAGATACATTTGCATCATCATTAGCCATGAGTGAGGCCCTGGAAGACTGAGGGTAGCAAATGCTGTGGCCTTATTGAAGAAGGGCTGGTAACTTCAGAGCAGTGAGCCTAACATATGTAGTAGGTAAGTTACTTGAGAAGATTATGAGGGATAAGAAAAACATGCATTTGAAAAGACAGGATTTGATTAGGAGCAGTCAGCTTTACTTTGTGCGTGGAGATCATGCCTCATAAATTTGTTATAATCTTTGATGAAGTGACCAGGAAGGTTAATGAGGGTAGAGTGATAGTCCATATGGATTTCAGTAAGGCCTTTGATAAGGTTCCACACAGTAGGTTGCTCTGGAAGGTTAGATCGCATGGAATTCGGGGTAGCTGGCAACTTGGATACACAATTGGCTTGATGGTAGGAAGCAGAAGATAATAGTGGAAGGATACTTGTTGGACTGGAGGCCTGTGACTAGCAGAGTGCCTCAGGGGTCAGTGCTGGGCCCATTATTGTCTATTATCTATATCAATGCTTTGGATGATAATGTACAAGGCATGATCAGTAAGTTTGCAGATGACACTACAATTGGGTGTATCATGAATAGTGAGGAAAGTTATCATAAATTGTAGCAGGGCCTTGATCTGCTGGGGAAGTGGGCTGAGAAATGGCAAATTAAGTTTAATACAGACAAGTGTGAGGTCTTGCATTTCAGAAGGTCAAATCAAGATAGGAGCTTATCGGTGAATGGGAAGGCCTTAAGGAATGTAGTGGAACAGAGTGACTTAGAACATAGAACATAGAAAAGTACAGTACAGTACAGGCCCTTCGGTCCACAATGTTGTGCTGAGGATTAATCCTAATCTAAAGTATAATTACCCTTGAGTGGAGACCTCTGTGTTCAGGTTCATGGTTCTTGAAAGTGGAGTCACAGGTAGACAGGGCAGTGAAGAAGGCTTTTGGCACACTGGCCTTCATCAGTCAGGGCATTGAGTAAAGAGGTTGGGAAGTTATGTTGTAGTTGTACAGGATGTTGGTGAGGCTGCACTTGGAATTGTGTTCCATTTTGGTCACCTTGCTACAGAAATGAGATGATTAAACTGGAAAGAGTGCAGAAGACATTTACAAGGATGTTGCCAGGACTCAAAGGATTGAGTCATAGGGAGAGTCATAGAGTCATAGAGATGTTCAGCATGGAAACAGACCCTTCGGTCCAACCTATCCATGCCGACCAGATACCCCAATCCAATCTAGCCCCACCTGCCAACACCCGGCCCATATCCCTCCAAACCCTTCCTATTCATATACCCATCCAAATGCCTCTTAAATGTTGCAATTGTACCAGCTTCCACCACTTCTTCTGGCAGTTCATTCCATACATGTACCATACTCTGCATGAAAAAGTTGCCCCTTAGGTCTCTTTTATATCTTTCCCCTCTCACCTAAACCTATGCCCTCTCGTTTTGGACTCCCAGACCCCAAGGAAAAGACTTTGCCTATTTACCTGATCCATGCCCCTCATAATTTTGTAAACCTCTATAAGGTCACCCCTCAGCCTCTGATGCACCAGGGAAGATAGCTCCATCATATTCCGCCTCTCCCAAAAGCTCAAATCCTCCAACCCTGGCAACATTCTTGTAAATCCTTTCTGAACCCTTTCAAGTTTCACAACATCTTTCCAATAGGAAGGAGACCAGAATTGCATGCAATATTCCAACAGTGGCCTAACCAGTGTCCTGTACAGCTGCAACATTACCTCCCAACCCCTGTACTCAATACTCTGACCAATAAAGGAAAGCATACCAAACGCCTTCTTCACTATCCTATCTACCTGCGACTCCACTTTCAAGGAGCTATGAACCTGCACTCCAAGGTCTCTTTGTTCAGCAACACTCCCTAGACCTTACCATTAAGTATATAAGTCCTGCTAAGATTTGCTTTTCCCAAAATGCAGCACCTCGCATTTATCAGAATTAAACTCCATCGGCCAATTCTCAGCCCATTGGCCCATCTGGTCAAGATCCTCTTGTAATCTGAGGTCTTTACAGTTGGAGACTGAGGGGGAATCTTGTTGAAGTGTGTAAGATCATGAGATGCATGGATAGGATGAATGCACTCAGTCATTTTCCCAGGGTTGGGGATTCGAGGACTAGCGGGTTTCAGTTTAAGATAAGAGGGGAAAGAATAAATGAGAACCTGAGGAGTCGCTTTATGACACAAAGAGTGGTATGCATATGGAATGAACTGCCAGCAGAAGTGGTTGAGGTGCGTACATTAACAACATGTAAAAGGCATTTGGACAAATACATGGATAGGAAAGGTTTAGAATGATATGGAGATAGTGAGGGCTGCAGATGCTAGAAAGTCAAAGTCAATAAAGTGTGGAGCTGGAAAAAGCACAGCAGGTGAAACAACATCAGAGGATCAAGAGAGTTGACATTTTGGGTTGGGACCCTTCAAAAGGATCCAACCCAAAACGTCAATCTTCCTGCCCCTCCAATGCTGCTTGACCTGCTATGCTTCTTCCAGCTGCACCCTTTATCAACTCTGAAGGATATGAGCCAAGTTCCGGGAATTGGGTTTAGTGTGGATAGACATTTTGATTGGCATGGACCAGTTTGAGCCAAACAGCCTGTCTTCATGTTGTAGGACTCGGTGATTCTATGATTACAGATTACATTACAGTGTGGAAACAGGCCCTTCGGCCCAACAAGTCCACACCAACCTGCTGAAGCGCAACCCACCCATACCTCTAAATTTACCCCTTACCTAACACTACGGACAATTTAGCATGGCCAATTCACCTAACTTGCACATCTTTGGACTGTGGGAGGAAACCGGAGCACCCGGAGGAAACCCACGCAGACACGGGGAGAACATGCAAACTCCACACAGTCAGTCACCTGAGGCGGGAATTGAACTCGGGTCTCTGGCACTGTGAGGCAGCAGTGCTAACCACTGTGCCACCCACGCAAAAAAAAGCTAACTAGAGAGAGAATAAGGCACCTTAAAGATCGACCGCGTACATGTGGACCTGCAGCAGATAGGGGAGATACTAAGTGAATATTTTGCATCAGTGTTTACTTGGAGAAGGATATAGAAAATAGAGAATGTGGGGAAATAAATAGTGACATCTTTAAAACTGCCATATTATAGAGGAGGAGGTGCTGGATTTCTTAAAACTTATAAAAGTGGATAAATGTACATCTCTATGACTCTATAAATCCCCAGGACCTGATCAGCTGTACCCTAGAACTCTGTGGGAAGCTAGGGAAGTGATTGCTGGGCCACTTGCTGAGATACTTGTATAATCGATGGCCACAGGTGAGGTGCTGGAAGACTGGAGGTTGGCTAATGTGGTGCCACTGTTTAAGAAAGGTGGTAAGGAAAAGCCAAGGAACTATTTACTGGTGAGCGTGACATCAGTGGTGGGCAAGTTGTTGGAGGGACAGGATTTACATGTATTTGGAAGATCAAGGGCTGATTAGGGATAGCCAACATGGCTTTGTGTGTGGGAAATTGTGTCTCGCTAACTTGATTGAGTTTTTTGAAGAAGTAACAACGAGGCAGAGCTGATGGACATGATCTATATGGACTTAAGTAAGGTGTTTGACAAGGTTTCTCTTGGACAACTGGTTAGCAAGGTTAGATCTCATGGAATACAGGGAGAGCTAGCTGTTTGTAAAAGAACTGACACAAAGGTAGAAGACAGAGGGTGGTGGTAGAGAGTTGCTCTTCAGACTAGCGACCTGTGACCAACGATGTGCCACAAGGATCGGTGCTGGGTCCACTGCTTTTCATCATTTATATAAATGATTTGGATACGTACATAGGAGGTATAGTTTGTACGTTTGCAAATAATACCAATATTGGAGGTACAGTGGACAGTGAAGAAAGTTACCTCAGAGTACAACAGGATCTTGATTGATTGGCCATAGGGCCAAGGAGTGGCAGATGGAGCTTAATTTAGATAAATGTCAAGTGCTGCATTTTGGAAAGGCAAATTGGGGCAAGACTTATACACTTAATGGCAAGGTCCTGGGAATGTTACTGAGCAAAGAGACCTTGGAGTACAGGTTCATAGTTCCTTGAAAATGGAGGTGCAGGTTGATAGGATAGTGAAGAAGGCTTTCCTTTATTGGTCAATGCATTGAGTATAGGAATTGGGGGGTTGTATTGAGACTGTACAGGACATTGGCTCAGCCACTATTGAAATGCTGCATGCAATTCTGGTCTCCCTGCTGCAGGTAGGATGTTGTGAAACTTGAAAGGGTTCAGAAAACACTTACAGAAAAGTTGCCAGGGTTTGTAGGGTTTGAGCTATAGGAGAGGTTGAAAAGGCTGGGGCTATTTTCCATGGAGCATTGGAGGCTGAGGGGTGAACTTATAGAGGTTTATAAAATTATGAGGGGCATGGGTAGGATAAACAAATAAATAATTTCCTCAGGGTTGGCGAGGCCAAAACTAAAGAGCATTGGTTTAAGGTGAAAGGGGAAAGATATAACAGGCACCTCAGGAGCAACGTTTTCACACAGAGGGTGGTGTGTATATGGAATGAGCTGCCTGGTTGAGGCTGGTACAATGACAACATTTAAAAGACATTTGGATGGATACATGAATAGAAAGGGGTTAGACTGATACGGGCCAAATGTTGGCAAATGGCACTAGATTTATTTAGGATATTTGTTTGTCATGGACTGAAGGATCTGTTTCCATGCTGTACATTTCTATGACTCTATATGAGATGAACAGAATGGAAATAGATCCTTTGGTCAAACTCGTCTGCATCTATCAGATATCCTGACTAGGCCCATTTGCCAGTATTTGGCCCATATCCTGCTAAATCTTTCCTATTCATGTAGCTATCCAGATGCCTTTTTAGTGTTGAGATTGTATCAGCCTCCACCATTTCTCTGGCAGCTCATTCCATACATGCATCACTGCATGAAAAAGGTGTCTCTTAGGTTCCATTTATATCTTTCCCCCATCACCTTAAACCTATGCTCTCTAGTTTTGTGCTCCCCTACCTTGGGAAGACAAACCTTGGCTATTTACCTTATACATGCCCCTAATGATTTTATAAACCTCTATAAGGTCACCCCTCAGCCCCTGACGTATCAGGGAAAGTATCCTAAGCCTATTCAGCCTCTCCCTACAGCTCAAACTCTCCAACCATGGCAACATCCTTGTAAATATTTTATTTGCTGCCTCATATTTCAATTTCTTTAGGAAGTTATCAACAGTATCATCTGGTTTGTGCCTCAAGAAGTGAAATTCATTTTGGTGGTCAAATAATTTGCTTTTGCTGGAGATGTGCGTTAAATTTCTTGAGTATGTTGTCTGTGTTTTCATCATTACCCTTACTGTTCTCTCAGCCATCAAAGAAATCTAGAACTTTGTCTCCTGTCCACAAGATGATGTTGCTGACTCTCTCTGTTCCACCAGTGTATTTTTAGAAAGCTTTTGAATCTTATTCTGCAGTCTGTTTAAACTTTGCAAATGCTCATGACCATCAGCAACCTTTCAATACACCCTGGACTGGAGCTGGGAATTTGTTGCTACCCCTTTGGTCTAGAGGAACTGGGAGGATTCAAAGGAGAAATTGTTATGGGCTCCAGCTATGCCTGTCTCTTTGTTGACTCACCCTTAACAATTTCTCCTTTGAATCCTCCCACTTCCTCCAGACCAAAGGGGTAGCCATGGGCACACGTGTGGGCCCCAGCTATGCCTGTCTCTTTGTTGGCTACGTAAACAGTCGATCTTCCGTAATTACACCGGCACCACTCCCCACCTCTTTCTCCGCTACATTGATGACTGCATTGGCGCCACCTCGTGCTCCCGCGAGGAGGTTGACCAATTCATCAACTTCACCAACACATTCCACCTGACCTTAAATTTACTTGGACCATCTCTGACACCCCCCTCCCCTTCCTGGACCTCTCAGTCTCCATTAATGACGACCGACTTGACACTGACATTTTTTATAAACCCACCGACTCCCACAGCTACCTGGATTACACCTCTTGCCACCCTACCTCTTGCAAAAATGCCATCCCGTATTCCCAATTCCTCCGCCTCCGCCGAATCTGCTCCCAGGAGGACCAGTTCCACCACAGAACACACCAGATGGCCTCTTTCTTTAGAGACCACAATTTCCCTTCCCATATGGTCAAAGATGCCCTCCAACACATCTCGTCCACATCCCGCACCTCCGCCCTCAGACCCCACCCCTCCAACTGTAACAAGGACAGAACGCCCCTGGTGCTCACCTTCCACCCTACCAATCTTTGCATAAACCAAATCATCCGCCGTCATTTCCGCCACCTCCAAAAAGACCCCACCACCAGGGATATATTTCCCTCCCCACCCCTTTCCGCCTTCCGCAAAGACCGTTCCCTCCGTGACTACCTGGTCAGGTCCACGCCCCCCTACAACCCACCCTCCCATCCTGGCACTTTCCCCTGCCATCGCAGGAACTGTAAAATCTGCGCCCACACCTCCTCCCTCACCTCTATCCAAGGCCTTAAAGGAGCCTTCCACATCCATCAAAGTTTTACTTGCACATTCACTAATATCATTTATTGTATCCGTTGCTCCCGATGCAGTCTCCTCTACATTGGGGAGACTGGGCGCCTCCTAGCAGAGCACTTTAGGGAACATCTCCGGGACACCTGCACCAATCAACCACACCGCCCCGTGGCCCAACATTTCAACTCCCCCTCCCACTCTGCCGAGGACATGGAGGTCCTGGGCCTCCTTCACCGCCGCTCCCTCACCACCAGATGCCTGGAGGAAGAATGCCTCATCTTCCGCCTCGGAACACTTCAACCCCAGGGCATCAATGTGGACTTCAACAGTTTCCTCATTTCCCCTTCCCCCACCCACCCTAGTTCCAAACGTCCAGCTCAGCACTGTCCCCATGACTTGTCTGGACTTGCCCTACTTGCCTATCTCCTTTTCCACCTATCCACTCCACCCTCTCCTCCCTGACCTATCACCTTCATCCCCTCCCCCACTCACCCATTGTACTCTATGCTACTTTCTCCCCACCCTCCTCTAGCTTGTCTCTCCACGCTTCAGGCTCACTGCCTTTATTCCTGATGAAGGGCGTTTGCCTGAAACATCGATTTCGCTGCCACTTGGCTGCTGCCTGAACTGCTGTGCTCTTCCAGCACCATTAATCCAGAATTATGACATTTGTCAAGACCCACTACTGCTGTTTTTGTCTGGCCAGAGTCAACCAAACTAACTTAAAGGTGTTGGAGGACGGATTCTCTAGCACTTGTACCAATCTGTACCATCAGGACTATTATGACCTGAGAGAGAGAGAGAGAGAGAGAGAGAGAAAGAGAGAGTTCATAAGCATGTACCTTGTCAGTGTTAATCATTGCATGTGAGCTTTAGATAGAATACAATTTATGGTGGATGTGACTTAAACATCAGAAAAATTGAGTTTGAAGTGAGAAATTCTACATAATGGAGGCCAGATTGGAAATACTGTGAGATTGAATTTTGTGCCACATTTGTGTGTGTTAATATATGAGTTCTTGTTTCTCTAAGGGGCGCATCTTTATTATATCAATTGTTTAAAAATATATTTATTTGAAATATCCTCTTAATGTTTGAACTGTATTGGTTTGTCACAGTAAAAACATTAATAAAACATTAGTAAATAAAATCTTATGTTTTCTGCAGCTTTTTGGAGTCTCTCATGCCATAGAAAATAATAATCGATGGCGTTGGGTTTCTTGTGATGAAAGATTCTGAGAACTGAAAGGAACAGCTATCAGACATTTCAATTCTGTCCATCTATTCTCAATAAAAATAATATTAAACAGTAGTAACATTGCTCTGTTTGATAAAGAACACAGCCGTTTTCAAACTGATATTGCAATGTGCTCAATGGCAAGCGCTTGTAAACTGTTCCTTAAACATGTCCACATTGATCAGTGCTATGCGTCAGGTTTTTGTCTGTGGAATTTCACTTCCCAATTGTCTGAGGAGCATCTTAGCCCCCGGGCCACATGTAAATTCCTCAGAGACAAATGAATGAGGATAAGGACATAGCTCTTTTTAAAGACTCCATTAATATGGAAACTATAACTGAGGATTTGAGGATAGCTAAATTCATATTAATATTAAATGGAAAGTGAGTTGTGAATCTGTTAGTTATTCAGCATTTAGTCCAGCATCAGCCATTGGGAAGATATGCATGACCAGTTCTATGGAATGTTCTTATTGCTCAAATTATACAGTGAAGCATTTAGTATGATTTAATAGATAGTCTTGCTCAACAAAAGGTTTCATACAATCCTGGAAGAGGCTGATAGCAATCTAGACATGATACTAAGCTCAATTTAAACCAGACTGAGACATTAAAGATGGTAATCAGCAAAGTGAACAGAATGCTGAACTTTATTGCAAACTCAGAAGAATAATTATCTACAGATATTGTACTGAAGTATTTAATGTTCTCGTCAGGATACAACTTGTTTGTAGCTTGTATCCTGGTCACTGAGCCACATAAGAAACTTGCAGGGCCTTGAAACAGCAAGTACCGAGAAGGGTAATGAGGGTGATCAAAGATTGAGCTATCAGGAGTGGTTAGAAAACGTAGACGTTTCATTTTGTAATGAGATGATTGCAGGAGGACCTTGGAGACATTTATAAGATTCTATTTGAAAGCTAGATGTGAAGCTGAATCATCAAGGGAATGTAGGAACAAAATTGTTAAAGTTGAATCCAAGGCTGATGCTCTATAAAGAGTGATTACTTCTTGAATAAGATGGAGGTTTGTGTGAGGTGTGGTGGTAAGGCTGGGAATGGCAAAAACCGGGGAATCATTGAAGAGGTAGTTAGTTACTGAAGAATGATGGAAATTTACAGTACAGATTCCGGACAATCTAATCAACAAGTCTGTGCTAGTACCTTTCTCCACATTAGTCATGCTATCTAATTCGACTTTCTTGCTTGCTCTCATTACCCTCTTTTTCAAGCGATTATCTATTTTCTTTTAAAAGAAGTGATGTACTTCAAACAAAGTGTTAGCATTAACAACAATATTTCTAACCACCTTATTTCAAACTTCTCTTTAATTATTTTTCTGATTGTTTTAAATGGTCCTCTTTTGTTGTCTCCTCAGCCATAAGAAACAATTTATGGCTTTGTGTCTTATTATAACCTTCACAAGCTTCACTGATATCATTAGATCATCACTTAATCATCTCAGGTTGTGCAAATAAGATCTATCTTTTATTAAGTCTCCTTTCAGGACACTAAATCCTTATCCCTATTTGCACCCAAATGGAGCCATGCCTCATTTCTTTTGCTTGAATATCCTTCCCATTAAGGCTGTTTTAAAATTTTCATGATATTCCAACTGTGGCCTAAATCCAAGTGTGGCAAAAGTTTAACATCATGTATTTGATTTTCTAATAAGTGAAAACTACACTCTCATGGATATCTCCATATTTAATTTTTTATTCATCTACAGATGAAGGTCCTGCTGTCCCTCAATTTCTTCAAAGATTCAAGGCGTTTTTCCTTTTCTTACGCTTCTTTCCTGAGGGTTTGTGGCACAGTGACAGTATCCCAATGTCACTATGATTTCAGCCAGGACTTGTTGGTCATTGAAGATGTGTTTGTAATGTGGCCAAACAGGCCAATTATCAGCCTATAGGCCCTTTCATTATGCCTGATTTGCAGGCAATAAGAGTAGGACAATCTCCCGTTCAGAAGTCATGCAGAAGCCAATGGAAAATCTTGCCCATTTTTGCCCATAAGCATGAAAATATCCAATGAGAATCCATTTCTCAACTCTCAGAAGTAAGGACAAAGAAAAGACAGATATATCTTTCCATTTTTCTATGTTGAATTGAATACAAGCATTCCTGCAATCCTCCCGATTTGTCTTACCTCTGGTTTTATGGTGTTAGCAAATGTTTGCAGTCTTGTTCATTTACCTAACGTTAATCGCCATCTGTCTTGTGAGACACTGTGTGTATACCTTCAAGTGTATGTTACTTTTGGATTAAGCATCATCTGCTGTAACTGTGGAGGCTGTCTCATGAGAGATTGTCTGTTCCAAAATTGGCAGACATAAAGTGTTTGGCCTAAAGTTGACTGGACATTTTTCTGCCATCTAGCTGTTTCATTTGTCTTCTGCTTCTTCCATGTTCTTCCTGATTGCTTGTCTCCAGGGTAACTGTCTAGAGTAAAGATTTCTCATACAACATGAAATTTCACTTGCACATATCCGATACCAGAGACATTAATGGCCTTGTGTCAGTAGTAAGCTCTATATAGAGAATGTCATTGGGAAAACGTTCTTCATTCTGGCACACAAGCCCCAGGCAATGGTGTGACTAGTAACTGAAGAAGGAAAACATGCTGCGGATCCTTGCACACTGGTATATTGCTATATTCAGCACTTTGATTTAGCAGGAAATGTCCAATATCTGTTTGATGTAATACATAAGTAGCCTACACTTCACTGCTATATGTGTGTGTGGTGGGGCTGTGAAAACTTCTGGTACACAACAACTTTGTGTTTTTGGTTAGTTTGCTGATGGTCCATACTCAACTTTGACATGAAAGTTGTGGCCTTGGCAATTGTAGTGCTGATATTGAAATCAAGGCAAAGGCTGTTGATAACCATCAATCCAAGATGAATGGGTGGCTCAGTGGTTAGCATTGCTGCCTCACAGCACCAGGGATCTGAGTTCGATTCCAGCCTCAGGAATCTGTCTGTGTGGAGTTTGCACACTCTCCCTATGTCTGTGTAGGTTTCCTCCGGGTGCTCTGGTTTCCTCCCACAGTCCAAAGATGTGCAGGTCAGGTGAACTGGTCATGCTAAATTGTCCATAGTGTTAGGTGCATTAGTCAGAGGGAAATGGGTTTGGGTGGGTTACTCTTTGGAGGGTCAGTGTGGACTTGTTGGGCCTACTTCTACTCTTTAGGGAATCTAATCTAAAAGATGTGTAAAGCTGTTGGTGACCGCCAGAGTGAGGTTGTTGAAGTTAATGGAAGGTAGAGTGGCCACATCCTAGCCCATGACATTAGCCTTCCTGACACTGTTGTCAGCCTAATCTCCTTGTTGGCCTAGGAGAACTGATCTACTGTAGCAAATTAACTTCAGTAAAGAATATTAGTGTCACTGGTTGACTCTGATTTATGGAGGTAAGTTTGCTTGCTGAGCTAGAAGGTTTGTTTTCAGATGTTTTGTCACCATACTAGGTAACATCATCAGTGAGAGTCTCTGGGGAAGCGTGGGTGTTGTCCCACTTTTTAGGTTTCCTTGGGTTGGTGATGTCATTTCCGGTTCTTTTTGTCAGAGGGTGGTAGATGGGGTCCAAATCAATGTGTTTGTTGATAGAGTTCCGGTTGGAATACCATGCTCCAGGGGATTCTTGTGTGTGTCTCTATTTGGCTTGTCCTAGGATGGATGTGTTGTCCCAGTCAAAGTGGTGTCCTTCCTCATCTGTATGCAAGGATATTAGTGACAGTGGGTCATGTCTTTTTGTGGATAGTTGATGTTCATGTATCCTGGTGGCTAGTATTCTGCCTGTTTGTCCAATGTAATGTTTGTTACTGGCATAAAATTCACAAAAGAGAAAGGAAAAAACAAACAAACTGCCATTCCTAGATGTCACAGTAGAGTGAACAGCCAATGGGGAACTTCAAACCAGTGTCTACAGGAATACAACGCAAACGGACCAAACACTGAACTACAGAAGCAATCATCCCAGCATCCACAAACGAAGCTGGATTAGAACATTATTTCAATGAGCCATCGCACACTGCAACACAGAGAAAATATGAAGAGCAGAGGAAAATCATGTATACAGCTTATCCAAAAAAAAAGTACTCAATGAACACAGTCTGCCGATTTCTCAGCAACAAACCCAAACAAATAGCCATAATGCACCCAGAAACCCTAGCCACTCTCTCCTACATCAAACACATCTCAGAAATGACTGCTAGACTTCTTGGCATCAAAGTAGCCCACAAACCCACCAACACACTAAAACAGCAGCTAATGAAATTAAAGAACCCTATACAGTCAACAAGCAAAACAAACGTTATTTACAAAATAGAGTGCAAGAATTGCAGCAAATACTACATTGGACACCAGGCAGAAAGCTAGCCACCAGGATACATGAACATCAACTAGCTGCAAAAAGACATGATCCACTGTCACTAGTATCCTTATATGTAGATGTGGAAGGACACCACTTTGACTGGGACAATACATCCATCCTCAGACAAGCCAAACGGAGACGTGCATGAGAATTCCTCGAAGCATGGCATTCCAACCAGAACTCTATCAAAAAATATATTCATCTGGACCCCATCTACCACCCTCTGAGAAAAGGAACCGGAAATGACATCACCAACCCAAGGAAACCTAGACACATAAATAGAAAGTGGGACATATCACTAGTGCTTCGCTGGAGGCTCACTGATGATATTGCCTAGGATGGTGGCGAGACATCTGAAAATGAACCGTCCAGCTCAGCGAGTAAACTTACATCCAGAACCTCAAACTGAGCTGCAAATCTTCTCAAAACATGCTAACTCTGATTTATATACATGATAATTAAAAGCAGATCCCAAAGGATCACCACTTCGTTGCATAAACTGTTGGATTTGAAAGAGTTAATGTTGAAGGTGTATTTGCTCCAACCAATCTGATGATGTCACACCATCTTTGAGTGAAGAAACAGTTAGCCTTGTATGAAGGAGACAGCAGTGACGTACTTGACTCCTGGTAATTGTATTAAGCTCTAACTAGTTATTGAGTTAATTGAAAATATTGCTATCATTGCTAACCACATCTTATGCCAAATAAGTGCTTGCCCTTATTAAAAGGTGGTCTATCCTGTACCACTAATAATTTAAGAGGCTCCTATACTCAGCTTGGAAAGGAGGATTTGTGGAAATGAGTTACTCCAGCAAAGCCCTATCAGTGGTTGGTAACCAAATGATGTGACGTTGCCAGCACAGGTCAGATGGCCTTATCTATTATGTCTGAAAAACATTATCTAACTTCAGTTTTCTACTCACCAACAATTAATAATAAAACTAGTAGCATTTAATTAGATGCACTAGTTATTTTTGAATGAAATAATAACTTGAATGAACAAAATGAATAGAACAGGCAGCCAGTTGTAAGAGTCTATATAGAGACAGGAGACATATGATGCTGGGCTCAAATCCATATGGCTCCTTGTATTCTTGTATTCCTGAAATTCTGGAAGGGTTTCCAAAAAACAGAAGGAGGCTAATGCAGTTTTCATATTTTAAAATGCTGACAATATAGACCCACCATCTAACAACAATTAGTTGGACATCAGCAACAGAAAGGATGCTTGAAGAAATTATGATTAGTGGATAGAAAAAGACATAATAGGGAGACCAAACATGGCTCCATAGTAAAGAGGTTATGCCTACAAATCTAAACACTTTTGGAAGAAGCTACAAAGTTGAAGAATGAGGAAATCCAAACAGATTTAGATCAACATCCAAAAGCTTTTGATAAGGCATTGCTTAAGAGATTTTTCTACAATACTGAAGTCTTTGACATTAGTGGTATTTTTTGTAGTTGGATTGAGAACTGCCAGGAGGAGCATGACAAAAAACAAACAGTTGTAAAATGAATTTAAATCTATTGTGACATTGGTCACCAGCAGGATACCCTGGGTTACTATTTACTATTTGTGATATGATCTAGACTCAGGTATGAGAGCTCAATCAGCAAATTTTCACATGACACTGAGATTTTGGTAGTACAGAACCTGAAATGGCTGAAGAGAATATTGCTAATTTTGCTCAAGCATTTCTACTTCACTTATCAGGATTAACACAAGAATGCCTGGCTTCAAACAAACACAATAGTTTAAATTACAAGAAAAAGGAGTACTGATTGTCTTGCAGACCAGCTCTAATAGGCTGAGGCATTGCCATGGAGACCACAACAGAGAACAATTAACTCTAAGGTAATTTGGGAATGGTGCATGACTTTGACACATTCCTTTTGTTTGCAGAGAACACTTCCCAGTGTGTTAAGGATGTCATTTTTAGCAAAGTTTGAGAGGTGATTTAATTTTGTTTATTGATGCACTTTGGGTTGCTTGGAAAGTACCGCCCAATTGAATAATTTTGAGTTTTACAAGCAGTGCTGGTTAGGACACTCTCTCAAATAAGTTTGCACCTTACATTTTATTGACTAGAAAGCTGTCATTCTAATTCCAGTTCATCTCCCATTGCTGGCTGAAGGATTTTGATACCTTTTAATTTTTACAAGACCAAGTTGCCTCGGAACGCCCATTTCAGATTACCAGCTGACTGGCAGAATGTAACGTGGACTGGCGGCCCCTCCCACAGCAGTACATCGAATAGAATCAAAGCTAAATTTTAATATTTGTAATTGTAATCTAATTACCTTGTGCAGTGATTGCTGGGCCCCTTGCTGAGATATTTGTATCATCGATAGTCACAGTTGAGGTGGCGAAAGACTGGAGGTTGGCTAATGTGGTGCCACTATTTAAGAAAGCTGGTAAGGACAAGCCAGGGAACTATAGACCAGTAAGTCTGACATCGGTGGTAGGCAAGTTGTTGGAAGGAATCCTGAGGGACAGGATGTAAATGTATTTGGAAAGGCAAGGACTGATTAGGGAGAGTCAACATGGCTTTGTGCGTGGGAAATCATGTCTCACAAACTTGATTGAGTTTTTTGAAGAAGTAACAAAGAGGATTGATGAGGGCAGAGCGGTAGACGTGATCTATATGGACTTCAGTAAGGCTTTCGACAAAGTTCCCCATGGAAGTGGATAGCAAGGTTAGATCTCATAGAATACAGGGAGGACTAGCCATTTGGATGCAAAACTGGCTCAAAGATAGAAGACAGAGGGTGGTGGTGGAGGGTTGTTTTTCAGATTGGAGGCCTGTGACCTGTGGAGTGCCACAGGATCTGTGCTGGATCCACTACTTTTCATCATTTATGTAAATGATTTGAATGTGAACATAGGAGGCATAGTTAGAAGTTTGCAGATGACACCAAAATTGGAGGTGTAGTGGACAGCGAAGAAGGTTACCTTAGACTACAACAGGATCTTGATCGGATGGGCCAATGGGCTGAGGAGTGGCAGATGGAGTTTAATTTAGATAAATGCGAGGTGCTGAATTTTGGGGAAGCAAATCTTAGCAGGACTTACACACTTAATGGTAAGGTCCTAGGGAGTGTTGTTGAACAAAGAGACTTTGGAGTGCAGGTTCACAGCTCCTTGAGAGTGGAGTTGCAAAGATATAAAAGAGAGCTAAGGGGCAACTTTCTCATGCAGAGGATGATAAGTTTATGGAATGAACTGCCAGAGGAAGTGGTGGAGGCTGGTACAATTGCAACATTTAAAATGCGTCTGGATAGGTATATGAATAGGAAGGGTTTGGAAAGATATGGGCCAGGTGTTGGCAGGTGGGACTAGATTGGGTTGGGATGTCTGGTCAGCATGGATGAGTTGGACCGAAGTGTCTGTTTCCATGCTGTACATCTCAATGACTCTCTGACTCTATATTGGTTAAGGGTGATATTGAGCTATTTCCAAGCCAAAGTATGTCGGCGGCAAAATTAGAAAAGAAATAATATCTGACTAAGCTTGTCACCCATTAGGTCCAATTATCTATAATTTGAATGGCAAGATTCAGTTAATATAAGTCTGTAGACAACAGGTCAATTAAGTAATTGAAAGCATCAGAGGAAACATTAAATTATAAGGTGATAGCTGTTCTGATTCTGTGTAATTATGTAATGGGATACATCTGAAGTGAATTGTATTTAATTACATGTCAGACAATTTATTTCACCCTGCTAAGATCACATTTGAGGTATTATGAATAGTTTTGGGAACCCCACTGATGAAATAACAGTGACACATTGCAAAGTGTACAGAGAGGATTGACAATAATGATTTTGGAAGCTAACTTTAAGTCATGAAGGGAAAGTTATCGATTTGAACTTGTTTACATTGAAGAAAATAAAACTGCAGGAAAGATTTAAAAACTGTCAAATCCAACTGGCTAAAATTCCAGAAAGTATAGTTAAGGTAGATATTGTTTAATTTTAATTATGATTATACAAGTTGAGGATGTGATTTTAAAAAAATTGACAAACTTTAAGCCAGCAAAGAGATTAATTTTCCTCAAGTAGCTTACATGATCCACATGGAGAAAGTGAGGACTGCAGATGCTGGAGATCAGAGCTTAAAAATGTGTTGCTGGAAAAGCGCAGCAGGTCAGGCAGCATCAAAGGAACAGGAGAATTGACGTTTCGGGCTTAAGCCCTTCTTCAGGCTTATGCCCAAAACGTCGATTCTCCTGTTCCTTTGATGCTGCCTGACCTGCTGCGTTTTTCCAGCAACACATTTTTAAGTACATGATCCACATGTCAATATATGTTTTTTTTGCCTCAGTTAAAACAAAAACTGGACAAGCATGATAAAGATATGGGATTGAAAAATGCTGAACTAGAATTGTTTCTAAAACCCATATTGTGCAGGATCTTCTACATGCCCGAGATGTCCTGACAAGTGAACTTACAGATTCAGCAGGTTATTCTTGACTGCCTGAGTTTGATTATGAGGAGAGATTGCATTTTCTGGAATATAGAAGGCCAAAAATTGATTTGATTGAGAGTTTTAGGTGTCGGAAAGTAGTTAACTGAGTAGAGAGAGTTTTTCTCTGCTGGTGGGGTGAGTCTATGTCTGATCAGAGGTTAAAAAAAATTAAATCAGAGCCAGGCTATGCAGTAGAGAAATTAATAAAAACGTCTTCATGTAATGCTGGTAGTCATGTGGAATTCTCTCCCATAAAAGCAGTGGATGTTAGTTCAAATAATGATTTCAAAGCTGAGTTTATTTGCTAGACATTGATATAAGCTGGACATGGAGCTAAGGCAGAAGGCTGGAGTTAAAGTAATGATTGACCCTGATCTCATTAAATGGTGGTGCAGACTCAAAGGACTGAGGAATGTGGTTCCACGTTCGCAATGTTTGTAGCTAGTGAATCATCAAAATTTTTTGGAATACCACAGGAAAAAATAATACCAATTTGTAGCATCTTTAACTTATTAAATAACCCCCAATCCTCTTCATAGGAGTGTTATAAATAAATCTGACATTAAGTCATGGAAGAAGTTTCAGGATATACAATCAAAAGCTTGGACCATAAGCTCAGTTTTTAAGAATGGTTTTTGAGCAGAGAGAACTTTACTGAGGAGCAGAGAGTGCTTCGGGCTTAAGTGATCAATTTTGAGATCAAGATTTCTATTATCCCTTATTATGAAATAAGTACATTTTATCTTTGTACTTCTCCTTCAGCAATATTTTATCAATAGTTTTATTTTCTAAAGAAAATATTGTGGTCATTTAGAATATCTAAAACTGAGATCTCCTGATCGTTAGAAATGTTATTTATGTAATATGGTTTTGCCACATTAATAACACTGATTGTGATTGCATTCGGGATTTTCATCCCTTTTCTCATCTGGATAACTGCTGTCCATTTCACTCTCCAAACATGCCAGCAAATAGCAATGACAGGCAGGTTGAAATGAATATAAAAGCAAAATACTATTATGCTAAAAATCAGAAATAAGGATGAAAACTCTAGAAAAACTCATAATGTCAGGCAGAATCTGTGGAGATTGAATTAATGTTTCATTGGCCTGAAATGTTCCCATTGATCTTCCTTCTACTGTCCACATCACATTGTGACTCTCTGGGAGAAGGCAGCAGCTACCTTAGTAGACAATAAATGGGGTCCAGAATTTTCCAGATGGAATTGTGACTTTTCCCTTCAGTCTGGGGTTTCATTTTGAGCTTCAGGGTGCAGGTTCCTCATCATCTCTTCTGGTTACAATTCCCTGCAGTTACACTGGTGGGTTCTCTCTTGTGCTGTAAACCCAGCTGTAACATGTAGTGTACATGCTATGAGCTTTACCCACTGCAAATATCTCAGAGTGGGGCAGATTCAGAGGGTGGAGTGCAATTCCCACCTTTGGGGTAGCTGCTTGAAAGAGGAAAATCCTTCTGAGAATTCTTTAGATTTATGCAAGTTTTAATTGTCGATAATGAAGGTATTTTTGGAGATTCCATTATGTGTAGAGAGCCTGTGACGGTGAAACTTTGCCAAATTTATTCAAATAAATAGTCTTTCAGTATTCCACAGCTTCTCATGCTCATATCTCAACTTGTTCTTGCAACAATTCCCTCGACCACTACTATGCAACTGAACAAATTGAACTGACAATGTGTGACACCTTGGGAAATGCCTGGCTCTCGGTACAGGGCTGAATGAAATTGCTAAGCCATTCTTTTCAATTTTACAATATCAAGTAAGCAGAGAAAATTTCCCACACAACTTCTAACTCACCCACAATTTCCACAACCTTGCTTTAGATAATAACGTTTTCCATTTCAAGGAATGCATCTTTCAAGACATATTTTCCTCCAGCAGAATAGACCAGTATTTGGCAAATGGTATGAAAAATACAGAATTGGCTGGAACTTTCCTGGTATTGGTAAGGTCCTGAGGGTTACAGGCAAGTCACAAACACATGCTGTTGCACAGAGAGACTGCAGTGCTAATTCATGCCAATGGCAAACAAATCACTTGGATGTGAATACAGGAGGTATGGTTAGTAAGTTTGCAGATATCTCCAAAATTGGTGGTTTAGTGGACAGCGAAGAAAGCTATCTCAAAGTACAATGTTGCCTTGTTCAGATAGGATAGATAAAGTTTAACTTAGGTAAAAGGGAAGTGAGGGCAACTTTTTCAGCAGAAGGTAGTGTGTGTATGGAATGTGCTGTCAGAGGAGGTGGCAGAGGCAGGTAAAATTCCAACATTAAAAGACAGTTGGGTGGGTAGATGAATAGGAAGGGTTTAGAGGGATAGAATCATAGAGTCATAGAGATGTACAGCACGGAAACAGACCCTTCGGTCCAACTCGTCCATGCCGACCAAATATCCCAACCCAATCTAGTCCCACCTGCCAGCACCCAGCCCATATCCCTCCAAACCCTCCCTACTCATATATCCATCCAAGTGCCTTTTAAATGTTGCAATTGTACCAGCCTCCACCACTTCCTCTGGCATCTCATTCCATACACGTACCACTCTCTATGCGAAAAAGTTGCCCCTTAGGTGTCTTTTATATCTTTCCTCTCTCACCCTAAACCTATGCCCTCTAGTTCTGGACTCCCCCACCCCAGGGAAAAGACTTTGCCTATTTCTCCTATCCATGCCCCTTATGATTTTATAAGCCTCTATAAGGTCATCCCTCAGTCTCCGATGGTCCAGGGAAAACCACCCCAGCCTTTTCTGCCTCTCCCATTAGCCCAAATCCTTCAACCTGGCAACAGCCTTGTAAATCTTTTCTGAACCATTTCAAGTTTCACAACATCTTTCCAATTGGAAGGCGACCAGAATTGCACGCAATATTCCAAAAGTGGCTTAACCAATGTCCTGTGCAACATGACCTCCCAACTCCTGTACTCAATACTCTGGCCAATAAAGGAAAGCATACCAAACATCTTCTTCACTATCCTATCTACTTTCAAGGAGCTATGAGGCTGCACTCCAAGATGTCTTTGTTCAACAACACTCTCTAGGACCTTACATTAAGTGTATAAGTTCTGCTAAGATTTGCTTTCCCAAAATGCAGCACCTCACATTTATCTAAATTAAATACCATCTGCCACTCCTCAACCCATTGGCCTATCTGATCAAGGTCCCGTTATAATCCGAGGTAACTTTCTTTGCTGTCCACTACACCTCCAATCTTGATGCTATCTGCAAACTTACTAACTATACCTCTTAAGCTCACATCCAAATCATTTATATAAATGACGTAAAGTAATGGACCCAACACAGATTCTTGTGGCACTCCAATGGTCACAGGCCTCCAGTCTGAAAAACAACCCTCCACCACTGCGCTCTGTCTTCTACCTTTGAGCCAGTTCTGAATCCAAATGGCTAGTTCTCCCTGTATTCAATGAGATCTAACCTTGCTAACCAGGCTCCCATGGGGAACCTTGTCGAATGCCTTACTGAGGTCCATATAGATCACATCTAGTGCTCAGCCTCATCAATTCTCTTTGTTACTTCTTCAAAAAATTCAATCAAATTTGTGAGACATGATTTCCCACGCACAAAGCCATGTTGACTATCCCTAAACAGTCCTTGTCTTTCCAAATATATGTACATTCTGTCCCTCAGGATTCCCTCCAACAACTTGTAAATACTGGAAAATGGGAGTAGATTAGTTTAGGATGTCCGGTTAATGTGGCTAAATTGAACCGAAGGGTCTGTTACCATGCTGTATAACTCTATGACTCTTTGACTCTATTTAAGGACAGTGGGCTGGGTCTCCACACTGTGTGCCCAGTCAGAGTATCAGCAGCTCTGGGGCTTGAACAGTGCTATTGAGACAGGTATCTGCTGTTGAGGCTACAAAGAGAGCTACAGGCCACCTCCAAGTGATGGTGTTCTAGCACAAAATGAAGGTATTTGACTCCCAGTAGTGCTTTCAGAACCACAGGGATGACCATTTAGAACTGAGGTGAGGAGGAATTTGTTCAGCCACAGAGTGGTGACTTTGTGGAACTCATTGTCGCAGAGGCTTGTGGAGGTCAAGTTATTGAGCATATCTTAGACAGAGATGGATAGGTACTTGATTAGTAAGGAGATCAAAGTTTTTGGGTTGAAGGCAGGAGAATGGGGATGAGAAGAATGTCAGTCATGATCAAATTGTGCAGCAGAATTGATGGGCCAAACGGCCTAATTTTGCTCCTATATCTTAAGATTTTATTGCTACTGGGAACCTCTCCTCCTTACCATACAGCTTGAAAGTACTCAGCTTCTGCCATCTGAAGGAAATTATTCCAGCTGGTGACATCTACATTGTAATGGTGGTGTGTGAGGTTCACAGAGTCATAAAGATGTACAGCACAGAAACAGACCCTTTGGTCTAACTTGTCATTGCTAACTGGATATCCTAAATTAATCTAGTCCCATTTGCTAGCACTTGGCCCATATCCCTCTTAACCCTTCCTAGTCATATACCCATCCAGATGCATTTTAAATGTTGTAACTTCACCTGCCTCCACTACTTCCTCTTGCAGCTCATTCCATTCATGCATCACCCTCTGCATGAAAGAATTACCCCTTTGGTCCCGTTTAAATCTTTCCTCTCTCACCATAAACCTATGGTCTCTAGTTCTGGCCTCCCCCAACACAGCAAAAAGACCTTGTCTATTTATCATATCCATGCCCTTCATAATTTTATAAAGCTCTAGAAGATCACCCTCAGCCTCCAATGCTCCAGCCTATTCAGTCTCTCCCTATAGCTCAAATCCTCCAACCCTGGCAGCATCCTTGTTAATCTTTTCTGAACCCTTTCAAATTTCACAACATCCTTCCTATAGGGGAGGCCAGAATTGCACACAATATTCCAAAAGTGACCTAACCAATGTCCTGTACAGCCACAATATGACCTCCCAACTCCTATACTGAATGCTCTGGCCAATAAAGAAAAGCATATGAAATACATTCTTCGCTATCCTACCTACCCGAGACTCCACTCCCAAGGAACAATGGACCTGTACTCCAAGACTTCTTTGTTCAGCAACACTCATTCTGCCTTTGGCAACATGTTAGCAGTCCAGGAAAATGGTGTTCAGTTGGACCTTAAATTCCTCAATTAGTGATTCCCATTGATGGTGAAATAGTTTGGCAGAGCAACTACACTGGAGCCCCACACCTCCCACTCCAAGTCAGCCATCTAAAATATCACTAACCCCACACATTCTAAACCATCACATCAGGGTTGGTTAAAACTTGAGACTAGCAGTCAATTTGGATTGATATGATCAATGTGGTAGTCACAAACCTATTGGGGAAGATTGCAGCAGGTCCTGGATAATATTTAGGCTTGAGCAGACAAGTGGCAAGCAGAATATTCACATTACGCAAGTGCCAGGCAAAGACTATATTCAACAAGAAACAAATCGAACCATTGTCCCATGATAATCAATGGCACTGCCTTCACTGAATCCCCGACTATCAACATAAGGGGTTAGTCTTGACCAGAAACTCATTTAGGTACTGCAGCTTCAAGAGTAGGTCAGAGGCAAGGAATCTTGCAGCAAGTAACTCAGTTCATGATTCCTCAAAACCTTTCCATCATCCAAAAAGGCACAAGGCAAGAGTATGATGGAGTACTCCCTACTTGCCTAGGTGGTTGCAGCTCCAAAAACACTCAAGTAGCTTGACACCATCCACGACAAAGCAGCCTGCTTGATTAGCACCACATCACAAGCATTCACTCCCTCCACCACTGATGCTCAGTCACAGCAGGTGTACCACCTATAAGATGCACCACAGAAATTCACCCAAGCTCTTTAGATAGTACTATCTCCATTCAGAAGGACAAGAACATTCTGGTAAAAGTACTGAAGACTTGTGCTCCAGAACTTTCCGCTCCCCTAGCTAAGCTCTTCTAGTACAGGTACAACACTGGCACCCATCTCATAATGTAGAAAATTGCCCAGGTATGTCTTGTATCTAAAAGCAGGATAAATACAATCCAGCCAATTACCGCCCCATCAGTCTACTCTCGATCATCATTATAGTGATGGAAGGTGTCATTAGCAGTGATATCAAGCAGCACCTGCTCAGCAATAACCTGCTCAGTGACGCCAAGTTTGTGTTCCACCAGGACCATTCAGCTCCTGATTTCATTACAGCCTTGTATCAAACATGGATAAAAGAGCTGACTTCCAGAGGTGAGGTGAGAGTGACACTCCTTGACATCAAGGCTGCATTCAATCGAATATGGCATCAAGTAGCCCTGGGGGCAAATCCGCAGGTGGTTAGAGTCATACCTGACACATAGGAAGATGATCATGGTTGTTGGAAGCCAGGCCATGTCTGCAGGAGTTCTTCAGGGTAGTGTCCTCGGCTTAACCATCTTAGCTGCTTCATCAATGACCTTCCCACCATTATAAGGTCAGAAGTGGGGATATTCGCTGTTGATTGCACAATGTTCAGCACCATTTGTGACTTCTTAGGTACTGAAGCAGTGTATGTCCAAATGCAACAAGACCTGGTCAATATCCAGGCTTGAGTTGGCAAGTAGGAAGTAACATTCGCATCATATAAATGCCTGGCTACGTCATCACCAGTAAGACAGTTTAACCACCACACCTTGACATTCAACGGTGTTACCACCATCACTGAATCCCTCACTGTCAACATGCTAGGTGTTATCATTGATCAGAAACTCAACTGGACTCACCACATAAACACAGTGGCTACAAGAGCAGGCCAAAGGCTAGGAATACTGCCGCAAGTAACACACTTCCTGACTCCCCAAAGCTTGTCCACCTCTACAAGGCACAAGTCAGGAGTATGATGGAATACTTCCCACTTGTCTGGATGAGTTGCAGCCCCAACAACACTTATGAAGTTTGACGCCATCCAGGACAAAGCAGCCTGCTTGATTGACACTGAATCCACAAGCATCCATTCCCTCCATGTTCAGTAGCAGCAGTGTGTACTATCTACAAGACACACTGCAATAAATCACCAAAGATCCTCATTCAGCACCTTCCAAACCTGTGACCACTTTCATCTAAAAGAACAAGGGCAGCAGATACATGGGAACACCACCACCTTCAAGTTCCCTTCTAAGCCACTTGCTATCCTAACTTGGAAATATATCACCATTTACTGCTGCTGGATCAAAATCCTAAAATTCCCTCCCTAAAGGCATTGTGGGTCAACCCACAGCAGGTAGACTGCAACTGTTCAAGAAATCAGCTCCCCATCACCTACTTAAGGGCAACTAAGAACTGGCAATAAATGATGGCCAGCCAGCGGTGCCCACATCCCATATTTGAATTTTTAAAAATAGGAATACCACCATCGGCAAGTTTCCCTGCAAGCCCCTCAACACCCTGACTTGGGAATACATTGTTGTTCCTTCGGTTCCTTGTTTCTAAATCCTGATCTTCACTGCTAATGATGTTGTGGATATACCTACATGAAATGGACTGCTTGCTGTCACCTTCTTGAGGGCTACTAGGGATAAGCATTAAATGCTGGCACAGCCACTGAAAGCTACATCCCATGAATGCATAGAAAAAATACAAGTTGAAACATACTTTTTGTCATTTACATAAATGATTTGGATGCGAGCATAAAAGGTACAGTTAGTAAGTTTGCAGCTGACACCAAAATTGGAGGTGTAGTGGACAGCGAAGAGGGTTCCCTCAGATTACAACAGGATCTTGACCAGATGGGCCAATGGGCTGAGAAGTGGCAGATGGAGGTTAATTCAGATAAATATGAGATGCTGCATTTTGGGGAAGCAAATCTTAGCAGGACTTATACACTTAATGGTAATGTCCAAGGGAGTTTTGCTGAACAAAGAGATCTTGGAGTGCAGGTTCATAGCTCCTTGAAAGTGGAATCGCAGGTAGATAGGATAGTGAAGGTGGCGTTTGGTATGCTTTCCTTTATTGGTCTGAGTATTGAGTACAGGAGTTGGGAGGCCACGTTGCAGCTGTACAGGACATTGGTTAGGCTACTGTTGTAATATTGCGTGCAATTCTGGTTTCCTTCCTATCGGAAAGATGTTGTGAAACTTGAAAGGGTTCAGAAAAGATTTACAAGAATGTTGCCAGGGTTGGAGGATTTGAGCTATAAGGAGAGACTGAACAGGCTGGGCTGTTTTCCCTGGAGCGTCAGAGGATGAGGGGTGATCTTATAGAGGTTTGCAAAATGATGAGGGCCATGGATAGGATAAATAGACAAAGTCTTTTCTGTGGTGTTGGTGGTCCAGAACTAGAGGGCATAGGTTTAGGGTGAGAGGGGAAAGATATAAAAGAGACCTAAGGGGCAACTTTTTCACGCAGAGTGTGGTACGTGTATGGAATAAGCTGCCAGGGGCTGTGGTGGAGGCTGGTACAATTGCAACATTTAAGAGGCATTTGGATGGGTATATGAATAGGAAGGGTTTGGAGGGAGATGGGCCGGGTACTGGCAGGTGGGACTAGATTGGTTTGGGATATCTGGTCAGCATGGACGGGTTGGACCGAAGGGTCTGTTTCCATGCTGTACATCATTATGACTCGATATAAGATTCTGAATTTTCTTGACTAGGTAAATGCTGAGAAATTGTTTCGCCTCCTGGAGGAAATTCAAACTGGGGCTACAGATTCAACATAAAGGATCTTTGAATGAAGAAGGAAATGAGGAGGAATTTCTTTTTTCAAAGGGTCATCAGTCTGTGAAATTCTTGACCACGAAGAGCAATGGAGGTTGGGTTGTTGAACACCTTCCAGGTTGGGTCATACAACCTTTTGATCAACAATTTGTGCGTCAAAGCTAATAGGAGACCTGCAAAATTCAAGAGTTAATCAGACCAGACATGATCACATTCTGTAGTGCAGCAGATTTGATTGGCCAAATGGCCTCCCCATGCTGAAATTCCTTCTCATCCTATAAGCAATAAACAGGTGCTACTTATAGGAACTGAAGTTTCACTATCTTCTGACACGCACACATACGCATTCAAAGAATTTTAGTCCATTCCGATCAAGTTGCTGTGATAGATGTGGTTTCCTGGAGAGTTGACTCAGAGAAAAGTTCAAAGTGTCAGGATATGCAACTGTGCACAATATCTGAGGTATATTAAACAGAAGCATGCTTGATTCTTTGGTCACCACAGGGCATATATGACATTTAAAAACGTTTGTTTTACAGTCACATTTTCCATAGTCGTAGCAAAAAGAAAAGCTAGCTAGCTTCCTAGCTGTCAATCTGGAGATCATTTCTGTGACTGATAGTTTCAGAAAAGATCTCTGAAGGCAATAATAGGATTAAATAAAAGTATCATGTGCAAAGTGTGTGACGATTGTGAGGTCAGTAATTGGAGTGGTATCATTTTAAGCTTCTCAGTCTCTCGATAAAACGTAATTAACTGCAGACTTTCCCAGTATCACAATCATTATTTTGTTTAAGCATTCTATAGCTACATTTCACACAGATGGTATTTGGGATTTGGAATGGGGCGATATTTCATAAAAAAGAGATCTGGAATTACCTGGATATATTAACAATGGAATTGATCACAATTTATTTTGTGTGCGAGGAGAAAGGAATATTATTTGCATCATCAGTGACATAGTATTTTTAGATTTTGGTCAACAAATCGAAGAACATTAAAACACTAATTCTTAAAATTTTGAATGCTTCAAAACCCAAATTGATGGGAAAAATGTGATAATGATTTTTATTAACCATTCCAAATTTATAGGCACGCTTTTGATAAAATGTATGACAGAATCCCTCATCTAACTAAAAAAAAAGATATGTAACATTGATACAAAGATTATATGTTATGAGGAATATTACAATAATTAACAAGTTTAATTGAAATGACAATCCAATCTTCAACTCAAACTGTGTGCAGAATTTAAAGTGATTGTATTCATTATTGTAATAATTGTATTAGTTTTTTAATGCAAACTTTCTCCACTGGAGTTTGCCTCTCCTCAATGGTGAGAGATTAGCAATTGCGACAGTCAGAGGGATTTAGCTATCCATTTACATAAATCTTTAAAAACTGGCATGACAGGTAAAAAAAAGTAATCAAATAGACTGTGTTTTGTTTTGCCTTCAGTCAGAATGCTGTAAATTCAAGCCTTGAAAACAAAAGTCAAGGCTGGAAGTCCAGCACACTACTGATGGAGTGCTGCATTATTGAGGTGCTGCCTTTTTATATTTATGCCATTATCAAGACAGCATCTTTCCATTTCTGTCACATCGTTCAACTTCACCCCTGACTGAGCTAATCTGTAGCTGAAACCCTTGTTATGTCCAGACTGGGTTATTCTCGTGGACTTCAGGTTGTTCTCCCCCATTCTAACCTCCATGAGGAAACCATTCAAAGTTTTGCGATCCTTGTCTTAACTTGCAGCAAGTCTTGCTTTCATAACATTCTTGCATTTGCTGATCTAAATTGGCTTTCAGTCCAGCAACATGTTGATTTTAAAATATTCATCTTTGTTTTCAAAACCTTACATAATCTCACACCACAGCCTATTTGTATTCTCCTCCAATTTTACCATAATTGCTTTACCATTGGTAGCCATGCCCAAGCACTCTGAAATTTCTTCCCACCAACTCTCTGCCTCTGTATATTGCTTTCATCAATAAAGGCACTTCTTAATACCTACCACTATGTCCAAATTTTTGTGCCATCTAGTTAATTATTCCTTTGTAGCTTGGTATTAATAACCAGTTTTACAATATTCCTGTGATGCAGGTTGAGATATTTCATTACATTAAAAGTGCTATACGAGTACAAATTGCTGTTGAGACATGAAAATGAGACCTGATTAGCCTTTAAAGTGAATGTAAATTCCTCAATCAACATCACAATGTACTGCTGGTCATTATCTCATGTTTATATGTGGGAACTTGCAGTGTGGTTGTGTTTCTGACATCACATGAGGTATTATACTTCATTGGCTCTAGGACATTGACTTTCAGGCATCAATGATTGTGAAAGGTGCTCTATTAAGGTTACCTTCCCCCAGCCTCACACCCCTCCCATTTATCTCTCAGCGCCCCCCCCCCTCCCCCTGCCGGCCCACAAGCCTCATTCCTGGTGAAGGGCTTCTGCCTGAAACGTCGATTCTCCTGCTCCTCGGATGCTGCCTGACCTGCTGTGCTTTTCCAGCACCACACTCTCAACTCTGATCTCCAGCATCTGCAGTCCTCACTTTCTCCCTGGATTAAGGAAAGCCCTTTTTTTAAAAAAAATAGAATCTTGGTCATAATCTGAAAAAGTGACTGGAATTCAAAAGTCAAAGAAAATGCTGGATGAACTCAACAGGTCTGGGGAGAAAAAAAGGAGAGTTCACGTTTTAAATCCAATTTAACTTCTTCAGAACTGAAAGATGTTGGGAATTTTTTTCAATATTTTTGACAGAGATGGAAGAATGGAAGAGGGAACAGATGGCATTCAAACTCTGTGCAAAAGGCAAGGGGGCTGGTAATTATGGTGAAAAGAGAAATAAAAATGTAAAAGGGGTGTATATTAAGGTGTGAAAGTTTACTGACAGCAAAGTAAACAAGACACGAACAAGACAAAAATCTGTGTTGGGGATGGGGGACAGAAAGTAAGAAAAATGGAGAGCAGACATCATGCAGTCAGTTTCTGATGATATGTGATTTAATATCAAGACCTTAAGGCTGGAAAGTGCCTAAATGTGGAAAAGGAGCTGTTGTTCATTGAGGTTGTATTGCGCTTAATTGGAATACTCCAGCAAGCTGATAACAGAAATGTTAGCCTGAGAACAAGGTGGCAAACAACTCAGAGGTTAGTACAACTCTGAAGGGCAGAGAGAGGTGTTTGACAAATAGGTCACCCAGTCTATGTTTGGTCTCACCATTGTAAAGGAAACTAGATTGACAAAAGTACAAGAAAAATAATGCTTCACATGGAAGGTGTGTTTGTCACCTTGGACAGTGAGGAGGGAGGATATGAATGGGCATGTATTATTACACTGTCTGTGGTTGCATGGGAGGGTGCAATGGGGCACTGAGGAGGCGTTCGGAGTGACAGTGTTGTGGAAGGAGCAGTCCCTGCAAAATGCTGACAGCCAAGGGGAGGGAAGATTTTCTCGAGGAAATGTTGGAGGCTGATCTTTTGAATGAGGTGACTAATGCGATGGAAAGGAAGGATAAGGAGTACCTGACTGTTGTTCTGCGAAGGAGGGGATGGTGTGAGGGCAGAAGAGTGGGTCATGGGTCAGCCACGGCAGAAGGCACACCAACCATGATGGTTGAGGAAAATGGAAGTTATATCAGAGGCAGTTCGATTGAAAGTGGCATTGTCAGAACAGATGAGATTGAGAAAGAGAAACCGGAGAATGGAACGGAGTCTTATAAGAAGCAGAATGCATAAGGGTGCAGTCGATTTCTGAGGGCGCTGTTTCGGTCCTCCTCTGGCTGGGAGCATCCTAGCACTACCCTCTTTCCCTTTTGAGGAAGGGGCATGTGGAGTGCCTGCCAAGTCCTGGAGACCAATGGCTGGGGCAATGAAATGCGAATGTATGTGCCACTCCAGGAGACCTGGAGGATGCTGAGCCTGGCTCTCCATGGCAACTGCCAACCTGTCCACGGAGATAGCCAGACTGTCGTTATACTGCTGCAGTTTCTGGACAATGAAGGCTACTGAGTCTCTGCTGTTATTGCTGCTCCTCCCTGTGTATGTGACAAAATCCCTGATTGCCAATATCACAGGGTTCTCTCTACCTGGGCTGAGCAGATGCCTGGTCTCTGGCAGTCTTCTAAGTGCCAGTAACAGTTTCTACATCAACCAGCTGTGAAGCTGTCACTGTGGGATGTTCACTGTCTTATGATCGCATACTCTTGAAGTCTGACATTTCCATCAAGGTGCCAGTATCTAGGCTGGCAGGAATCAGCCTTGCTAACACTTCCTCTGAGACATTGGCAGTCTCTTCCTCAGAAGTCAGGAAGGTGACTTTTGCAGGAGGCTCCCCTTTCCAGATCTGAGGTGCTGGACATTATGCTAGTACCTGCAAGACACACAAGAGAGAAGCAGCTGCACCCAATAATTACAAGTGGTGTGCAATGACAGAAGGGTTACTGTGAGAGTTGCAATGGAATGAAGAGTTGTATTCACTTTTTTGATGGGACCTGGGATTGGCCCAAATTTTCTCATGCGACAGTAGGATTCCCCCTTTGTAGGGGCTGAGGTGAAGAAATTTGGACACACCCTATCCATCAACGCCCTTATTCATGTGCCCTTCTCAAGAGGGCAGAGCTTGCAAGTGATGGCTGCCAGGCAAAGGAGGTCCATCCTACTGCCCAGTGGATAGAAGACAGTTTCATTTCTTTCTTTAGCCTATTTTATATCAGCTATTCAATCACAGTTGACCATAATCACTGAAAACATGATTGCTGAGGAAATTTGGCATGACAGCAAATATCCTTGCCAACTTTTGTAGGTGCGCCATCGAGAACATTCTGTCTGGATAGGTCACTACCTGATATGGCAACTGTACCATTCAAGATCGGATCTGGTTACAGAGATTGGTGAACTCAACCTGGACAATCACAAAAGCCAACCTCCCATCTATAGAATCTGTCTACCAGGCCCGCTGTCAAGGAAAGGCCCCCAGCATTCTCAAAGATCCATCCCACCCTGGCAATGCTTTTCTACAACCTCTACCATCGGGGAGAAGGTACAGAAGCCTGAACATATGTACCAGCCGGTTTTGCAACAGTTTCGACCCGACTGTTGTTAGAATACTGAACGGACTCACAAACTCTTAACATTCACCTGTGTTGTTTTTGTCGCTGTTTACCTATTATTTACTATCTATGCTACCTAATTCTGTGATCTGCCGGTATTGCTTGCAAGATAAAGCTTTTCACTGTGCCTCAGTACACATGACAATAAATTCAATTCAATTCAATTCAATTCAAAAACAAACTAGTGACTCGTCCAAAGACACACCCGAGGGCAAGTTTAGTTAGTTGAAGTGGATATTAATGCTGTGAGGTATGGAATGGTAATTAAATCAATGCCTAAAAATAATTCATATTTCGACAGTGAGAGAAAGAAATTTTATTCCTGAGTCTTCTAAGTGCAGGGTGAACTAACTCTCCTAAAAGAGTTCACATGGATCAGCCTTAAAGTGGAGGATTGTAGCACGCTGAAAGGAAGATAAACTTGCAGAATCTTATACCCTTTATTTGTGTGCTGCAGTTAATCTGTCACGATGGGGCCAATTTCACATATTTTGTTTCCATTCAAAAACATGAGAAAACAACTGAGAGTATAAAGATTATAGAAGCTATGAATGAACCTCCTGAAGAGTTGAGGAAAAATATTTTTCAATCAGAGTGCCAGTGTACGGATCTCACTTCCTAAAAAGGGTGTTGAAGGCTGAAAATCTCATTACATTTCAAACAAAGAGAGCTGGACATGCAAGTGCTGTAGTCAGAGTTTACAGACTGGGGAGTCAGATTAAACTGGATAGCTGTTTCAGCCGGCAGAGACATGATGGCCTGAATGATCCACTTCGATCTGAACTTCTATGATTCTGTAATGCTTTCTAACAAGTGTTTTGAGGAATGCATTTGTACGTTGCATACAGGCTGGCTTGCTGCAAGCATGAGACATCTACATCTACCGCAGGAAGTTTCCTGGTCATTTGAGACAGCCATTAATCACGTTACTTGGAACATGATGTCAGATGTGTCTCGCTGAAATCATGTAGATTTTCAGAGCTGCAAAAGAGGCTAAGGACTAGAGGAAAGAATTAAAACCATAGCCTGAACTTTGAAAAAGTGAGTCGGAATGCCTGTAAATTTTAAACTCTCAGTTACAGTGAAAATGAAAGAAGATATGTGACACAATTGGATTTTCTGTCATCCTCAATGAAAACTATGAAATAACTACAAATTTAAATAAGAGGCTTAAGTAATTAAGAGTTGCTACCAGTGTTGAGTAAAGACAATTAAAGGAATTTCACCTAAATCCTACTGGAGAGCAAAGGAGCTAAACTGTTGAAATTTTAAGGCTTTGAAGGCATACTTTGAACTACATAATAATGTCCCTAATGGATGGTATGTGTTTGACATCAAAATTCAAGTGGAGAGGGAGAGTATTGATCAATACGTGATAGCACTGACACATCTACACCACTGAAAGATGTTCTCAGCAGAGTTAGGATTGTCATGGCTGCAAGAGATCCTGTATATCGACTAAGAGTACCTTACTCTCAGGAAAGTTGTTGACAGATGCAAAAGATTTGAGGTTGCCAATCATCAGCTGGAACATATTAATGGAGACCAGATGAGGCACATTCTCGGCTAAATGATAACATTTTGGAAAAACAGGAAGAAATGTTTGCAGAAAAGAAGAGAGTAGGATGTAAATATTATGGAGGGACATCACACAATAGGAACATATCTGTCATGAAAGCAGCAGTGTATTAGCTGGAAAGAGCTGAATCAATCTACACACAAGTAGAGTCACAGAGTCATGGAGCTGTACAGCATGGAAACAGACCCTTCGGTCCAATTCATCCATGCTGACCAGATATCTTAAATTAATCTAGTCCCATATCCCTTTAAACCCTTCCTATTCATATACCCATCCAGATGACTTTTAAATTTTTTAATTGTACCGGCCTCCACCAATCCCTCTGGCAGCTCATTCCATAGAGCATGCAAAAGATGCCCCTTACGTCCTTTTTAAATCTTTCACCTCTCAGCCTTAACCTTTTGTCTTCTAATTCTGAAGAAGGGCCTGTGCCCGAAACGTCGAATCTCCTGTTCCCTGGATGCTGCCTGACCTGCTGTGCTGTTCCAGCAATAAAGTTTCAACTTTGATCTCCAGCATCTGCAGACCTCACTTTCTCCTCTTCTAATTCTGGACTCCCCCATCGCAGGGAAAAGACCTTGGCCATTTACCTTATCTATGCCCCTCAAGATTTTATAAGCCCCTATAAGCTCAATTCTCGGCCCCGATGCTCCAGGGAAAACAGCCTCAGCCTATTCAGCCTCTCTTGTACCTCTGCCCTTGAATCCCAT
This sequence comes from Chiloscyllium plagiosum, assembly GCF_037043375.1. Classification (NCBI taxonomy): domain Eukaryota; kingdom Metazoa; phylum Chordata; class Chondrichthyes; order Orectolobiformes; family Hemiscylliidae; genus Chiloscyllium; species Chiloscyllium plagiosum. The sequence goes on from NW_028270142.1 coordinate 55,535,000, forward strand.
CCCTCCAACCGCAACAAGGACAGAACTGCCCTGTCCTCACCTTCTACCCCACCAACCTCCGTATACATTGCATCAACCTCAACCATTTCCGTCACCTGCAAATGGACCTCACCACCAGAGATATATTTCCCTCCTCATTCCTCTCCGCTTTCCGTAAAGACCTTTCTGTCCACGACTCCCTTGTCAGGTGTATGCCCCCCCACCAGCGCATCTTCCCCTTCTAGCACCTTCCCCTGCCAGCGCAGGAATTACAAAACCTGTGCCCACACCTCCCCCCTCACATCAGTCCAAGACCCCAAAGGAGCCTTTCACATCCATCAGGGGTTTACCTGCACATGTCATTTACTGTATCCATTGCTCCCGACGTGGTCTCCTCTACATTGGGGAGACAAGACGCCTACTGGCAGACTGCTTCAGAGAACATCTCTGGGACGTGTGCAGCAATCAACCTCACTGCCCCATGCTGAACACTTCAACTCCCACTCCCACTCCTGCCATTCCCTAACCTCCCAATTCCTGGAGGAAGAACGTCTCATGTTCCACCTTGGGACCCTCCAACCACATGGCATCAATGTAGATTTCACCAGTTTCCACAGTTCCCGGCACCCCCCACCTTATCCCAGTTCCAACCTTCCAATCCGGCACTGCCTTCATGACCTGACCCACCTGTCCATCTTCCTTCCCAACTACCCACTCCACCCTCTTCTCTGACCTTTCACTTTTACCCCCTCCTCCATCTACCTATCACATGCTCGACAACTTTCCCCCCAGCCCCACCCCCCCCATCATTTATCTCTACACCCCCTCAGCTCAAAACCTCATTCCTGATGAAGGGCTTTTGCCCAAAACTTTGATTCTCCTGCTCCTCGGATGCTGCCTGACCTGCTGTGCTTTTCCAGCACCACACTTTCGACTCCTTTTCTCAATGGTCTGGCCAATAAAAGAAAGCATACTAAACATCTTCTTCACTATCCTATCTACCTGTGACTCCACTTTCAAGGAACTATGAACCTGCACTCCAAGGTCTCTTTGTTCAGCAACACTCCCCAGGACCTTACCATTAAGTGTATAAGTCCTGCCGTGATTTGCGTTTCCAAAATGCAGCACCTCGTATTTATCTAAATTAAACACCACGTGCCATTCCTTGGCCCATTGGCCAATCTGATCAAGATCCCGTTGTACTCTGGGGTAATCTTCTTTTGGTGTCATCTGTAAACTTACTAACTATATCTCCTATGTTCACATCCAAATCATTTCTATAAATGATGAAAAGTAGGACCCAGTGCAGATCCTTTTTGCAAGGAAACAAAACAAGCTATAAAGATGGAAAGGTGCTAGCTGACGATTCTAACGAATCACTCTACACATCTCTGCAAGTTGGCAACATCAGGAACAAGAAACAACCAGAACAACATGTAATGATTATAATGAGGTCATCCAGGTTGATCTTATAGAAAATAAGTTCCATGATTGAGGCTGTTAATCTGGTCCAATCAGGGAACCCTGGCTGACAGATAAGAGCAGGAGTGTCGATTTAATCCCTGCCCTCCCCTTCACTGTTTGATCACACAGCATTGCCCTTTGATGAGAAGGGCACTGCTTGTCACTGGCCACTTGGGAGTTTCCTTTCTTCCTGCTGGTGGGAATTGAATAAAGATTTGTGCACCTTGTGTCTTTCACTGTGTCTCACAAAAAAAAGAACAGGAGTGTCATTCTGACACTCTGAGAGGTGGCTCTAAGGGAGCTAGATCAGAGTCAAGAACTCTCCATGTGTAAATAAAGGGTGATTGGTTACAGGATACCAGCCTCGAGGAGTTATTTCAAACTGACAAGGGATTGCAAGTGCACCTTTAAAATACCTGAATACTCCAGAGATACTGGATGAAATGCATGTGCAGAAACTAAGTGGGACAGACATGATTGATCATAGTCTGGTTGGTGCATAATAATGTGCGTTTGCTGACCATGCATGTAGGGTAACTTGTATCTGTAAATTATAGTGCATGCAATTTCTTTGTTGTTTTGTATGGAATTAGAGAGCGAATGTCTGCAGGAATGCACTTGTACATAGTTTACTGGCTGAATTGTTGTGTTCATGTGAGGTCTATTTGTGCTTTCAAAGGCTTCACTTTATTTTGAGGCAGCCATTAAACACATTATTATTAACAAAGAAGAAAACCCCTATTTTAATAAAGCTGGAACCCAGGAGTGACAGGATATAGCTGAAGCCAATCAATATTCTATCCACAAAAGATTCAGGTGGTAACAAAATCTCCTATTCTTTCAAGGTTTCTGCAGTGATTTTTAAACCAATAATGATTCAAAATACCGATGATAATATTGGAATAGGGTAGTTTGAATTTAGGCAAAAGTTTGAACTTAGACCTGGCAAATTATAAAGGTTGAGATGGCCAAAGTAAGGAGAAGAGTGAGGTTGATAAGATGGGGCAAATGTGGGCAGAATATTCCTAACTTTTAGTCTAACCAGGGATATATCAGCAAGCCTAGGCTATGTCCAGTGGCTGGTAACCTATAAACAGGGTATTGATTGCTTGGCTTGCCCTTTACTGTCAAGTCACTCATCCCTATCTACAGCTTGACATCTATCTTTTAAAATGTAAAGGTGTGGAGAAAGGGAATGGAATTGGGGTTCTAGTTGTCACATTCTGGTAGTTCAACCCTCCTAACCCTCTCCTGTCATTCAGTAACAATGCGATTAAAAGTGAGGCCTTTATGCAGCAGTGGGATATTTCCACTATTGCATCTTCCAACCACAAGTTACAGGCTCAGCAAGCCAAATGACCCATTCTGGTGCTATAGTTACTCCCATGATTCAACAATCTTTCACCTAAAGAGCATGAAAAGTAAGTGATTAGAAACATAAATTGAAATAATGCTCTATTTCTGGCCCAACTTAAAAGGTACATACAGATTGAAGAGAAAAATGACCAATTCCAGTAATTGACAATAATTTTCATTTCTCCTAAAATCGCAACAATCGGGAAATTAATTGGCATCTCTACAGATACTGAATAGGAGTTAAGTTGTGCATCAGTAATTTTATGACAACTAGATGGAACTTTCCACAATCCTGCCTGTGGTTTTCCTGCTGTAGAATACATGATGTTTATATTGTAGTATGGATTTCAAGGCAAGACATACATGGTAACACTGGCTGGTGTTCCTTCCTCGGTGCTTATTGTATATTACTGAAGCCTATAGTTGGGTTTTCAGTCACTGGAGGTAGCAATGTAACCGCATTTTCCTTTGGAGATGGATGTTTAGCTTGGGCTTCTTTTGAAAACAGTGAGGTAATTAGCATGTGCTGCATAACCCGCTAGAATTGTTTCACTGCTTGCCAACATTTCAGTTTTCATCAAAAGCAATCTCTTTACTATTCAAAAGGCACATTTTCTGGATTTGCACAGATTTCATGATTAATAATTTATTTAAATTTCATGAATAATTAAGAATTATAATAAATAATAATAATTAATAATTGAGTTAGGGGTTGGGACATTGTGTTACAGCTGTACAAGACATCGGTAAGGCCACATTTGAAGTATTGCGTATAATTCTGGTCGCACTGCTATTGGAAAGGATTAAACTGGAAGAAGTGCAAAAAAGATTTACAAGGATGTTACTGAGACAGGAGGGTTTGAGTTATAAGGAGAGGCTAGATAGGTTGTGACCTTTCTTCCCTGGAGCATAGGAGGCTGAGGAATGACCTTATAGAGGTTTATGAAATCATGAGAGGCATGGATAAGGTGAACAGCCAAAGTCGTTCCTCCAGGATAGCGGAACACAAAACTGGAGGGCATAGGTTTAAAGTGAGAGGGGAAATATGTAAAAGGGACCTGAGGGCCAACAGTTTGACACAAAGGGTGGTGCATATTTGGAACGAGCTGTCAGAGAAAGTGCTAGACTTAAAAAATATTAGCACAGGTACATGGAGAGGAAAGGTTCAGAGGGAAAAGGGTCAAATGCAGGCAAATGAGACTAGTTCAATTTAGGATATCTGGTCAGCGTGGATGAGTTGGGCCGAGGGGTCTGTTTCCACGCTGAATGACTCTATGACTCTCATCCAAAAGCTGTAAGTTTCAGTTTTCAAACTCTGATCATTACAGGGAATCTTGAAAAATTGTCAAAGTTTGAATCTATTTGAATAACATGTTTTTAGTTAGTGACAAAAAATGTTATTCATTTTCAGGTGCTTGGTGAGGATGTCATCTTTGAAACAGACTGCACGTTATACATGAGCTTCAATTTTCCAACCACTGGTGCATGGCTTTAAGTTTTAAGGTAACTGACCAGAATTTTCAGATGTCACTGCTCCTCTAAGTGAAGTATTTCCCTGACATTGCTTTTAGTAACTCACTTGTTCAGCTGATAACTTTTCACTTTCTGGAGGAATTGAGCTTTATTCATCCCTTAGCATTAGTGACATTCCTTTCTAGGTAATAGATTTTTTTTTAAAATTAAAAGCCATGTGACTATACAAGGGGGATTTTTGCTGAAAATAATCATTGGCACTGTCATTAGATGGAAAGGTTGATAAAAGTTCAACTCTGCTTCAGTGATAGGGACGCTCCATGGGTGAGACAGTCTCGTACAGAGTTTCACTTGACAGCAGGTCAGATAGAAAATGTGCTGCAAGTGCACGCTGGCCTAATTTGGGGCCATCCAGTTGTCAGTTAGTTTAATTAGTAGATTTGTAAATTAATTACTGGAAACACAGATGTCTTGTCATTCCATAATAGTTCATTTTAAGAGCTTAGCTTTGTCCTTACTACTGTACAGATCTCAGTGCAATAGACTCTGGGATGAGCAGTGTCAAAGCTCTGAGTTAAAATCTGAATGTACACAATACATTAACAAGTTAATTACAGTGAAGCAGCATATTTACCAACAGTGGAGATAAGTCCTGGAGTCATAGAATCATAGAGATGTACAGCACAGAAACAGACCCTTTGGTCCAGTTCATCCATGCCGACCAGATATCTAAATTAATTTAGTTCCATTTGCCAGCACTTGGCCCATATCCCTCAAATCCCTCCTATTCATATACCCATCCAGATGCCTTTTGAATGTTTTAATTATATCAACCTCCACCACTGACAGCTTATTCTATACTTGCACCACCCTTTGCATGAAAAGGTTGACCCTTAGGTCATGTTTAAATCTTTTTTCCTAAACCTATGCCGTCTAGTTCTGGACTCCCCCAACTCAGGGAAAAGACCTTGTCTCTTTACCCTATCCACGCCCTTCATGAGTTTATAAACTTCCATAAGCTCACCCCTCAGCCTCTGGTACAGGGAAAATAGGACCACTAGACATCAGAACAGAATTTAAGCCATTCAGCCCATCGAGTCTGCTCTGCCATTCAATCACAGCTGATACATTTCTCAACCCATTCTCCTGTCTTCTCCCTGTAACCCTTGATCCCCTTGACAATCAAGAACCTATCTATCTCAGTCTTAAATATACTCAATGACCTGGCCTCCCCAGTCTTCTTTGGAAATGAATTCCATAGATTCACCACCCTCTGGCTGAAGAAGTTTCTCTTTATCTCCAGTTTAGAAGGTCTTCCCTTTACTCTAAGGCTGTGCCCTTGGGTCCCAGTCTCTCCTATCAATGGAAACATCTTCCCAACATCTACTTTGTCTTGTCCATTCAGTATTCTGTATGTTTCAATTAGATCCCCCTTCATCCTTTAAACTCCATCGAGTTCAGATCCAGAGTCCTGAAATCTTCTTCACATGTGGTGACTTGGAGAGGAAATTGCCGATGGTTGGTGCTCCAAATATCCAATGCCCTTGTCCTTCCAAATAGTAGTGCTGATCAGTTTAGAAAGTGCTGTCTAATGATCTTTGGTGAATTTCTGCAGTGCATCGTGTGTGTGGTACCCCTCGCTGTGACTGAGCTTCAGTGACAGAGGGAGCAAATGCTTAGCGTTGTGATGCTGACTGAATGGGCTGCTTTATCCTCAATGGTGTCAAACTTCTTGAGTGTTATTGGAGCTGCACTCAGCCAGCCCTGGTACACACCCCTGACTTGTGCCTTGTAGATATTGGATAAACTTTAGGGAGTCAGGAGCTGAGTTAATTGCTGCAAGATTCCTAGCCTCTGACCTCTTCTTGTAGCTGTAGCAATTATGTGGCTAGCTCACTTCATTCTTTTAGGTAAAAACAATGACTGCAGATGCTGGAAACCAGATTCTGGATTAGAGCGGTGCTGGAAAAGTGCAGTAGTACAGGCAGCATCCGAAGAGCAGAAAAATCGACGTTTCGGGCAAAAGCCCTTCATCAGGAATAGAAGCAGAGTGTCTGCAGGGTGGAGATACCATTGAATGTGAACGGGTGATGTTTTGAATCTCTCTTATTAGAGCTGGTCCTTTTTGGCACTTGTGGCACAAATGTTACTTGCAACCGGTCAGCTCGAATCTGGATATCAACCGGGTCGGGATCCTGAACATCTGTGCTGCTGATCTTATGATAAAGTGAAGGTCATTGTTGAAGGAACAAAAGATTATTAGACCTGGGACCTGAAGACCTTTCACAGAGTTGACATATTTCAACAACCACACACTTGTGCTAGGCATGACTCCAGTCAGTGGAGTTCTACTCCGATAACTATTGAGCCCAGTTATTCTCATGCTCTTTGATGCCACAGTAGGTCAAATGCTGCCTTGATGCCAAGGGCAGTCACTCTCACCTCATATCTGCAATTCCACTTTTTTAGTCCATGTTTGAACCAAGGCTATAATGAGGTCAGGAATTGAGTGGCCCAGGTAGCATACTAACTGGGTGTCAGTGAACAAATTGTTGCTGAGCAAGTGCTGCTTGATGGCACTATTGATACCACCTTCCATCACTTTACTGATGATCAAGAGAGTAGACTGATAGGATGGTGATTGGCCAGGTTAGACATTTTGTACATTTTGTGGACAGTATGTACGTGGACAACCTTTCATATTTGTGAATAGATGCCACTGCTGTAGTTGTACTGGAACAACTTGGCTTAAGAGTGGAAGGAGCAAAAGTCTTCAGTACTATTGTTGAAAGGTGTAGAGCCTATGTGGTATCCATTACCTTTAGCCATTTATTGATATCATGTGGAATGAAGACTGGTATCTGTGATGCTGTAGAGGAGGCCAAGATGGATCATCCACTCAGCATTTCTGCTGATGTTGCAAATGCTTCAACCTTACTTATTGCACTGATATTCTGGGCTCCCCCACCATTGATGACAGGGCTATCTATGGATCCACCTCGTCCAGTGAATTGTTTCATTGTCAACCACCGTTCCTAACTGGGTGTGGCAGGACTGCAGAGCTTAAATCTGCTCTGGGAATTATGGGATCACCTGGCCCTGTCTATCATTTACTACTGTTCTGGGAGAAAGTGCGAACTGCAGATGCTGGAGATCAGAGTTGAGAGTGTGGCGCTGAAAAAGCACAGCAGGTCAGGCAGAATCCGAGGAGCAGGAGAATCGATGTTTCAGGCATAAGCCCTTCATGAGGAATCCTTGACTACTTGTATAGTTTGGCATGCAGGTAGCCCTTGATTTGCAGCTTCCCCGGGCTGACAACTTGTTTTTATGTATGTCTGGTGTATTACTGTCTAACTTAAAATTTTTGATGCTCTACTTTGGTTTCATGACAGTTTTTGGTTATTAAATGTTATTAATAATAAATTTTTAAAATGGACCATTCAACTTCCATCATGTTAAATTTCATAGCTGGTACATTCCCTCTGCTAAAATATTTTTGGGAAGGGAGAAAGAAATCACTAAATTAAAATGGTTGCAGCAATCATCTGACCATGGGTTAAGCCAGTTCATTAAAGCACCAATAAACAAGGAGTATGAACTGAAATTAATATCAAATATAAAGGTAAGGAAGTACAGTTGTAATGACACAAGATATTGGTGAGACTGCACCTGGAGTATTGTGCACAGTTTTGGTCTCCTTATTTGAGGAAAGATGTAGTGGCATTGGAGGCAGTTCAGAGGAAGTTCACTGGATTGATACCAGAGATGAGGGGTTAGTCTTAAGAGGAGAGATTGAATAGTTTAGGCCTATAACCTTCGGAATTTAGAAGAGTGAGTAGAGATCAAATTGAAGTATTCAAGATAATCAAAGATATGGATGAAACAGGCGTAGACTGGATGCTTCCTCCTGTGGGACATTCTACAATGAGAGTGCATAGTCTTAGGGTAAGGTGCAGTAAATTTAAAACAGGAGTTGAGGAGGAACTATTTCTCCCAAAGAGTTGTGAATCTGTGGAATTTGCTACCCCAAATTGCAGTAGATGCTGGAACTGAGCAAATTTAAGGAGGAGTTAAACAGATTTTTAATTGGTAATAGATTGAAGGGTTGTGGAGAGAAGACAGGAAAATGGGAGTCAAGAGTATATTAGCCATGATCGAATGGCGGAGCAGACTCAATGGGCCAAATGGCCTGATACAGCTCCTATATCATATGAACTTGTGAACTGCTACGCCTACAAAATGACTGAAACTGGTTCCTCAGATTTACATTTCATGTTTGATTTAAACCTTGTTTTAAGTTTCATGTATGTGAACGAAAGACTCAGCTGTCGGTATTTGGCATGAAAAAGCTAATGAAACCAGACACAGGAATGCACAAATGAACGGTATTTCCAGACAACAAACTTTGGAGAGAGTAGAGAGAAGAGTTGTCTCTGTAAAAGCAGAATTAGAAGACTCTAAGGACTTTTTAAATTACTTATTGTTGATTTTTCCTACTGGACACTCTCTCCTTTTTAATTTTAATGTCTCTGTTTGATGTTATTTGATTAGATTCCATACAGTGTGGAAACAGGTCCTTCGGCCCAACAAGTCCACACCGATCCTCCAAAAAGGAGCCCACCCCAGACCCATTTCCCTCTGACTAATATACATAACACTATGGGCAATTTAGCATGACCAATTCACCTTCACCTGACCTGCACATCTTTGGACTGTAGGAGGGGACCGGAGCATCCCGTGGAAACCCACGCAGACACAGGGAGAATGTGCAAACTCCACACAGACAGTCACCCGAGACTAAAATCAAACCTGGGACCCTGGTTCTGTGAGGCAACAGTGCTAACCACTGAGCCACCGTGCCACTGTGATAGAGAGTTTTTTTGCCCTCAAGCAATTGTCGGCTGCCTTTTGGTTGCATCCTGATTAATTAGTCCAGTACCTAGATTCAAGAATAGATTCCCCACCATGTGGAAACAGGCCTTTCAGCTCAACAAGTCCACACCCGCCCTCTGAAGAGTAACCCACCCAGATCCACTTCCCTCCGACTAATGCACCTAACACTATGGACAATTTAGCATGACCAATTCACCTGCCTGCACATCTTTTGGACTGTGGGTGGGGAACAGAGCATCCCGAAGAAACCCACGCAGATACAGGGTGAATATGCAAACTCCACATAGACCTTCACCCGAGGCTGGAATTGAAGTCCCTGGCGCTGTGAGGCAGCAGTGCTAACTACTGAGCCACCTTTTCTTAGGGTTCACAAGTAATAAGAATCCTCTTTCTTTCACTCAAGAAAATTTTGTAATTGTGTACTTGATTTTGATTAGTGGCCCATTTTAATTGAAGTGTCACATAGCTGTGTGTGAAAAAGAATTTAAAATCTTTGAAACCGATTGAGGAGGTTAAAAAGACAGGAACTATTTCACCATTCCTCATCACCTCATAAACCATTCATCGCCACAGACGGAAACATGTAGTTTAACCACTGCTCCAACTCACAGTTCATTTGCAAACATAATGTTTCAATTCTTTGCAGTTCAGCTTTAGATCCACTGAATAATTTCTTTGTTGTGCTGAATATGAGTGTGACAGTATCAGTAAGTAATGACAAGCTCAGAGTAGCTGTTAACAGCCTTCAATTCATGTCTATGTGGGTTGATCTTAACTGTTGCTAGAACCAGGCTCATTTCATGGAGACTATACAATAAAAATAATAGCTGAGAGATGATTTTTAACCTTGTGATAAAGATTACGTCAATAATCTACTCCTCTGCAATGCCCTTACAATATCATCTGAGAAACATGATTCAATTAGAAGGCCATAACTCCTCACCTCCATAACTTTATACATCAAAGGCGTTTCTTGTTCCACATTTTTTATGCAAAAAGAATACCAGCTTTGCATTTATTGAGGGCATTTTATAGCTTTGAGAAATCCCAAAGAATTTTACAGCTAATAAATTATTTTTTTAAGTTAATACTATTTCATTTTAAGAAATACAGCAGCCAATTAGCACACAGCAAGTTCCCACAAAAGTAATGTTATTGTGATCAGATCATCTGTTCTTAGCAATGGTGGTTGAGGAAATTATATTAACATATGGGGCTGTTTTCGCTGAAGTGTCAGAAGTTGAGGTGTGACACTATAGAAGTTTATAAAATCATGAGGGGCATGGATAAGGTATATAGGCAAGGTCTTTTCCCTGGGTTGGGGGAGTCCAAAACTAGTGGGGCATAGATTTAGGGTGAGAGGGGAAATATATAAAAGAGACCTAAGGGGCAACTTTTTCCACACAGAGGGTATTGCGTTTTCGGAATGAGCTGCCAGAGGACGTGATAGAGGTTGGTACAATAAAAGCATTTAAAGGGTACCTGAATGGGTGTATGAATAGGAAGGATTTTGAGGGATATGGGCCAAGTGCTGGCAAATGGGACTAGATTAGTTTAGGATATCTGGTCGGCATGGACGAGTTGGACTGAAGGTCTGTTTCCATGCTGTAATTCCCTGTGACCCTATGACTCTATAAAGAATTATCAACTCGCACTTGCGATCTTTTAAGGCAGACATGGTCTTGTTTGAGTGTTGCACCCAAAAGACTGCATGTCTGGCAGTATAGCACTCCCTCAGTACTACACTCAAGTGTTAACCTAGGGGGTGTTAAGCAAAGCCATTACTTACTCTGTGTTTGGTCCTCTCATTGTGGAACCCAGGTTATTGACTGGTCTATGAATAATGAGAAAGCAACCTACTGATTGGGTAAAGTATCTTCCAAAAGAGTTCAATCACTGGGCAATACACTATGAGTTGTCAGTGTTATGATTGCATCTTGCACTATTTGAAGGAGGTGTATTGTTGTATCATGAATTACCTGAGAACATTTTATTGACAATGCATGAACCCATTCAGTACAAATTTATTGAGTGAACAATGTGCTATTAAAATATATTCTGGTATTTGGATAATGCATTAAGAGTAATTTATTAATTGGATTGTTCAAGAAGCTTCTAGCTTGAATTAGACAAGACTCGAGAACAGTTTATTGACTGGGATTTAATAGCAGTTTATTCACTATTTCACAATTTATGCACCATTTGATGAAGTAGATTTTACCTTGCAGGAAGAGGTGCACTGGCTGTACAAAGGAGTAAAGAGAACAGTTTTCACAGTGATTCTAGAAGGCAATCTGTTGGCTGAACAGTGTATCACTTAAGAAGAATTTATTGAGCGAATACACATTCAAGTGCTGTTAACTGATTCCACTAGTCCGCTAATAGACGGTTCTCTATTAACTAGATAAAGCAACATTCAACTGAAGTTTATTAATTGGACTATTATTCAAAGACAGTCCATTAGTAGGGTTTCATTTGAGAGTGGTTGGCTAAGTCAATTATAACCTGTTGTGGGTGTTAACAATGATTCAAGAGTGATACCATTGAACCAAAATCATAAGGTGCTGGTTTTATGTCTTGCTTGAGCACTTAATCTTGGCAGATGCTTCAAAATGGCATTAAGAGAGTGCTGAAGCAGAAGATTTATGGGTTGGAGTTGAGGTTGGAAGTACAAGGTAATAAAGCTGTTTTAAAAGGCATTGAAGTTCCCTAGCATTACAAATAGAAGCATGCGGGCTCTTTAATGTGAGGGAATGTGGGACATTTCATTTCTATTGGGAAGTTGATTCTAACCTACCAGGATCTTTGCTTCACTGACTAGAAATGGGTAGGATACCTGCTTCTGGATTAGTGGTGCTGGAAGAGCACAGCAGTTCAGGCAGCATCCAAGGAGCAGCGAAATGCTCCCAGGAGCCATATGGTATTAAAAATACAACAATGACGCTGGAAGACTGGATTTAACCTGCTTTGCAGGTCGAAGTATTGTTGGCCAAGTTGTACAAGGTCTAGGGAAACCTGACAGCTGCATTCAGGTGAATTCAGCCTCAGGGCAATGTTAGGAAACTTTTCAGGACTCATTATGGGTTAAAGGGTGCAAACATGCTTCCTTCCTTACTGTCTAAATACCCAATAAACGCAATTGTCCCTTGAGGGGTCTTACATTTCTCGCAAGACACTGACTGATTACTGTGCAGCTCCTCAACTGACTTAACACATCCCCAGACTGGGTGCTGTGGACCTACAGGACTGACCATGGGTCAATTCTCAGGTTGTCATGATATAGAATGCCTGAACCTCACAGTTCTAAATGGTTGACTGACTGTGTCCAAGCTCCTAGACTGAAACTGGACATTGCTCTTGAATGATTGTGGAGGGACCCCATGACAGTCCCCCTGGGGACTACTGTCCTTTCACCTTGAGACATAGCCATTGGTTGAAGCACGTACAATGTGTTTTTTTGAAGAGTGTGATATTAACAGTTTGATGCCATACAGCAACATTCCATACCCATGACTGCTCATTGCTGACAAACATCACAAGCTAAGACAAAGTGAGGACTGCAAATAGTGGACAGTCAGAGTCGAAATGTGTGGTGCTGGAAAAGTACAGCATCTGAGGAGCAGGAGAGTCGAGTTTCAGGATTAAGCCCTTCAACATCACAAGGTTCCTGACTTTTTGTCTGCACTAAGAGGCAACACAAGACAGAGGTTCTGTGAGCCTCTATGTTTTGAATGAAGGGCAATGTACAAAAAAGTAAGGCTGGGCAGTGATGCAGTTAGCAAGTATGCAAATGAGTGCAAAGTGAGGCAGTATTAGGAGAGTAAGCTAACAGTATCATGGTTCTGATGCATAAGCAGGCTGTCTGTCCTTGTACATAAACTTGTCTGGCAGCAGCAATGCTATGAAAGATGTTCATGTATTTTAAAGTGAAGGAGTGAAATAGTTTCAAATTGAATTGGAGATGTGCCATGATGATCTGGTGAGATTGGTTTGTGCCTAATGCCAAACACATGTGGACAAGGGACACAGGCAGTATACATGGAGTGTACACTGAGATGTTGGGGAATGTTGCCCAAGATGGAGGCCCTGGAGGAGCAAGTGTCAAACTGAAGCTGCTAGGTACCCACTCAGACTTTTACGTTGTCTTCTACTTTCTCTCCACCATGTGGGAGAATAGCAAACTACATATCAGTAAGGTGAAAATAGCTAATAATAAGATTTTAATGCATGCAAATTGACTCCTCAACATATGCAAGTGAGACTCTCACCTTAGCATTTAAACATTGGGTTGAAAATTGGACATCTTTTTGTCACCATCAAGAATCTCATTTTCCCATCTTGAATTATCTTTCTAACTGACTTGTTGTGGCACATGTCATTCAGAAACTGAAAAAATTCACTGGGGTTTTCTGAATTTCCTTTGTATTAGCAAAGATCAAGTCCCAGCATGTTTCTATGTAAAACATCACTGTGTAGAGTACAATAACAAGTCAGTATAGTAAACCATTATAAATTAATGTTGAGACCTCAGCTGAAGGATGGTGGATACCAGGATGACAATTTTAGATAGCATGTGTGGTGGAGATTATGTGGATTTAGTTTACATCCCAACTCCTGAGTGTGCTTCCTGCTTCCCAGGATAAGAATTGTCTGGGTGGAGAGGGAGAATGCTGCTCGATGTGTCTCTGAGCATCTTTGGTATGTGCAAAGGCAGCACAGTACACATGGATAGGCACTCAGCCTCAAGGAAGCAGGGGGCGAGCCCATACTGTGGTCTTTTTGGCTTTCAGCAGGTGGTTTTTGGAGTTGGGGTCTCTGGGAGGTTCTGGAGGGTGTCTAGTGCTGGGCAGAGGTAATGGTGTCTCAGGCAGCAGCAGCACCCAGAAACCTAAGTCTGGAGTTTGGGTCTGGGTAGCCTGGACCAAGATGTGATGATTTAGGCAGAACCCAGTCTTGGCAAGGCTTGGCAGATGTCTGGTTGGAGCCTAAAAATGGTGGAGAAGTCTAAGTAGGCTTGGAGGTTCTGAACATGCCTAAGGGTGGGGTTCCAGTCAGGCCTAAGGGAGAGGTGATGGTATCTGAGCAGGCCTCAGCAGAGGGAACTAGATAGTCTTGAGGGCAGGTTTTAGGTGGTGTCAAGGAAGGCCTGGAGGGGTTTCTGACCTGCCTGATTTGGGAGGGGGTGTATTCTGAGCAGACCTAAAGGTGCCTCTGGGCAAGCCTTTGGGGGAGAGGGAATGTCACAACAGACCTTGGTGTTGGGGGTGAGGGAAATAGTGTCATGAGTGGGGCTGGGATTGTCTTGAGAGGGCAGGTCCAGCAAAGTCCTAGGGGGTGTCGAGTAAGACCTGAGGGATTGATGTTTGCAAGCATCCTGCTCCTGAGGCCTCGGTAGTGTCCAATGCTCCTCTAACCTTGTGAAACCCCAGCCTAAATCCAGCTCTCTGGTCAATTTCTTTCTTTTTCCCTAGCTTTGGGAAGAACTTTAGTTACATGAACTAAAAAGATTGTGATGACATCCTTAGAGGGAAGCTTTCATCGAGAATTTATTTTTGAAATTATGATGTGTTTTGATAAAGTTTACGAAGCCGTCTCTGCTGGAATTATTTAATAATAAATGGATTTCTGACAATTGTCAAAAACAACTGGTGAAGAATATTTTTTGAAGTAAGTTTTTATGATCTTGAATGTATTGTTTGTGAGGTTATGGTCGAAGTTTGGAAGATCAGATTAAAGAGTAATTCTGAAAAAGGAAGTGAATGTATATGTTAATAGGAATTTTCAATGAAACAGGGAAGTGAGACAAATTTGATCACATAATTAAAACTAACTCTTCAGTGCAGTGCTGGGGGGATGTACTGGGGGAGGTGCTGCATTGTCAAAGGCACTATCTTATGGGTGAAATGACAAAACATGTGCCCACTCAGGAACATATAAAAGAGCCCAGTATCTTGATCAATATTTATCCATTACCCACAATTCCTGAAGTGTATGGTTATTATCTCATTGCTATTTGGGGGATTTGACTGTGTAAGATTTACCTGCTGTCATTTCTGATATTGCAACCACACCTCAATACAGCTCATTAGCTTTGAAGTGGTTTGAAACAACCTAAGGTTATATTCTTGCTTCCTAGAAGGCATTCTATTAATTTGGTGATGTATCATTTGAACCATTCAGGAGATCTCTTTAGTAGACTGCAACATTAGAGGATAGTCTAATGAATGGATTATGTACCCATTTAGGAAAAAATAATAGAGGATATCATGTACCAGTTGAGAACAATTTATTGAGTGAATTGTGTTTCATTGGAAACCAATCAATTGACTTTCAAATACATCATTCCAAGGTAGTTCATTGAACAGTGTATATTCAAGAACAAGTGATTAACTGACCCAAGACCATCTGAGAGCCATTTTCACATAATTGACAAACAATTTCCTAATTGCAGTTTATGCCATTCTAGAGCCATTTATAGACTAAATAGCGCATTCTTCAGGAGCAGTTTGTTAACTAATGTGCACCATTTGAGAATAACTTTATTGATGAGACACAGATTATGAGAAAGCTATTTGTTAGCATCATTATCGGTTTTCAGAAGACAGCCGGTGAACATGGAAAATTTATCAGCAGTTTTCCCTAAAATCAGCCATTGGACAACAGATGATAGACTGGCCATTGGGGAAATTATTCACTGACTGGATAATAGGTCACTTTTGGAGCAATTTTACGTGCAGCATTTTAGCTCAGGTTATGGATGCATTTATACTATTCAATGTCAGTTTCTTAATTATAATATCAAGAAAAATCAATTCACCATTGTGAATTGATTGAATTAAGCATGGTTTGGACAATTTAATCACTAAAATGTATGTCATGAGAGGGCTCATATTTACTGGTCTTCAGACCACAAGAAAGTTGCTCATTGACTGGACAACTCACTTTCTGAGAATGGTTTATCAAATACTCCATTCACCTACAAGAGAAGTTTATTGGCTGTTTTTTTCACCAAAAGGTGGACCAAAATTTGCTCCATTTTGAAAGCAAGCTGAACTATTTCTTTCGCATTTTGATGTATCTAAAAGGCAGTTGATTGACAGGGTCCCCAGAATCTAGACAGAATCAAAAACAGTTTATTGCCGGGATAATGTTTGGATTATATACCATTGGGAAGAAGTGATTCAATAATGATATAATACAATATTGAAAAGTAAGGTACTGGCTGCTTTGTGTACTAATGTATAGGACAACACTTTAAAAAGTCAAACCTGTTTTTTCTCTTTATTAGGAAGCAATTAAGTAAATAGATTTTTTTTATAATATATTTTTATTGAGAAAAAATAGATTTTTAAATATTACAACAAATACAAAACAATGCAATTCAAAACAGTACAAAAATAGTACAAAACTAAACACAAATAATAAAAAAAATTCCCCAACCCACCTTCCTAAACGAATGTATAAACATATATAGAGAAGTATAAAATTATAAAAAAAATAAACTAGCTATTTAACTAACTAAATAAATACCTAACAACAAACAAATAAATAGTAATAACTCAGCCCAGCCAAACAAAACACTCATACATTCACAGTTCTTCCTCCCTGGATATTAGACTCATGAAACACAATCGTTACAGCTATATAAAAGCCCTTGTTAGTGTGGCAGATAAATCTGTGTCCAGGTATTTCAAAAAGGTTGCCATGTCTTGTAAAAATTCTCAGTTTTGTGGTGTACCATATTTGTGAGAAAATCCAGGGGAATATGCTCCATAACAATCTTCGGCCAACCCGACAGGCTTGGGGGGGGGGGGTTTCTGATATCCAACCTAGCAAGATATTCTTCCTTGCACAGAAAGTAAGAATATTGAAAAGTTTTGCCTGATGCGAGTCTGCAGGAAATACAATGGGTAGGCCCAAAAGGAGCGAAATAGGGTCCTTCTCATTCCCTACACCTAAAATCCTCTCCATTGCACCCACCACAGTGCTCCAATATGTTTGAAGCCTGTCACAAGACCAAAGACAATGGGTAAGAGTACCCATACAGACCTTGCACTTGGGGCATGCTGAAGATACCCCTGGTTTAAATTTTGACAAACGGTCTGGGGCTAAGTGGACCCTGTGGAGAATCTTCAACTGTAAAGCATGGGTCCTATTGCAAATAGATATCTTCCTTGCATTCTCCCAAATATTCTCCCATGCCTCTGAAGAAACTTCAACACCCAGCTCTCTCTTTCCCACATCTTGCAGAGTTAATCAGACTCATCGGAGGTGGCACCCCCCAATTGGTGATATAGAGTACTGACAGAGAGTACTCTTAGCCCTTAGTACCCCTCTTTATATGTCAGATTTGTAGGGATCAGTCAAAAGTGTGGTCTTTTTTTGAATAAAATCCCGAACTTGAAAAAAACGAAAGAGGTCTCTATTAGGTAACTTGTACTTCCGTACTAACTGATCGAAGGACATCATTACATCTCCCTCAAATAAATCACCCATGCAAGATATACCCCTAATGTTTAAATCCTGAATCTATCATACCTGGTTGAAAACTCGGCATACCCACTAAAGGTGTAAACAAAGATGTTTTGCCAATATACCTTCCCTCTGCCAAATTGCCCTCCATGCTTTAACAGTATTGATGACTATTGGGTTATGGCAATATTCCCTAACTGTCCTCACCTTGTCCAAAAACAGCAAACTGGTAAGTGGGCACCTTGCCTGGGAGACTTCGATATCTAGCCATATTGAAAGACTGTTCCCACAAACCCAATCACTTACGTAGGTCAAAAGCGAGCTTAATTGGTCATTTTTAATGTCTGGAAGGTCTACTCCCACCAATCTGTGAGGCAACTGCAGTTTGGCTAATTTAATGAGGGGCCGTTTACAGTGCCAGATAAAGGAGCTGAACCAACTGTTCAGTCTCCTGAGTGTTTGTTTATTGAAAATCAGGGGAGCATCCGTATAGGGTATAGCAATTGAGGGAGAATATTCATTTTAATAAGTGTTATCCGACCCAACCATGAGACTGGAAGTGCCTCCCATCTTTGGAGATCTTGTTTAAGTTTTTCAAATAATTGAGTAATATTGGCTTTGAACAGCCAATCCAGAATTGGAGTAATGAATATGCCCAAATACACAAAACCCCCCTGTGACCACCTAAATGGGAATCTATAGTCACTCTCAAGAGCCAACTCTTTCGTAACCCATAGGCATAGCCTCTGATTTAGCAAAATTAATCTTGTACCCTGAAAAAGCACCAAACGCGTGAATGCATTGTATCAGGCAAGGCACTGAAACTGCTGGATTTGTCAAGAAAATTAGAATATCATCTGCATACAGCGAGATCTTGTGTAATTTTGACCCCATTTCTGGAACTGATATATTGAGATCCCCACGAATGGCCTCTGCTAACGGTTCAATCACCAATGTAAAAAGTAATGGCAAAAGGGGACAGCCCTGCCGGCTGCCCCTAGAAATATTAAAATTGCTTGATCGTACCCCGTTGGTAATGACCACAGCGAGGGGTATACTGTAGAGAACCTTTACCCATCTTATGAAAACTTCGCCCAGACCAAATCGGTCTAGAGTATAGAAAAGGTACGGCCACTCAACTCGGTCAAATGCCTTCTCTGCATCTAAAGAAATCACCAATCCCTGTATTGACTGCTTTTGGCATGCTTGAATTACATTAAGCAGCCTCCTAACATTATTGGAGGATCTGCGACCCTTTATGAAGCCCGTCTGATCCTCTTTAATAATAGAAGGTAACACAGTCTCCAGCCTTAACGCAAGAGCTTTAGAAAGGATCTTAAAGTCCATATTTAAGAGCGAGATGGGTCTGTATGAAGCACCTTCTTCCGGATCCTTCCCTTTTTTAAGGATAAGTGAAATATTGGCCTCTCTCAGAGATGGTGGGAGACAAACATGACTGTATGAATCATTAAACATATTCAGCATTGGGTCTGACAGTATACTTATAAATTCCTTATAGAATTCACTGGGAAGTCCATCAGGACCGGGCACCTTTCCACTCTGAAGCTGCCTCACAGCTTCCTGCACTTCTTGCTCTGATAATGGGGCATTGAGAAAGGACTGTTGTTCGAGAGTCACACCCGGGAGCTTCAGATCTCTAAAAAAGGATTCCATTTTGGCCTGCCCCTCCTCACAATTCTCAGACTGATATAATTTAGAGTAGAATCTCTAGAACGCCACATTAATCTTTTTAGATTCACATGTTAGGTTCCCAGACACTTCCCTAATCACTGTAATGGTTTGTGGGGCACTTCTCTTTCTGGCAAGGTATGCTAAGTATTTGTCTGGCTTGTCACCATGCTCGTATAACCTTTGCTTTGCAAAAGCCAGCTCCTTCTTTGCCGTCTGCGTGAGCACGGAACTTAGTGCAGACTGCAGTGCCGTAAGCCTCTGTAGTTTGACCAATGAGGGTCTGTCAAAATAGGCCTTCTTGGCTGCCTTCAACCGTGCTTCAAGGAGACGTTGCTGCTCACCCTTCTGCCGCTTCCTACTTGTGGAATATAAAATATCTAACCCTCTGGCATAAGCTTTGGCAGTTTCCCAGACAACAGATGAGCTATCGACCGAGCCTACATTGATGTCTAGGAATGCCCGAAATTCCCTAGAGAAATGCTCCACAAACTTGCTGTCCATGAGCATAAAGGGGTCCATTCACCAGTACCTTGAATCCACTGTAACATCCTTAATTTTAACCATGAGGTACAGTGGAGCATAATCAGAAATGGCAATATTACCAATCGTACAGGATGCCACCAGATCCAGGGTTACCGCAGGGGTCAGAAAAAAATCAATCCTCGTGTGACATCCGTGCGGATTGGAGAAAAACGTGAAATCCCTACCTGTAAGGTGGAGACACCTCCAGACGTTCACCAACCCTAATTCCCCACACAAACCCAATAACTGTTTAGTTTGTGCAGAGGGTATTGAGGGACCTTTAGGTAATCTATCTACTGTGGCGTCCATGAGGCAGTTAAAATTTCCTCTTATAATGATGTGCCGAGACTTGAGACTTATCAGTTTAGAAAAAGCACCTACCAAGAATTTAAGAGGATGAGCTGGGGGACAATAAACATTTAAAATGCCATATTCTTCCCCATTTATCAAGGCTTTAAGAATTAAAAACCTCCCGTACGTGTCTTTAACACATTCCAACAATTTAAATGAGAGATTTTTCCTAACCAATATAGCCACTCCCTACTTCTGGTATTAAATGATGAAAAATAAACTCGGTCAAAGCCATTCTGCTGTAATTTCAGATGCTCCTTATCATCCAAATGTGTCTCCTGTAACAAAGCAATATCCACCTTCTTCTTTCTAAGACTCAAGAGTACTTTCTTCCTCTTAATTGGTGAGTGACTTCCCTTGATATTCCAGGTACACCATTTAATCAAATCATTAGCCATAATCTTCTGCAATTACATTTAAATTCCAGAGAGGAGGAGCCCGAACCACAAATTGCTGAGCCTTAGTGTCGCAGGGTCCACCAAATATAAAAACTACATAAACTAAAACCACTACATTTAACAAACATACAAAATTATTAAAAATAAAAAACAACAAAAACCAGAAAACAAACCAACATAGAAAGTGCCAATAGCGCTGAGTAGGGGAATTCACCCCCTGCCCGGAGGGGGCAACTACCCGTCCCGAACTGCCCATAAATAGGTATCTAACCATCTCAACCACCTTCACTTCTCCCAGCTAGAGCCGCATTGCAAGCACAAGCTAAAAAGAATAAACACCCCATAGAATATCAATATGAATAAAAAAAAATCTTTTATTAAAAAAAAGGGAATAAATACCCGACCCATCCTTTGGTATGTCCTAACTTAGAAATTTAAAATGTACATCTTAACCACCGCCAGACATAGTTTGAACCAAATTATTATCAATAGAGGTAAAAAAAAGGCGAAAAACAAAGCTCCAACCGGATTTCCTCCATTTCCTTTACA
Source organism: Chiloscyllium plagiosum (assembly GCF_037043375.1). Lineage (NCBI taxonomy): Eukaryota > Metazoa > Chordata > Chondrichthyes > Orectolobiformes > Hemiscylliidae > Chiloscyllium > Chiloscyllium plagiosum. The sequence goes on from NW_028270142.1 coordinate 55,556,149, forward strand.
GAATGATAAATGCATACCCAAGCAACAATATTCATACATACTACAATTGTTTAACTTAGTTTAGTTTGTCCACAAAGTCTCTTGCCTTCTCCGATGTGTCAAAGAGATGCATGGATCCATCTAAGGTGATCCGAAGCACTGCCGGATATCTTAGGGAGTACTGAATCCCAAGCTCCTTCAATCTTCTCTTGACACCATCATACGATTTTCGTTTCTGGATCACTGCCACTGAAAGGTCCTGAAAAAACATGATCTTAGACTCCTCATAAATTAGGGCCTTTGGATCCTTCCCCTGGAGTCTGGAAGCCTTCATGACTCTCTCCTTATGATGGAACCGCACCAGGAAAGGACGAGGGCGTTGACCCAGACCCGACCTCCGTGCTGCGACCCGGTGAGCCCTCTCTATCTTCAATCCTCTCATGCCAGTCTCCAAGTCAAGGAATTTCGGAAGCCAATCTTCAACAAATTCCGCAGGCCGCTTACCTTCTTTACCCTCGGGCAGACTGATGATCCGAATGTTTTTTCTCCTGCCCCTGTATCCAAGATCATCCACTTGGTCACACAAATTACAAACCTGCGTCTTCAGGGCTTGGATCTCTTCCTTGAACGAACTGGCATCAGCTTCCACCACTGTGACCCTGTGCTCCACCTCATCCATCCTGTTCTCTGGGTCTCCCAGCTGCTGCTCATGCTTCTGCAGCATGAGAGAGACTGCAGCCAGCTTATCTTCAATCTGTTTCCCCAACATCTTGCGAGATTTCAAGAGCTGGTTCTTGAAATCGACTCCGAGGCTGCTGCAGGCTGAGCTGCAGGGCCGGTCTCCGATGCTCCTCCTCCCTTTTTAGGCATTTCTGGACGGCTGAAAATACAGGTAAGTCAATTTTTAAATGTTTCTTGGGGCTCCACAATCTTTCCAACACCCCAAGAAATCCTGATGACCTGGGTTGGGTGGGTTAAAGGACCGTTGTGCTCCTGCTGCGATGCGAAGCTCTGCAGTGTGATCTTCTCAGATCGCCGTCATCTTAGATCCCCCTAAGTAAATAAATTTTAAACCTCAGGAAACAGTTTATTGTTTAGATTGTTTGAATGTAATTTACTGATGGGATAAGTGTGCACGAGATTTTATTGGGTAAACAATATTCTATGAAATGATCTGATAATTTTTCACTGCCTCAGATTGGATAAAATAATGATGGGCAGAATTTAATATAGGGTGAAGTAATGTGGGCAACGACAAGATATGTGCCTGATTTAAATGAGAAGTCCAGTGAGGCCCAACTCGACATTGTGAGCAACTCATTTCATCTTATTCTTTTCACGAGCAGTCTGGTGAGATTCTAGTGAGGTGGGATGAAATGTCAATTAATAGACATTTAGTCTTGTCAAACACCTTGTTAGAGTCAGAGTCATAGAGTTGTACAGCATGGAAACAGAACCTTTGGTCCTCTATGTCAACCAGATATCCTAAATTAATCTAGTCTGATTTGCCAGCATTTAGCCCATGTCACACTACTCCCTTCCAATTCATATATCCATCAAGATGCCTTTTAAATGTTGTAATTGTAGCAGCCTCCACCACTTCCTCCGCAGCTCATTTCATACACGCACCATCGTCTATGTTAAAAGGTTGCCCTTTAGATCCCTTTATATCTTTCCCTTCTCACCTTAAACCTGTGCCCTCTAGTTTTGGACATTCGACCCAGGGAAAAAGACCTTGGCTATTCACACTATCCATGCCCCTCATGATTTTCTAAACCTTGATAAGGTCACCCCTCAGCCTCAAACACTCCAGGGAAAATAGCCCCAGCCTGTTCAGCCTCTCCCTACAGCTCAAACCCTCCAACCCCAGCAACATCATTGTGAATCTTTTCTGTACCATTTCAAGTTTAATAATATCTTCCTATAACAGGGAGACTGGAAATGAACACACTGTTCCAAAAGTAGCCCAACTAATGTTCTATATAAATGCAAAATGCCATTCCATCTCCTATATATAATGCACTGAACAATGAAGGCAAGCGTACCAAACACCTTCTTCACTACTACTATCTACCAGTAACTTCACTTTCAAGTAACTATGAACCTGTACCCAGAGTCTCTGTTTGGCAACTCTTCCCAGGACCCTACCATTAAGAGTATAGGTCCTGGCCTGATTTGCCCTACTAAAATGCAACACCTTACATTTTTCTAAATTAAACTTTATCTGCCACTCTTTGGTTCATTGACCCAGCTGATCAGGGTCTCGTTATACTCTGAGGTAACCTTCTTCACTGTCCACTACACCACCAATTTTGATGTCATCCACAAATTTATTAACCATTCCTCGTATATTCCCAACCAAATCATTTGTAGAAATGACAAAAAGCTCTGGACCCAACACTGATCCTTGCAGCATACCACTGGTCACAAGCCTCTGGTTCGAAAAGCAACCCTCCATCATCACCCTCTCTCTTACTTACAAGCAAATTTTGTACCCAAGTGTCTAGCTCTCTCAGTATTCCATGTGATCTAACCTTACTAACCAGTCTACCATGTGGAAACTTGTCAAACGCCTTTCTAAAGTCCATATAGATAACATCCATCATTCTGCCTTCATCAATCTTCTTTGTCACTTGTTCAACAAAACTCAATCAAGTTAGTGAGACATGATTTCCCACACATAAAGCCATGTTGACTATTCTTAGTTAGTCCTCACCTTTCCAAATACATGCAGACCCTGTCCTTTAGAAGCCCTTACAACAACTCACCTACCACTGACGTCAGGTTCACTGCACTATAGTTCCCTGGCTTTGAGTCACACCTCACCTCATTAATATTCATAGTTCCATTTTAACAAACGTTCCAAGCAAATTAGATAACAGGACAACTCAACAAGCAACCTTGTGCATCTATCTGGTGGTCTCAGCATGCTGGTTGCTCTGAACAAACCTCTGTGATGTACACTGAGCAATAACATCCCAGGGAACACTCAAAGGGCAGCAGCCACATGCAGCCCTCCTTGCGGACACTGGCTCTGGAAGCAGAGACCTGCATTACAGGCCATACTACCAAATAGCAATGAAAGAGTGCAACTTGGACACTGTGTGCACAGTGACAGGGCCCCAGCTCACAGACTGGATGAGGTTGCACTTCAGAAATGTTTTTTTACTGTTTTAGGTCTCACTCACTTGACCCCCACCCTCATGCTCACAACCTCTCTGTCTTGACATGTCAATTAACACAGTCATGGAAATAGGCATGCCTTGATAGTCCTCAGTCTAGGGTACCTTGCAATTTGGCAATGGGTTATCTCCATCTGCACCACGTGCCAGGAGCTTATGTGGCAAACACACTACCCATGCAGCAAGCAAGCAGACATGTCTCAAAGTCTAAAGGGGTTCATCCCAATGCGGGTACCTTTCATTTGGGGTTAGAGCCCTGTCTACTCCCTCGCCATCCAACACTGAGCCCTCTCTGTGTACGCTACATCTCCCTGGCACAGCCACTGCTGAATAACTCTGACAGCTCCAGATGTTTGCACAGATGGAGTCAAACATTAACGATGTTGAACAAACAGGGACAAAAATGTCACCATGACACAATGCCATGTGTACCCATTGTTCTCTTTGTCTCCAGCAGTAGGCTCCCAGCACAGACCTCCATCCTATCCTATCCTAGTCAAGGGATGTGGTTCAGGTCAGGTACCTGATCGGTGTTTTATCAGTCAGGGGCTCCATACCTCTGCAATGCAGAATGTGGCTTTCGATCAGTCTATGGTGGTGGGGTGTGTGTGTGGCGGGGTGTGTGTGGAGAGAAGTTGGAGGGTGGGTGTGTAATTGAATGCAGTCAAGGAGATATATATGCACCAAGCAGGACTCTGCACCTGTTTTGCCTAGGGCAAATCCAAATATGTTGGTAGAGAGGCTGGGTCATGCTCAGTCTATAGGGTCTGTCTGTAGGATCTAAGGGGAGGGGGACAATTGTGACCATTTTTGCAGGACTGAGGTTAGGCTTTGGAATTGGAGGCTTCAGGCGCTAGACAGGGAGGCAGCACAGTTGTGATGGGGGATAGGGAAGCAGCAGGATTTTGCAAAGGGAGTAAAGCATGGCTGAGAAGGAGGTAATGCAAGAGGGTGTAGGTCATGCACGGTCAGGAGTGTCCGGCTTCAAGGGAGTGAGAGTGAATGACCACATCTAACATGCTCACCTCACGTGCCAGAGTCAGGGTGGGCAAAGTAGGCAGGCGAGGGCAACTGTAGACAGAATGGGTAGGATCGTGGGAAAGCCTGTGGGGATGGGCCATCAGGAAGAGGATATGGAGAGCAGGGAGCCTAGTTCAGGCTCAGGCTGGAAGTCACTGCTAGAGGAGTGCTGACTATCACCTTTCATCATGAAGACAAGTGAAGGTGCACAATGAAGAAGAAAATGGCTAGGCTTGCATTTCAGAGTGGGCGGGGCAATTGACTCAATCTGTGAGGGATAGAACTGCAGCAAATACTGACCATTGGACTATTAAAGAGAAAGAACATTCGGCAGAGTATCATGCAGGCTGTCTACTCCTTCTCCATCCAATATTGAGCCCTCTCTGTGTATGCTACATCTGCCTGGCACAGCCACTGCTGAATAACTCTGATAGCTCCATCCTTGTGCACAGATGGAGTCAAACATTAGCGATAGTGTACAAAGAGGGACAAAGATGTCACAATGACACAATGCCATGTGTATCGATTGTTCTCCTTGTCTCCAGCAGTAGGCTCCCCACACAAACCTCCATCCTTGAAGCATCGTCCGTCATTATAAAGTGATACCAGATGGCATTATGATGCATATAGCTCCAATATAGGCAGATTGACAAGCAGATGGGGACAGTTAACATCAGGAACCTTTATGCAGAAACTAACAGTCATGCACAAGTCTTTTCCATTATGCCAAATAAGTATCCTCAATGGGTTTTCTTCTTTCATTCCCTCCTATTGTATCTCACTATAATCCTTGGTTTATCAGCAGGGGGGATAGTGTGCTCAGAGTCTGGCCCAATTTTCCTACAGATTTAGTGGGGATGCAGGGCGGTGGCGGGGGGGAGGGGTGGGGGTGCGCAGCGCACGTGTCTAGATGGGCCAGTCATGCTGAGAGTCTTTTCTTATCAGTGGGAATATCACCCTCCAAATGGAACCTTCATGGGTCAGAGGGCAATAGGCAGTTTGGAGATGGAAGACCGGGTCAACTCTGCAGTGTTCTTAATGGATAGTGCAGAGGGGTATGTGCGTTGTACCACTCCAGTTGAGTGCCTCCTGGCACTGCCCTTTCTCTTTGTTAGGAGTAGGCACCTGAACTGTGGTGAAGTTCCCCACCCCACCTTCTGTCAGCATGAGATTGATCACAGGGATTCATAGTTTTGGCGATGGAATGCAGTTGCATGTGCCTCTGCAGGACACACTTCATGACAGCTGTCATCCTGTTCATTTGTCAGGCAGGTGGTTGCAGGGTTCATTGAACTGAAACTGTTTTCAGGCTATGAGAACCATGAGAACCCAGGAGCTCTCTGTCACTGCTGCTCCTTCCTGTGTATTTGGATGCGGTCCCTGATTACCAATCCTACAGGGTCCACTCCTGCTTGATCTCTGGAAGTCCACCATCCAAGAGAAGTCTTGCTGGTGTTCATCATGAAAAGGTAGTTAATTTTGAGAGGAAGCTGCTCCATTTCCAGAATCTCGACAGAATCAATGTATTGCCTGGATAATGTTTGGATGATGCACTATAGGGTAAAGGTTTATGGCCTTGATTATGTTGCCTCCAAGAACGTTGCACAATTGAAAAGTAAGCCGCTGGCTGCTTTATGTACTAATGAATAGGATAGCATTTTAGAAAGACAAGCCTATTTTTCCCTCTTTATTAGAAAGCAATTAATTAACTAGATTTTAAAGGAGAGGAAAGGAATTCATTGTTTAGACTGTTTGAGTGCAATTTACTGATGGGATTAGTTTTTATTGTGTAATCAATATTCTATGAAGTGATCTGACCATTTTTACACTAACTTCAGATTGGCTGAAATTACAAAGGGTGGAATCTAATTTGTATAATGACAAGATATGTGGCTGAATCAGACGAGAAAGTCCAATGAGACCTAACTTCATGTCAAGATCATCTCTCTCCTTATTTTACATTTTTCACAAGCAGAATGTCAAATTCTCACCAGGCAGAAGCCAGATGCCAATTCATGGGATTAATATATGTTAAATGCCTTGATAAGATCTTGCTAACTTCATTGATATTAAGAATTCCATTTTACCAACCTCACCAAACAAGCTCAATATCAGGAAAACTCGCCACTGAAACGAAAGCAGATACCTGGTGGATACAGTTTAATGATCTCCATGTTGGACATTGGGCAGTAACATCTTGGGATATGATCAATGGGCACCAGCTACATTTGTTCTACATTCAAGGACGTTGGATCTGGCTTCTGTCAATTTGCCATAACTATCTGGTACTTCTGCTATTCACTGGCAGTGAGCTCCGAAAGCATAGACCTAAATTGCAGGGCTCACCAGTAACTGATGCTGAAAGGGTACAAAGGGAACACCTTGTACACAGGGACAGCCACCCAACTAACAGACTGGATTATGTGTAAACATTTTCTTCTGCGTTCGGTGCCCACCCCCACATCTTGATCTGTTCTGTATGAGTCACCCCAGGAACAGACAACCTATTTTCAACCATTCACACGTCTCGGTGGCAACCAGTCAGCATTTACCTCTCTTGGTACTAACCAACAGCAATCCCTCTGTCTGCATTTCCTTCATCTCCCTTTCTCTCTGGGCACTGTCTTTATGATTAGATTAGATTACATTACATTACAGTGTGGAAACTGGCCCTTCGGCCCAACAAGTCCACACCGACCCGCCGAAGCGCAACCCACCCATACCCCTACATTTACCCCTTACCTAACACTACGGGCAATTTAGCATGGCCAAATCACCTAACCTGCACATCTTTGGACTGTGGGAGGAAACCGGAGCACCCGGAGGAAACGACGCAGACACGGGGAGAATGTGCAAACTCCACACAGTCAGTCGCCTGAGGTGGGAATTGAACCCGGGTCTCTGGCACTGTGAGGCAGCAGTGCTAACCACTGTGCCACCGTGCCGCCCACTATCTATTCTTCTCACTCCTTTCCACTGCCCTCTTTCCCACCCCCATCAACGTAATACAGTAAATGCCACCGTTTCCAAGCTGCTTTCCATTCTGCTGTCGGGTCATGAAACCCATCTCTGTTTTACCCCATTGATTTCAGTTTTGCTGGAGCTTCTTGATTCTACACTCAACCAAATGATGCCAAGGAAGATCACTCTCACCTCACCTCTACTGTTCAGTTTTTTTGTCCATGATTGAACTAAGGCTATAATGAGGTCAGGCCTCAGTAGCAATGGGAGAACCCAAACTGAGCATCAGTGAGCAGGTTGTTGCCGACTAAGTGCTGCTTGATGTTGTCAACAATGTTATCCATCACTTTTGCTGATAATAAAAAATAGATCGATAATTTTCTGGTTGATTAATTACTCCCCACTTGCCTGGATGAGTGCAGCTCCAAACACATTCAAGAAGCTTGACACAATTCAGGAAAAAGCAGCCAATTTGATTGGCATGTCATCCGCAAACATCCAATCCCCCCACCAGCAATGCTTATTAGCAGCAGGGTGTACTACCAACAAGATTCATTTAAGAAATCTATCACGGCTCCTTAGACAAGTATCTACAAACTTACAACATGACCAGATAGAAGGATAAGGACAGCAGATACATAAGAACACCGCTCCTTGCAAGTTCCCCTCCAAGCCACCCATCACCCTGACTTAGAATTATATTGCTGTTCTTTCACAGCTGTTGCGTCAAAATCCTTGAACTTTCTCCTTCTCAGAGGTAGTTAGGGATGGGCAATTAGTTTAAAAAATGGGCAGATTGAATATTAAAGTTAGGGTTCAGTTTAGTTTTTGTTTGACAGGTTGGATGCTAGTATTGTAACTGTGCCAAAACAGCTTAGTAAGGAGAGTGGCTAGCTCTGGAGCTCTCCAGCACTCTTACCAAACTGTTGTCAGGGTCCCTAGACTTTGTAGCATCCAGTGCTTTCAATCATTTCATGCAATGAACTAAATTGGCTGAAAGCTAGACGCTGTGATGCTGGCGACGTCTGGAGGAGGTTAAGATGGATCACCCACTCAGCCCTTGCGACTGAAAATAATTGCACATGCTTCAACTTTGTGTTTTGCACTCATGTGCTGGGCTCCCTCACCATTGAAGATGGGAATATTTGGGATCCTCTTCCTCAGTCTGGATGTATCACTACCTGGTATGGCAACTGTACCATTCAAGATCGGAGACAGTTATAAGAGTGGTGAACTCGGCCCGGACAATCACAAAGGCCAACCTCCCATCTATAGAATCCATTGACCAGGCCCGCTGTCAAGGAAAGGCCGCCAGCATTCCCAAAGATCCATCCCACCCTGTTGTTTTTTTACAACTTCTACCATCGGGGAGAAGGTACAGAAGCCTGAACACATGCGAGTTTCGAAACAGTTTTTACCATACTATTGTTAGAATACTGAATGGACTCACAAACTCTTAACATTTGCCTGTACCCGTGTTTTTGTTTTTGTTACTGTTTATCTATTATTTACTTATCTATGCTACTTAACTATGTGATCTGCCTGTATCACTCGCAAGATAAAGCTTTTCACTATGTCTCGGTACACATAACAATAAATTTGATTCAATTCAATTCTAGGTTGTCAACTGATTATTAGATTTGCCCAGTGCTACCAGTAGCATTCTGTACTCACTCTTCACTAAACCAGAGTTGGTTTTCTAGATTTAAGTTTATGGTAGAGAAGGTGAACTGCCAAGCCATGAAGTTACAGATTGTGGTTGAGTACAATTTTGCTACTTCTCCTCTCACAGTGCCTCAACAATGACCAAATTTGAGTTGCTAGATCTGTTCAAAATCTATTCCATTTATTACAGTGTTAGTGTGAAACACCACAATGGGAGGGGGCTAACCTCAAAGTGAAGATGAGACTTTATCTCCACTAGGAATGTGCACTTGGACACTCCTATCAGTACTGTCATAGAGAGTTGCATCTGTGACAGGTGAATTTGTTAGGAAAACGTCAAATAGGTGTTTCCTTTTTAGAAGAGAACGCATGTTTGTCCCTTTCAATGTTATAAACTGAAATCGAAGTTCAACTGTTGTATAGATAAAAGCCGAGATAGCTTTGCAATGAAAGGACATGAGCGAACCAAATAAGTTTATTTTTCCCTGGTAATGGTCATTACGAGACCATTGAAATTAAATGCCACATAACAGGATTTGAACTCAGGACCTCAGAACATTAGAGTAAAGAGATCAGACTGCAAGGCTATCAGCTCCCCTTTGCTGAGTTGCAGTTTGCTGCAAACCTGTTGGTGCAGAGCAACCAAAGACATCTAGAATTGAACATATCTCTCTCACATTCTGTAGACAAAAAGATTACAAAAACAAGAAAGCTTAAGAGAAATAATTTGAACAAGAAAAGACCTGCATCCTCCCAGATCAGCTGTCAAAGTGAAGAATGATCATATCTTTACAGACAACAATGTGTCATCATTGCTGAAATGAAAAGGAATTGTGAAAGACAACTTAACCTTGAGATCTGGATTAATAACTTTCAGAGGTTTGTTCCCTGTCTATTTTTTTCCAGTATGATATGTGTCAAACCACCTGTCTGTTGTCTATCTTAATTGTGAATGTATTTGTATTTCTAAAGGATTCAGTCTTTATATAGATTCTCTTAGAAATGTTTCTACCTTTGTCTATGAATCTTTAAAGAGAACGTGATTTGATATTCTGAACACTACTGAAGACATTGGGACCATGTAGGAGGACATAAGGGAAGGTCTTTAGACAGACAACAGTTAGTGGGTCCTGGTAATTAATTTCAGTAGAAATTGACCCTTTTCAGACTACTTATGTTTATATTGATTGAAGTAAGCTAACAAAGTGAAGGGAGCCATTTTAAGGTTAATATTTAACTGATGGAGAGATCCTGCAATTAACCAAATATATAAATTAATCACCAGTCAGAAACATGTAACTGAATAGGTTGTGAGTGTCAATTCATTATAATTGAAGAACTAATCATTAATCAGTGATTATGTTGAATGACTGGGTCATATACATCAAACACAATCAGCCTGCTTTAAATTCAATACGACAGATCCTGGCAGAAGGAATATGTGATCTGATAAGGTGGTTAGCAGCAAGTCCATCAGGAGTATTGTTTAAGTTACTAACTAGTAGATTCAGAATCCTACATTTTCCCTGCTTTTTGTTAATGTTTGTATGCCACAATAAATAGAATTACTTTCTGTTCATGAGGAAACCTGGTGTTAATTGCTTCAGTCCTGAGTAGCAGGCAGTCAGGTAGGCAAATTAATCATCTTGGTAGTCTAATTAGGGACTTTATCCATTTTGTGATGGCTTGCAGAAGAATGAGCACTTTTCCCAGTTTAGTCACAGAGTCATACAGCACAGAAACAGACCCTTCCATCCAATCAGTCCATGCCAAACGTAATTCAAAACTAAACCAGTCCAACCTGCCTGCTCCTGGCCCATATCCCTCCAAACCTTTCCTATTCATGTATATATCTAAATGTCTTTTAAACCTTGTAAGTGTACCTGCATCCACCACTTTCTCAGGAAGTTAATTCCTCAAGTGAACCACCCTTTGTAAAAAATAAATTGCCTGCATTTTTAAAAAATCTCTGTCCTCTCACCTTAAAAATGTGACCCCTAGTTTTGAAATCCCCCATCTTAGACGACTACCATGAACTATCTATACCCCTCATTACCTTACAAACTTCTATCATGTCACCTCTCAATCTCCTATGCTTCAGTGAAAAAAGTTCCAGCTTATCCAGCCTTTCTTTATAACTCAAACCTTCCATACCTGGCAACATCCTGGTGAATCTCTTCTGAACCTTCTTGAGCTTGGTAATATCCTTCCTGTAATTGGGTGACCAGAACTGGACACGGTACTCCAGAAGAGGTCTCACCAATGTCCTGTACAACCTGAACATGATTTCCCAAATCCTATGCTCAAAGTACTAAGCAATGAAGACAAGCATGCCAAACATCTTTGTGCGATGCAAACTTTAAAAGAATTATGTACCTACACCCCTTGGTCCTTCTGTTTTACAACAGTACCCAAGGCCCTACCATTAATTGTATAAGCTCTACCAATAAACAATACCTCGCATTTATCTAGAATGAACTCCGTTTATCATTTTTCAGCCCATTGACCCACTTGATCAAGATCCTTTTGTAACCTTAGAAAACCTTCTTCAGTCTCTACAATGCCACCAATTATGGTGTTGTCCACAGATTTACTAACTATGCTTTCTATATTGGTCACAGACCTCCAGTCCAAAAAGCAACACTCCACCGTTACTCTCTGTCTGTTGCCGTTAAGCCAGTTATGTATCCAATTGGCAAGCTCACTTGAATCCCATGTGACCTAGCTTTACTAATTAATCTGCCATGTGGAACCTTGTCAAAGGCTTGACTAAAATCCAAATAAACAACGTCTATTGCTCTGTCATCATCAACCTTTTTGGTAACTTCCTCAAAAAACTCAATCAAGTTTGCGAGACATGAATTTCCTCACACAAAGCCATGCTGACTATCTTTAATCAATTTTTGCCTCTCTAAATGTCTGTGTATCCTATCTTTTATAATCACCTCAAACAATTTACCCACAACCTAAGCCAGACTCTCAGGTCTATAGTTCCCCAGTTACTCCTTACAGCCTTTCTTAATCAAAGGTACAGCATTAGCTACCCTCCAGTCATCAGGCACTTCACTTGACGCTATAGATAATGCAAATATTTCTGCAAGCGGCCTCGTAATTTCCTCTCTTACTTCCCACAATGTTCTGGGATACATTAGATCAAGTCGCAAAGATTTATCTACCTTTATATTCTCTAAGACCTCCTGAACTTCCTCTTCTGTAATGTGAACTGTTTTTAAAACAACAAAGTTTATTTCTCTGCATTCTCCAGACTTCATTTCTTTCTCCACAGTAAAAACTGATGTGAAATATTCATTTAATATCTCCCCCATGTCCTGTGGTTCAACCACAAAGACGACCTCCTTGATCTTTAAGACCCTCTACCCTCACTCTCTCATTACCCTCCTGCTTTTAAAGTATTTCCTTGGATTATCCTTAACCTTATTTGTAATGCTATTTCTTATCTCCTCTTTGCCTTCCTAATTTCTCTCTTAAGAATGCCTCGACATTATTTATGTTGATTAGGAGATTCAATTGAATCAAGTTGTCTAAATCTAAAGTAAGATTCCCTATTATTCTTGATTAGAACCTCAATATCTTTATTCATCCATTGTTCTTTAATCTTACCAGCCTTATCCTTCACTCTAATAGGAACAAACTCTCATCACACTCTTGAACACCTACCACATGTCAGATGACCTTTCAATTGCAAACAATCTACTCCAATCAACTTTTAGAACATAGAACATAGAACATAGAAGAATACAGCGCAGTACAGGCCCTTCGGCCCTCGATGTTGCGCCGATCCAAGCCTACCTAACCTACACTAGCCCACTATCCTCCATATGCCTATCCAATGCCCGCTTAAATGCCCATAATGAGGGAGAGTCCACCACTGCTACTGGCAGGGCATTCCATGAACTCACGACTCGCTGAGTAAAGAACCTACCCCTAACATCTGTCCTATACCTACCCCCCCTTAATTTAAAGCTATGCCCCCTTGTAATACCCGACTCCATACGCGGGAAAAGATTCTCACTGTCGACCCTATCTAAACCCCTAATCATCTTATACACCTCTATCAAGTCACCCCTAAACCTTCTTTTCTCCAATGAAAACAACCCCAAGTGCCTCAGCCTTTCCTCATACGATCTTTCTACCATACCAGGCAACATCCTGGTAAACCTCCTCTGCACCCGTTCCAGTGGCTCCACATCCTTCCTATAGTATGGCGACCAAAACTGCACACAATACTCCAGATGTGGCCGCACCAGAGTCTTATACAACTGCAACATGACCTCAGTACTCCGGAACTCAATTCCTCTACCAATAAAAGCCAGTACGCCATATGCCTTCTTCACCGCACTATTTACCTGGGTGGCAACTTTCAAAGATTTGTGTACATGGACACCAAGATCCCTCTGCTCATCCACACTACCAAGTATCCGACCGTTAGCCCAGTACCCCATCTTTTTATTACTCTTACCAAAGTGAATCACCTCACACTTAGCTACATTGAACTCCATTTGCCACCTTTCTGCCCAGTTCTGCAGCTTATCTATATCCCGCTGTAACCTGCTACATCCTTCCTCACTGTCTACAACTCCTCCGACTTTCGTATCATCCGCAAACTTACTCACCCAACCTTCTAACCCCTCCTCCAGGTCATTTATAAAAATGACAAACAGCAATGGTCCCAAAACAGATCCTTGCGGAACACCGCTAGTGACGGCACTCCAAGATGAACATTTGCCATCAACTACTACTCTCTGTCTTCTTCCAGCCAGCCAACTCCTAATCCAAACCTCCAACTCACCCTCAATGCCATACCTCCGTATTTTTTGCAGTAGTCTACCATGGGGAACCTTATCAAACGCCTTACTAAAATCCATATACACCACATCTACTGCTTTCCCCTCGTCCACCTCCTTAGTCACCTTCTCAAAGAATTCAATAAGGTTTGTGAGGCACGACCTGCCCTTCACAAAACCATGCTGACTATCCTTGATCACATTATTCCTATCCAAATGTTCATAAATCCTATCCCTTACAATTCTCTCTAAGATTTTGCCCACAACAGAAGTGAGACTCACCGGCCTATAGTTACCAGGGTTATCCCTACTCCCCTTCTTGAACAAGGGAACCACATTTGCTAGCCTCCAATCTTCTGGCACTACTCCTGTAGACAACGAGGACATAAAAATCAAGGCCAATGGCTCTGCAATCTCTTCCCTTGCTTCCCAGAGAATCCTAGGATAAATGCCATCAGGCCCAGGGGACGTATCTATTTTCACCCTTTCCAGAATTTCTAACACCTCTTCTCTACATACCTCAAAGCCATTCATTCTACTTAATTGTGACTCAGTACTCACATTGACAACAATGTCCTGTTCCTGATTGAATACTGACGAAAAGTATTCATTCAGTGTCTCCCCAATCTCTTCAGCCTCCACACGCAACTTCCCACTACTATCCTTGACTGGACCTATTCCTACCCTAGTCATTCTTTTATTCCTGACATACCTATAGAAAGCCTTAAGGTTTTCCCTAATCCTACCAACTAAGGACCTTTCATGTCCCCTCCTTGCTGCTCTTAGCTCTCTCTTCAGGTCCTTCCTGGCTACCTTATAACTCTCAATCGCCCCAATTGAACCTTCACGCCTCATCTTTACATAGGCCGCCCTCTTCCATTTAACAAGGGATTCCAATTCCTTATTAAACCACGGCTCCCTCACACGACCTTTTCCTCCCTGCCTGACGGGCGCATACTTATCAAGGACACTCAATAGTTGCTCTTTGAACAAGCTCCACATATCAATTACACCCTTGCCTTGAAGCTTACTTTTCCAGGCCACACATCCTAAGTCATGCCTCACAGCATCATAATTTCCCTGCCCCCAGCTATAATTCTTGCCCTGTAGTGCACACTTATCCCTCTCCATCACTAGAGTAAAGGTCACCGAATTGTGGTCACTGTCCCCAAAGTGCTCACCTACCTCTAATTCTAACACCTGGCCTGGTTCATTACCCAGAACCAAATCCAGTATGGCCTCACCTCTTGTTGGCCTATCTACATATTGTGTCAGTAAACCCTCCTGCACACATTGGACAAACACTGACCCATCTAACGAACTTGAGCTATAGCTTTCCCAATTAATATCAGGAAAGTTAAAGTCCCCCATAACAACCACCCTATTACTTTCACTCTTCTCTTGAATCATCCTCGCAATCCTTTCTTCTACGTTTCTAGGACTATTAGGAAGCCTGTAAAAAACTCCTAACAGGGTGAGCTCACCTTTCCTATTCCTAACCTCAGCCCAAACTACCTCAGATGGCGAGTCTTCATCCATCGTCCTTTCCACAGCTGTAATACTATCTTTGACAAGCAATGCCACACCTCCCCCTCTTTTACCCCCACCTCTGACCCTACTAAAACATTTAAACCCTGGAACCTGCAACAGCCAATCCTGTCCCTGTTCTACCCATGTCTCCGTAATAGCCACAACATCGAAGTCCCAGGTACCAACCCACGCTGCAAGTTCACCTACCTTATTTCGTATACTTCTTGCATTGAAGTATACACACTTCAAACCACTTTCCTGTTTACAGGCACCCTCCTTTGAAATTGATGCCATGTTCCTAACCTCCCTACATTCCAGGTCCTGCACCCTAAAGCTACAGTCTGGGTTCCCATGCCCCTGCAGAGTTAGTTTAAACCCCCACCAAGAGCACTAGCAAACCTCCCACCAAGGATACTGGTGCCCCTCAGGTTCAGGTGTAGACCATCCTGTTTATAGAGGTCCCACCTTCCCCAGAAAGAACCCCAGTTATCCAAATACCGGAATCCCTCCCTCCTGCACCATCCCTGTAGCCACGCATTTAACTGTTCTCTCTCCCTATTCCTCGACTCTCTATCACGTGGCACGGGTAACAAACCAGAGACAACAACTCTGTTCGTTCTAACTCTGAGCTTCCAACCTAGCTCCCTGAAAGCCTGCCTAACATCCTCAGCGCTCCTCCTACCTATGTCATTGGTGCCAATGTGGACCACGACTTCGGGCTGCTCCCCCTCCCCCTTAAGGACCCGGAAAACACGATCAGAGACATCACGTACCCTTGCACCTGGGAGGCAACATACCAAACGTGAGTCTCTCTCGTTCCCACAAAACCTCCTATCTGTGCCCCGAACTATCGAGTCCTCAATTACTATTGCTCTGCTCTTCTCCACCCTTCCCTTCTGAGTAACGGGGACAGGCTCCGTGCCAGAGGCCTGAGCCCCGTTACTTGCCCCTGGTAAGTCGTCCCCCCCACAAGTATCCAAAACGGTATACTTGTTCTTGAGGGGAACGGCCGCAGGGGGTCCCTGCACTGGCTGCTTCCTCCCAGTCCCCCTCACTGTCACCCATCTATCTGCCATCTTTGGAGTTACTACTTCCCTAAAGCTCCGATCTATGACCCCCTCTGCCTCCCGAATGATCTTCTCCTGCGCGCTTTTAAAGAGAAAAAAAAACCTACCCGGCTGCCCCTCTGGTCTTCGTCACTTCCTCCTGCTGCTCCCGCTCTTTCTGTAAAGAGAGAAAAAAACACCGCTGCCCGCTACCGGTAAGTAATTTTAAAACAAACTGTCTTACCTTAGCTGCTGCTCGCACTCAAAGTGACCATTGGCGTCGAAGGGTGAGTATTTATACTCACTGCTTTCCTTCCCGGCTGCCCCTCTGGTCTTCGTCACTTCCCCCTGCTGCTCCCGCTCTTTCTGTAAAGAGAGAAAAAAAAAACAGCGCTGCCCGCTACCGGTAAGTAATTTTAAAACAAACTGTCTTACCTTAGCTGCTGCTCGCATTCAAAGTCTTGTCTTGTACTATTAAAATGTGCCTTACCCCAATTAAAAACTTGAACATTTATGGAAGACTTATCCTTGTCCATAATCCATTTTGAAACAAGTAGAATTATGATCACTAGGCCCAAAGTGTTTCCCCACTTTTACTTCAGTCGGCTGCCCCGCCTTATTGCCCAAAAGGTCTAATTTTGCTCCTTCTGTAGTAGGAGCATCGACATATTGATAAAGAAAGTTTTCTTGAACATGTTTGACAAATTCTTAATCATCCAAACATTTAAAGCTATGATAGTCCCAGTTAATATTTGGAAAATTAAAATTCCCCATTATTACAACCTTATTATGCTTACGTATATCTGATACCTTCCTACATATTCTTTTCTCAATTTCCCTCTTAATTTTGGGGGACCTACAGTACAATCCCATCAAAATGATCTTTCCTTTCTTGTTTGTAATTTCTACCCATACATTTTCATTGGATGAGTTTTCAGAAATATCTTCCCTATTTATAGCAGTAATGTGTTCCTTAATCAAAAATGCCATTGCCACCCACTCACAACCTTTCTTGCCTCCTTTTCTATCCTTCCTAAAGCACTTAAAACCTGGAACACTGAGTTGCTAGTCTTGTCCATCTCTCAGCCAAGTTTCTGTCAAAGCTATGAAATTCCAATCTCATGTTCTTAAACATGCCCTAAGTTCATCAGCCTTACCTGAAAGACCCCTTGCATTGAAATAAATGTAATTTAGTTCTTCAGGAGTTACTATATCTCGTCTTTCTGTTCTAAATGATGTGTTGTCTTCACATTCAGAACCTTCTCCATCAATCCTTCTGTTTACACTGCTACATAGAATTCCTCCACTCCCCCTCTCTATCAGTATAAGGTCTCCCTTAATGGAATGACTAAATGTCCCAGCTAAGACATTGATCCCTTTCCAGTTTAGGTTAGATCTATCCTTTTTGAATAGGTGTTTTCTATCCCAAGAGAGATTCCACTTGAATCCCTGAACAGTACACCAGCTCTTCAGCCATTTATTTATGCCCTTTAACCTTTGTTCCTTCCCTTGTTTTAGTTTGGCATTGGGAATAAACCAGAAATTACTACGTTCAAGGTTCTTCTTTTTAATCTTCTACTTAAGTTCTTAAATTCACTCTGTACTGCTTTAATCATTTCCTTAAAAATGTCATTCTTACCAATGTGTAAATAATTATTAGTTTCTCAATCTCACCTCTAACAATATGCTTGAAACGTTTAGGGATGTCCTTAATCCTAGCACAAGGAAAGCAACAAACCGTCCAAAATTAACAGTCACTGCCACAGAATCTCCTGCCTATGCCCCTGACAGAAAAGTCCCAGTAACAATAATTCTATTAAATCTTGTCAAATGCTGCCTAATGTTATGAAGGTGAAGGCATGTACTATACCTTTGAGAGAGTGAATGCTGTTCTGTATTGAGAGCATACAAGCTCCTGTCATATGACTAGCCAGCAGTCTCAACGTGTACTAGAAAATTGAAAATATGTAACATTAGGCTGTGAAATGGATACTTGAGTTGGTTGCTGTTTTGACAACAATTTGAATTTAACCAGTTTAAATTAAGCCTTAGGAATACTAAAACACAAACGAGTTTGAATTTATTGTTTTGCAAACATTGAACCAATAAGATGATCCATTGTTGGATGCATATAAAAGGTAGGAATTTTGAAAGTCAGGCAGAGTAACTGACATCAAGAGTGTGGCACGCAAGAGAGATTAGATTCCCTACAGTGTGAAAACAGGCCCTTCGGCCCAACCAGTCCACACCAACCCTCCGAAGAGTAACCCACCCAGACCCATTTCCCTCTGACTAATGCACCTAACACTATGGACAATTCACCTGACCTGCACATCTTTGGATTGTGGGAGGAAACCAGAGCACCCAGAGAAAACCCACGCAGACATGGGGAGAACGTGCAAACTCCACACAGACAGTTGCCCAAGGCCGGACTCTTGTGCTGTGAGGCAGCAGTGCTAACCACTGAGCCACCATGCCGCCCCTGCTGAGAGAGAGAGAGAGAGCCCCAAAACATTGCAACACTCTGTCAAAAGTACCTATTTCATATGAAATATCTTCACAGTAAAAAAGAAATACGACGATCCAGGGAAATCTTCAGCTGAAGAAAGAAAGACACTGTCGAAGATAGCCGCTGTATGGTTTTAAAATTAAGTTGATGTAATTCTAATAAGAGTTTTATTGGAACAGTATATGTTATAGGGTTGGAGGCTGATAATAAGCAGTTAAGAGAAAGAGAGGCTTAGAATTGTGAATAGTTATTGTTTAATGTTCACTTTTAGAGTTCAAGAATAAATTGATATGATTTTGTTTAAATAGTGGAATTTGGGAGTTCTCTGTCACTCATGTTTTAACAGAATATGAGGCAAGGTGAGCTTTTCTGGGTGTTTGGTTTAATTAACAGAGGGGTTCATCGCCATGTTGCAACACTGATGTAAGAATCTTTCCAAGCGTCCAATAACTGACAGCCCCTTTCAATTTCCCAGGAGAGACTATCCCCTTCTGCAGTCCCAAAAACTAAATATCTTTCATAACATTTTAGTTGGTTACCTCGGTCTAAGAGGTATGGTATTAGGTGTCAGACATCTCAGTCATTAGTGGTCTTACCAAGTCACTTTTATGTTGGGTAATGATTATCCCTCCCCATCCCCCACTCCAGTATTCTGTGCACTTTCCAATCTCACTAGAGATCACTAAATTTCCAATTGGGTGTTCAACATGGAGGAATACCGATCCATCAGCTGAGAAGATGGATAGTAACTGTCATGATGTTTCCTTGCCCATATTTATCTTGAATCCATGAGACTTTGTGGTGTCTGGAGTCAATGCCAAGGACTCACTGGTTATCATTGATGAACCTGTCTGTCAGTGGGACAAGACATACCTTGAGATTGTGATGGTGTCCGTAAAGTGTAATTCCATGTGCATTATTGTATTAGATTATTGTTTGACTTGTCCATTTGGAAGAGCTTTCCCACTTTTGGAATTGTGTTAATAAGGAAGACTATGAAGAGTTGTCAGAATTGTGCTTGCTGTTGTTGTTCCCAATGCCTACATTAAGGTCGGGTGATCCATCTGATTTATTTTTTATCTTAAACGTGATTGTGATTTAATATTACTATGTGGCCAGATATACCATTTCAGCAGGCACTTAACAAATTGCTGTGGATCTGGAGGAGAAAGTGAGGTCTGCAGATGCTGGAGATCAGAGCTGAAAATGTGTTGCTGGAAAAGCGCAGCAGGTCAGGCAGCATCCAGGGAACAGGAGAATCGACGTTTCGGGCATAAGCCTGAAGAAGGGCTTATGCCCGAAACGTCGATTCTCCTGTTCCCTGGATGCTGCCTGACCTGCTGCGCTTTTCCAGCAACACATTTTCTGCTGTGGATCTGGAGCCACACATAGACCTGACCAGGTAAAGTTGGCAAATTTCCTTCACTCAAGGATTTACTGATCCTGGTAGGTTTTAACAGCTATAGTTCAATGGTTTCGTGGCCACCATAAGACACAATCTACTGGGATGGGATTTCAGAACATTTACCTGGGCCTTCTGATTATCTATTCAGTGGTATTACCACAATATTACTGCATTGCTCATTTCAATGAAACTAATTAGTTAAACTTTAAATGGTGTCACCATTGGCTAAGGGATAGCAATCTCACATCTAAGTCAGCGATTTGTGGGTTTAAATTCCTCTCCTGACACTTGAACACAAAATCTATGTTGACATTCTAGTATTATCCCTCTTGCCCTGCCAAAACTTATCGTTCATTCACCATCACCAAAATAGACTATCTCGTGTTATGGACCAGAACAAACCCCCTCAAAATATGTTAATAACATAGCCTAGACTCTAACTTCATCTTGTTCTAAAGGTAAGTGTAAGGTTTTGCATTCCAGATGCAACTTAATTCGTGAAACTATTTGATTTTAAGCAATGACTTGGAGGTGCCGGTGTTGGATTGAGGTGGACAAAGTTAAAAATTACACAACACCAGGCTATAGTGCAACAGTTTTATTTGGAAGCACCAGTTTTTGGAGTGCTGCTCCTTCAACCAGTGGTTGTGGAGAACAAGATCATGATCACAGAATTTATAGCCAAAGGAGTCCAGTGTCACGGAGATGTGATACATTAAACAATTTTAGCTTAAATCTTTCATCTTTTAAAATTGGACATGCTGGTTTCAGTTCTTTGATATGTAAATCCCAGAACTTCTTTGAAATTACATTCTCGAGACAGTTCAGCTTTTCTAACAATACGTGTGAAGTCTGCCTGTGTTCCAGTGTTGAGTCAGACTGACAAGCCTTCTACATAATTTTACAGCGTTTTACATGGATTAATGCAGTTTTTGAACAAAACAAAATGCAATTCTGCAAAAACAAAGTCACCCTATAAACTTTTATGTGTGTGCATGTAGGAGCGACAGAGTGAATGCGCATGTGAGGTGTGAGTGCACATGATAGAGCGTGTGTGTGTGTGAGGGTGTATGTGTCTGTGAGAGGGTACGTGTGTGGGTGCGAGTGTGGGAGGTGTCTTGTGTGTGCATATGAGAGAGAGAGAGAGCTTGTGTATGAGAGGGTCTGCATAGATGTGTGACTATGTAGGAGCGTGTGTGTGTGTGTGTATATATATATATATCGTGCCGTGGGATCACCTGTAGTGTAACATGAACCCAAGGTCACAGTTGAGGCCATTCCCATGGGTACTGAAGTTTGCTATCAGCTTCTGTTCAGCCACTCTGTGTTGTTGCTTGTCCTGAAGTCTGCCTTGGAGGATTTTAAGCAAAACACACTTTATTTTTTTCACTACAGTTAAAATACAGACAAAACAAAAATAAAAGAATTGGATTAACTGTAACTCCATCAAAATGCTTAACAAAATAATTAATACAAATAAATATATATTTTTAAAAAGATTAACCGTTAATAACACTTCCAATATAGTAAGAGCCCACAAACACATCTTTGGCAAAGGTAAATTCCACAAAATAGTTTGTCTCTCATACAATTCCTGCTGCAGGAAGAGAACCCTAGATTTTAGCTGTAACAGAGAGAAAAATAAGAGCTTCTACATCCAGCTTCAAGATCCAATTCAAGCTGCTTCTTTTGTTCCAACCTCTTATAAAAAAACCCAAGTCCTCACAAGCTGTTTACTGGCTTGAAGCAGAACACTTGCTACCTCAGTTTTAACCTTTCCTTTAAAAAAAAAGGACTAAATAAACCTCTTAAAGCTGTAGTACCTTCACACTAGTCATAGAATCCCTACAGTGAGAAAGAGCCATTGGGCCATTGAGTCTGCACCAACCTTGGAAAAGCATCTCACCCTATCCCCATAATCCTGCATTTACCATAGCAAAAACATCTTTATTTTTGTACTCACTCTATGAAGGTTATGTTTAACTTTCTAAACTTTGTTTCTTTTACTACTTAATACTGAAATACCTTTGTACGCAAGGTAGTATCATATGTGGTCACATTATATGCTCTTCACTGTACTCCTGTATTCAAGATTAGAGTGGTGCTGGAATAGCACAGTGGGTCTGGCAGCAACCGAGGAGCAGGAAAATCGATGTTTTGGGCAAAAGCCTTTCATCAGGAAATGTACTCCTGTACTTGAGTACATGTGACAATAAAGTCTAAATCTAGCCTGTACATCCCTGGACACTATGGGCAATTTAGCATGGCCAATCCACCTAATGTGCACATTTTTGGACTGTGGAAGGAAACTGGATCACTCAGTGGAAACTCAGACAGACACAGAGAGAACATGGACAGTTACTGAATTGAAGCCAAGAACCTGGTGCTGTGATGCAATAGTGCTAACTGCTGAGCCACCTTGCTGCCATCACTTTTTGTAGGAGCTTGCTCTGTGCATATTGGTCATTTCATTTCCTGTACTACAACAATGACTGTATGGAATATGGACACCACAAAACAATCAACAGATAGGAGTGTTCCCTCCCAGTCAGAGAACACTTCAGCAGTCCGGGACATTCGACCTCAGCCCTTCAGGTGACCGTCCTCCAAGGCGGAGTTCGGGACAGGCAACAAAGAAAAGTAGCCGAGCAGACACTGATAGCCAAATTCGGTACCCATAGGGAGAGCCTCAACCAGGACCTTGGATTCATGTCATGCTACAGGTGACCCCATTGCACTATATACACACACAGACAAATGGACACTCAGACAGACAGACACACACACACACACACACACACACACACACCCTCTCTCATACACTCACACATACATTCCTACACACCCTCTCACAGACTTAAACCCCTTTACACTCACACTCACACACATCCTCTCACAGACGTTCATAACCCGCTCCTGTGCCCCCACCTCTCCCCCCCCCCCCCCCACACACACACACGCAATCACACACGCACCCACATACACACATACACATATATGTTTGTGGGGTGAAGTTGTATTTGCAGAATTACATTTTACTTTGCTCAAAAACTGCATGAACCCATGTACAATTCTGTAAATCCGTTTTCTAGATTAGAATCAGTCTGACCATTGTGGCACAGACAGTCTCACAGGGAGTTAACCCCTTCAATACCTTACCTAGGCCGATATGACACCAATTGTTAAAGTGCACTTGAGAATATAACTTGTAAAAAAACATTTTGCGATTTACGTATGAAAGAACTGAAACCAACATGGTCATTCTAAAAGATGAGAGATTTAACAAACAATCCAGGTCTTTTTCAATATATAATTTCAGATACATCACACCGTAAACTTTTACAATAAATTCTGTTTCTTACAATCTTATTCTCCACAATCACCTGATGAAGGAGCAGCGCTCCAAAAGCTAGCGCTCCAAATAAACCTTTTGGACTATAACCTGGTTATTGTGGGATTTTTAACTTTGCATGGAATATACTTTGTTGGGTGCGAGGTGCTATGAGAAATCCTGAAGTGGTGCAAGCTGCTGCATAAAAGGCAAATATTCTTATTTTCTGTTTAAAGGTGCTGCGCCAGTACCTTGGAGCATTTTTGATCCCTTTCAGTTAGAAAAATATTATCTAGTCAGCAGCAACCCGGAAAGCTAAAATATTCGGGAAGTGTGTTGAAAACTTGGCTGCACAACCTCCACTATGGGCAACAGGCGAGCATAGATGTACCAGCTGTAGGAAGCACTTTGATAGCTGACCATAGTATCTTTTACCTGATCATTTGTTTATTGCTCAAGAAACCTTATCAACATTCTTTTGTTTCTTCTATTAGTAGGATATTGTTAGAAGTTCATTTCCTATAAACGTTTTGACCCCTTTAGATTTTTGAAAACCATACAAGATCTTATTTAATTACCTGCATGATTACAGCTTTTACTTCTTTTTACAACACATTTTTACTGACTACTTCTTGCTTATCACTGAACTTTAAAGGACATAGTCAGAAAAAAAGTCAAAGACTGGAAAGTGAGTGAATTTTCCAACAGTGCACTTGCACACCATCTAGTGGTCATGTTGAAAAATAAAGGTCAAGCATTTTATTGAAAAGTTTGATTAACCAGTTCAGAGACATACCACACCTCTGGAGTAGATGGGAGTTAATTCCAGATCTCCTAGCCCAGAGATGGGAATGTTACCACTGTACCACATGTGCCTTCAAACATCTTATATCACCCAAATATGTCAGTTAACTGGAAGTGATCTCCAAAATGCTTGACACCATTAGGGATTATGCAATCCACTTGATTAACACCATATCCCCAAATATTCAGTTCTGCCTCCACTCACACACAGTAGCAACAATGTACACCAGGTACAGAAGTTCACTGAAGCTCCTTAGACAAATACATTCCAAACCTATGACCATTACCAAGTGAAAGAGCAAGAACAGCAGATGTGTGAGAATACCAGCACCTGAAAGATCCCCGCAAGACATTCATCATCCTGACTTGGAAATATATATATATTTTTTTAAGTGTCTCTGGGTCAAAATCCTGGAATTCCATCCCGAATGGCATTGTGGATATACACACATTGCCACTCTTTCTCCCAGAGTTCACAAAAGTGAATAAGACTGGGGAATGAAATATTTGATCAATGAAGTGGAAGATGCTTCCAAGTTTTGGCTGAAGAAGAATATCACGCGACTGTATTTGGATTTATTCCTGGACTATTTGTGCCGTTTCTGATTGAGCAGTGTTCAATCCTGATACAAGGTGATGGGAACAATAATGACTAACATTAAATAGACCCCATAAGACATGATCACTGATGGTGGGAAGCTGGAATCCCTCACTTTTGAATGAAAGAGTTGACCAAGTTAATCGGGTCTGATCCTATTTTGCCTAAAGCGGTAAGAGGAATCTATCGTAGTCGGGCACTTGGTCAAAATAAGCATTGACAACCTTACATTCTAGGAGATTTCATCACATGGCCTGCCAAGCACCTTAAGTGCAGATTACTGCCATCAGCTGTCCAATGCAGGAAATAGTTAATAATGGCAGCTGTAATCCCCACAATCCTCTGTGCTGTAGAAATCACTCTGTTGTTTTGTATAATTTTACCAGACAGAACATATTAAGCAGTCCTATTAGTTGCTGTGAGTCTGCTTAGATTGAGACAGAACAAGAAAGTGCAACTTTTCTTTGGAATGTTGATTGGAATATTTAGGAGGTTAACCTTTATTTCTGGGAAAGTCAAGGATGGTACAGGAGGGTTAGCAGTAAAAACTTGGAAAGATATAGAACCTATAACATTGCTTATTGTCCCAAGGCTCCCCATAGCAGCACTTTAGTGCACAAACTTGTACCAAGCCACACAAGATATTATGAAGGATGTCCAAAAACTTGGTCAGAGATGGGTTTCAAAGAAGAATAGAGGAGTAAAGAGTCTGAAAGATGGAGGGAGAAATTCCAGATTATAAACTATCACCAATTGATGCAACAGTCAACAATAGTGGAGTGATTAGAATTAGAACTGTCAAGAACCAGTAGCTGCAAAGGTAGAGGTGGAGAAGGTTACAGAGTAGGAAAGGGTGAGACACCTGAGGGAAATGAAAGCAAAGGCCAAGGGAATTGTAAAATCAAGCTTTATTGATGTAGATTAATGAGTTTAGGGTGTTGGATGAACAGAGCTTGATGTGAGTTTGGATAAGCCAATAGAGTTTTGGTTAAACCCAAGATATTAATGGGTGGGAGGTCAGATCAGATCTCATTGTATATGGGTTTGAAAGGGTTAATATTGAGGAATGCTATACATAGCACCCACTACGATGATGTCACATGGACTTGCAAGCAGAACACCTTAGGTTTTTGAAGGAATGAGACATGACGTCTGTTTCTGCTCAAAATCTCTGTAACACTGTTCATTAAATCAAGTAACTTACATCTAATTTTTAGCCTTCAAAAATCTATATCTTGTTAATTACAAAGGACTCTTCTAGTGAGACCAGGAAGTGGTTTTCCTCTAGCGTATAAGACCAAGCAGGTCCTATAGTTTATGATAATTCAACAAGATGGTAACAGCAAATGTCATCATGAGCAGCAGCTCAGATTGGGTAGTGACTGGCCTGCCTATACAACAGGGACCTTTGGAATAGATTAGATTAGATTACTTACAGTGTGGAAACAGGCACTTTGGCCCAACAAGTCCACACTGCCCCGCCGAAGCGCAACCCACCCATACATTTACCCCTTACCTAACACTACGGGCAATTTAGCATGGCCAATTCACCTGACCTGCACATCTTTGGACTGTGGGAGGAAACCAGAGCACCCGGAGGAAACCCACGCAGACACGGGGAGAACGTGCAAACTCCACACAGTCAGTCGCCTGAGGCAGGAATTGAACCCGGGTCTCTGGCGCTGTGAGGCAGCAGTGCTAACCACTGTGCCACCGTGCCGCCCACTCTAGTTATGGGCATGAGACATAACTAGATTCTAGTTATGTCTAGAGTCAAGGAGTGGGTTTTAGCAGCAGATAATCTGAAACATGGACTAAAATGGGCCATGTTACAGAAATGGCATTGGATGGTTTTGTTTCCTAAAGGTCCTCAGGGGAAATAATAATACATACGCAAAGATAATACATACCCAAAGATTTTCCCAGTTCTGACACAGGAATTACCTTTCACATAAGATGACTATAGACAGCAGGGAGAAAGTGAGGACTGTAGATGCTGGAGATCAGAGCTGAAAATGTGTTGCTGGAAAAGCGCAGCAGGTCAGGCAGCATCCAAGGAGCAGGAGAATCGATGTTTCGGGCATGAGCCTGAAGAAGGTTTCCTGAAGAAGGGCTCATGCCCGAAACGTCGATTCTCCTGCTCCTTGGATGCTGCCTGACCTGCTGCGCTTTTCCAGCAACACATTTTCAGCTACAGACAGCAGGGGTCAATAGAGTTTTTCACCAAACACTGGGTTCAGTTCGTACATTAAATGCCGAAAGGAGTTAGAGTTGATCATTAATATTCCCTCAGCCTGTGCTTACTTTAAAATAATTTCCTTTCCAATTGTTGTTACTTTAAATTGATGATGGATCATTTTACAAAATGTAAGTATGTTTAAAATTCTTTATTGTAGCATTTGTGATTGGCAGTCCAGGGAGAAAAACCTTCCAGTCATTTGCAATTCAGTACAGAGAACACAATAATGGAGGGCGACAGCACAATAAACAGTTTAATCAAACCATTCAGACAACATTATAAAGAGAAACTTTGGCTGGATAACTGTTATTTTAAATTAGTTGTTGCATCTTTTTACATATCTGTCTACAATTGTGGACCGATTTCCTTTGGATTCTCCCTTTATTTTCTCTTTAGTATCTAGGATTGGATGATGGTCATGCAGAAGGTAATGCATTCATAGATATTGTACACTTGGGGCCAGATTTTCCTGATGTAAATGAGAAGGGAACACAAACATGGCAGTAAAGAAAATGGTCACCAAGGACCTGATGTTCTGCCTCTGATTCTGCCCTCCATGATTTTTCTGAGGTTGGATGAGGGAAATGGGTCCATATTTTTGTGGGGAGGCAGTGGGATAGTGATATAGTCAGTTGACTAGTAGTCCAAAGTCCCAAGTTAATTTTGTGGATGTATGGGTTCAAGTCCCATCATTGTAGATACTGAACTTTCAATCAAATAAAAATCTGGGATTAAAATCTAGTCTAATCATAACCATGCCTTTAATATGAAATTGTAATAAAAAACAATTTGCTTCACCAATGTTCCTTAAGTTGGGAAAATCTGTCATCCTTTCCAGGTCTGGCCTATATGTGATTCCAGATCCACAAGGAAATGGTTGACTCTGAACTTCCTTCTGGGCAATTACTGATGGGCAATAAATATGGCCCCAGCCAACAATTCGCACATCCCTAAGTGAATTGCAAAAATCTAACCATGAGGCACTAAACATGGGTAGCACAGTGGCTCAGTGGTTAGTACTGCTGCCTCACAGCACCAGGGACCCAGGTTCGGTTCCAACCTTGGGCAATTGTCTGGGTGGAGTTTGCATATTCTCCCTGTGTCTGTGTGGGTTTCCTCCAGGTGCTCCGGTTTCCTCCCACAATCCAAATATATGCAGGTCAGCTGAATAGGCTATGCTAAATTGTCCATAGTGTTAGGTGCATTAATCAGAGGGGGGTGGGTTGCTGTGCGGAGGGTCAGTGTGGCCTTGTTAGGCTGAAGGGCCTGCCTCCACACTGTAGGGAATCTAATCTAATCATAACATCATTTACATCATGGGCTCACTAAGAATCTATCCCCAATAATGGTATTGAGTTTATTTGAGTACCTGGACTTTAACAGCTGGCTGATATCGGAGTGCAATTAAGGCGCCTTAATGGATGAAAAGACCTGATCAACTGTAGGTTAACATAAGAAGATGCACTCAAAATGATGCTTGAATGTCCGAGAATGGCAGTAGGGTCCATTATATAAAAATTCACTTGCTTCAAAGCATGCATTCCTACTCTTTCCTGTCTCACGTTCCACTACCCTGTGGGAAATTTAACAGTGCCAACTTTTATCTTAAGAAATTAACAGCAAGGGTTGTCAAAGCAGGTCACAAAACGGCCCAGGTTTTATTGGTCATTTTCATTCCCAATATCCTACCAGTTGAATGGTAGACCTGTCACTTAGGCATTAACTCCTTGATTCCATTAAAATAGTGATTTCCTTTTACGCATTCAGCATGGATTCATGACCTGGAATTGGACTCAATTTCCAGCTGAGCTTATCCACTTTGGTCACAAAAACAGGAAGGCAGATTATTATCTGAATGGTGGCAGTTTAGAAATGTGAGGAGCAATGAGACCTGGGTATCATGGTGGAACAGTCACTGAAGATTGGCATGAAGGTGCAGCAGACGGTGAGGAAAGCTAATGGTTTGCTGGGCTTTTTAGAGAGATGATTTGAGTATCGAGTAAGGCTGTCTTGCTGCAAAGTTAAAAATCACACAATACCAGGTTATAGTCCAACAGGTTTAATTCTGAATTAAACCTGTTGGTCTATAACCTGGTGTTGTGTGATTTTTAACTTTGTACACCCCAGTCCAACACCGGCATCTCCGAATCATGTCTTGCTGCAGTTATACAGGGCCTTAGTGATGCCACACCTTGAGTAGTGTGTGCAATTTTGGTCTCCTCGCCTGAAGAAGGACATTCTTGCTATTGAGAGTCCAGCAAGAAGATTCACCAGACTGATTACCGGGATGGCAGGACTGGCATATGAAGAAAGACTGAATTGACTGGGCTTGTATTCACTGGGACTTAGAAGAATGAGGGGGGAATCTCAAAGAAACATATAAAATCCTGATGAGACTGGACAGACTAGATGCAGGAACAATGCTCCCAATGTTGGGGAAGCCCAGAACTAGGGGTCACAGTCTAAGGATAAGGGGTAGGCCATTCAGGACTGAGATGAGGAAGGTGTTCTTCACTCAGAGAGTTGTGAACCTGTGGAACTCTCTCCCACAGGAAACTGTTGGGGTCAGTTCAATAGAAATATTGAAGAGGGAGCTGGAATGGCCCTTGTGGCTAAAAGGATCAGATGGTATGGAGAGAAAGCAGGCATGGAATACTGAGACTGCATGATCAGCCATGATCAGATTGAATGGTGGTGCAGGCTCAAAGGCCTGAATAGCCCACTCCTGAATCTTTGTTTCTATGTTTCTCACCTCCAATGGGGAAGGCAACACTTTAGGTAATGTCATCTCCTGTACTTCTTTCAATAAACTGATTGGGACAGAGATTATTTGTTTGGCGATTTTTAATGGAAGTATGCATGGCACATGACGGATTAAAAGATAGATAGAAACCTGGGAGAGGTAACTGATGATTCCTCGTAAAGGAGGATGTTTGAGCAACTGTCTCTCTCAGGATGCGCGGCAAATACCAGAACATAGAATCCTTACAGTGTGGAAGCAAGCCATTTGACTCATTGAGTCCACACTAACCCTCAGCAGAGCATCCCACCCAGACCCACCCAATCCCTGTAAACCTGCATTCCCCATGGTTGATCCACCTAACCTGCACATCCCTGGTCACTATGCATAATTTAGCATGGCCAATCCACCTGACCTGCACATCTTTGAACTGTGAAAGAAAACCATAGCATCCGGAGGAAACCCACACAGACACTGGGAGAATGTGCAAACACCTCACAAACAGGTGCCCAAGGGTAGAATCAAACCCAGGTGCTGGTGATGTAAGACAGTAGTGCTAACCGTAAGCCACTGTGCCACCCCTCACATCACCTTTGAAATTACAATGCACATTTCATGCTGAGTAAGGAAAGCTTTGATTTAATTGAAGTGAAATATGTACCTTCTTCAATGTACCAAGAACCCAAGCCCTAAGTAAAAATTCTGGGTGAAACTCCACATCTGCGTAAGAGCAAACAGGCCTCTCTAGTCTCCTAGACACTTGTAGGGACAATTCTGGTCAATTGTCGAGTGAATGAAATCTGATGATACAAGCTATGTTTTTTTTAAAGACTTTGTAATGCTTTTATGCAATTTAAACACTGATCTGAGTGAAGAAAGACAATTGCAACAGATACCACTTGTAAAGTCAGGACTTGTTTACTCGATTTTGGAAGGTGCCTATCTAACAATGCAGAATCAAGATTAGAAAACCTGTTGGTAGATGTGCTGGTTGCTCTTCATGTCTGGTAATGTTGTTACTGACCTAGATCAGAAGGAATCAGTTTTATTACTTAATGGTGCTTCTTTGATCTGGCCTGCAGGTGAGATAGATATTTTGAGCTTTGACAAAGGGTAGCATGGTGGCTCAGTGGTTAGTACGGCTACTTCAACAGCATCAGGGACCTGGGTTTGATTCCAGCCTTGGGCAGCTGTCGATGTGAAGTTTCTCCCCTTATCTGCGTGGGTTTCCTCCCAGTCCTCTGGTTTCCTCCCATAGTCCAAAGATGTGCAGGTTAGGTGGATTAGCCATGGGAAATGCAGGGTTAGGGGCATAGTGAGTCTGGTTGGGATGCTCTTTGGAGGGTTGGTGTGGACTTGATGGATTGAATGGCCTGCTTTCACACTATAGGGATTCTATGATAACATGCTCTGGCACAATTAGTATTTTGAAGTGTAATGTAGTTTGATTGATGGATTCATGAATATCAATGTAGCAATATTGTGATTATTGCATTGCATTGCATTGATTTATCACCCACTTCTAAGTGCTCACTGCTAAATGTTTACATGTAGCCAAAATATAAATTGAGGCGAAATCCTTTCAAACCATTTACTGATGATATGTATTTAGAAAGCAGCAATAACAGCAATTCACTTCACAATAAAAATGTGTTCCTCAGGGAAATATTCCCTGAACATGTTGCTTGCACATGGAATTTAGTTATGGAAATGTTCTGTGTCCAGAAGATTCCCGTTTCTTTCCATTAGATTTTTATTTTACTCTATGCTTACATAGTCTCTGTAGAAAGCTGGCACTACTACAACATGTAAAAGGCATCTGGATGAGTGTATGAATAGGAAGGGTTTAGAGGGATATGGGCCAAGTGCTGGCAAATGGGACTAGATTTATACAGGATATTTGTTCGGCATGGACAAGTTGGACCAAACGGTTTGTTTCCATGATGTATATCTCGATGACTGTATAAATGTTTTGGTACTTACCTGTCACACATTAAACCTAACCCTAACCGTACCTTGTCATGCACATACTTAACAAAAGTTTTTGTCACAGTTTTAGTAAGTAGCTCATTTAAATGCTAAGGAAACTCAACTACTTGCTATAAGGGTTAAATTTCATGACCTCTATGATGTGAAATTGTCTAGAAGTAAGTGCTGTCCAAAAGACCAAAGTTTGTGCTTGCTTCCATTTAGAAGCAAAATATAGTGTGTTACATGGCTCACAATGGAAAATAAAGCACTCTCCTGCTTATTCTAAGTGATCACATTTAAGATGCACAGATAGCTGTAAAAATAGCAGGAATCTGGAACTGACAAAGATGACTTAGAAAAAAAAGCGAATAAGAAGACTGAGGTATAAAAACAAATGTTCCTGGTGAAATGTTTGAGTGAGTAGAAGGTGATACAAATAGAAAAATCATAGAAATGTTAAACTTAAAATTAAATTTCCATGATGTTCAACTGACAAAACAAACTAATGTAATGCTAATTATCAGACACTTTTGTATTCATTAATGGTATCATAATGTCACTTATCCCATTCCACTTGACGAGAAAATCAGTCTGGATAGGAAACAATGTGCGTGCTCCAGCATTGCATCAGTTGTGACCCTTGAATACTTGAATGTATCATAAATGTTCATTCAACCGTTGATTTGATTAATTGCTTGGTGATGACCTTTATATTCCACACCCCCTAACATCAACTTTGCAAAGGCCTTTGCACAACAGAATACAAGGACATGGCACAAACTTGAAAACATATTCATATTTGAAAGTTTAATTTTCTCTTTGTTTTGATGTTCTTTCTCTAGTACTTTGACACTCCCATCTTATAGAATCTTATAGAAACATATAAAATTATGAAGGGAATAGACGAGAAAGAAGCAGGGAGGTTGTTTCCAATGGCAGGGGAAACTAGAAATGGGGGGGCATAGACTCAGACTTAGCTGGAGCAGATTTAAGATTGAGTTGAGAGGAACTTCTTCACCCAAAGGGTTGTGAATCTGTGGCATTCCCTGCCCAGTGAAGCAGTTGAGGCTTCCCCATTGAATGATTTTAAGGCAAAGAGAGTTGGATTTTTGAACTGTAAAGGAACTAAGGGTTTTGTTGTCCAGGGAGGTTAGCAGAATTGAGTCCTCAAAAAGATCAGCTATGACCTTATTGAATGGCAGAGCAGGTTCAAAGGACCAGATGGCTTATTCCTGTTCCTAGTTCTTATGTCCTTATGTTTTGAATTGACCTTCTCAATGTTTATCTCAGGGTGGAGAACAATCTTTCAATTTTGTTTTTGTTATTATTTCCACTGAGTGCAAAGGCAGATCAGTTTTTCTTGGAGACCTTTAAGTTTTTAGAGCTTTAGTGTTAGCTGTGGCTCTCAACACACTTACCTCCAGATTAAAATATTAGGTGTTTAGATGCTGCTCCAAAATGTGGGTTGAAAATTTATATTAATATTCCATGTCAAAGCTGTGAGAATGCTGTCCTGCCTTTCAGGTAAATTATCTGTATTGGTGAACTCATCAAAATGAGCACCTTTGAAGCTTTTCATTCTTTTAATGCAGTGACTCTGAAATAAAGTTCACACGTTGGGATCCTCAGTTATCAAACTCACTATTTTGAATTGTGTGATAGTCAGTTAGCAGTGTGTTTGACATTTCCTATGTTTTTGTATTCCTCGAAGTTCACTGTAAACTCACCATCTCTCATTTAATACATCGTCAAAATTACCCCTGCTATCCTGTTATGCGAGCTTTCTTGGGAGTTTGGCATTTTGAAGGCCATTAATAACATTCAAGTTTGTTCTTTCCTTTGATTGTCATAGATTGCATGATCAGATTGAAGACTATCTGACAGGAAAATAAGACTCCTTCATGCTGACAATAAATGAACTGACATATTTACACAGTGCCGTTAAGTTCAAGCACACGTCACAGGAACGTAATCAAATGAAACTTGATGCTGAACCACATAAGTAGACATTAGGATAGATGACAATAATCTCAGTCAAAGAGGTAGATTTTACTCAGCATCTTAAAGGACGAGACAGAGGTAGAGACATGGAAATGTTAAAAGGAAGAAATTCCAGAATTTGGAGGAGCACATTGATCTTGAAAGTAGCATCTAATGAGTTGACCAAAAAGCAGAATTGACAACAATCATGCCGAGTTTAGAGCCTAGATCAATCAAAGTCTTAGGAATGGAGTACCTAGATTCCTATCCTCTCTGATGAAAGGAAGAAAGATAATTGGGGGTATCCTTCCAAGCTCCTGGTATTCATAATTAAGTAAACTGAACAAATTTTGCGAATCTTACCATTTGTTCAGGGCTGTAGACCTGCTGTTCCATATCTACATGCTCAGATCCCCTGAGGAGAAAAAGCGAACAACAAACTGTTTACACAGTGGGATGCATAGAGCAACCCAGCTGGATGTATAACACAGCGGCTGGTTGGCCCCAGTTTACTTCAATAGATGGAGCTGCAGGCATAGAGATCACAAGTGAAGGAAAAGACAAACAAGTATAGGAGTTAATATAGAATGTTAGTTTTCTAGGTTTATGAGTATTGATAACACAAACCTGTTGACGGGTAACAGGGGAGTAAATGAAACCACCACTGAATCTGAAACTCCTACTTTTACTAACCAGACATTAGCCCAAAGCCTTGGTCCTGGTCAATGAACATTTTGTTCCCATTTAGAAAAAGAAGCTGCCAAACATAGTTTCTATTTTATACAGAAATTTGCTCCTTCTAATGTGCCTCTTTTATTCTCTTTTTTTTCCCTCCCTGCACTGATATTGTTTTGGGCTGATTTTAAATCAGATTTGAGAATAGCAGTGAGTGCTGCCTACTGATTGCTTTATGCCCCTGATAGATTAATATCTCCTGATGTTCACTCTGTTTCAGTGCCTGTAGGAAACTTCAGTTAATCATTTATTTTTGCAGTCCTATGCTTATTCCACAGCCGTTCATTTCCAATGTACTGCTGCAGGCTGTTTGCATCGGAACAATTTGATTGTTGGTTGTGACTAGCATTTCAAATACAAACATAAACAAGGACAAATCGTATTGTACATTAAATTAGACTCACATCTGTGATTTGTTTCAATGCTAGTCTGCTTTTCTTTCAACTGTAACAAAATCTTGATATAATTTAAATGCTATTACATTTTCTCAAATAAAACTTTTGATATGTTGCCCTGATGCAGAATATAATGCCCTCTTTGCCACTTTCTATTGGCAGGACAAAATTAACTTACAAACAAAAAAAAAATCACAGGAGAGGTAACTGGCTGGGGATGAAACTGCAGTCACAAATAAAGGTCAAATTCTGCATCAATGCTACTTTTTCCCAGCAGACCAATAACACTGGCTTATATGGCAGCAATCAGCCGACCCACCCACTCAACATCTTATCACCATCTCAGTTTGCCAGCCGACTACACTGCCATGCTCCCCATTCCCCTGACTCACACTCGTTCATTAACAACATTACAAAGCCACTCAAATGCCCCAATGTTTTCCAATGTGTCAGTAACTGAATGAACTTTTCAGAAACTGGCAGTTATCGCTGTGAAAATGGAATGTGGTTTGCCTCTCCTGTGCTGCATACAAGGACGTCAATATCAGACACAGTTCACACTTCTGAACATCTGGGTTCAGAATTCCTGACTATAGACACACAGCAAGGCCATCAATGGAAAATAGTAAAAGCAGGAGCAACGGTCTGATTGTGATTACCACTCCCAGAAGCTTTGGCCAGTTTGATAGGTGGACTGTGGTGCAGTAGTAAATAAAATGAAATCTAAGATATACATCATTATGCTTAACATCATAATTGCCAAAACATTTCAAAATAATAAACCAACACAACAGTTAATTTGATTTATCATTATCACATGTACCTAGGTACAGTGAAAAGTTTTGTTTTTACATGCAGTACAGGCAAGATCATACCGTACAAAGTGCATTAGGGTAATAGAACAGAGTAGAGAAGATGCACAAAGAGCAAGATCAGCATTAAATTTTAAATGTGAGGTCCATTCAGAAGTCTGATAACAGCCAGGAAGAGGTTGCTCTTGAATCTGTGGGAAGTTTTGTGTCATGCAGGATAGGGTTTGTATCTCTGCACCAGAAGCTCCAGATTCATGTCCCACATCAGGATGTTTTGGCTCTGAAAGATGGGTTTGTAACATGATCAAAAAGATTGAGTGTCATGTGCAAATCCTTCTAACAAAAATATTAATCTTTTGAAAGATAATCCCTGTAAAAAAATGCAACACTACAAAGTTGGGAGTCCTATGAGTGGCTGTACAGAGTTCCTATCTACACTCCAAAAGTTCTGTGCAAGGTGAAAGAATGAGGGAAAGAAAAAATTACATTGATTTAGCCCTATTACCCAGTTCCCAAGTGATGTTCCTGATTTACAGTTCCAAATGGGACATTCCAAATTATTAAACTTCGGAGTGGGGAGGGATAAATTAGCTCCCCTTCTTTATTCATCTGTTCTCTTGCTCGGTCATAACAAGGTTAATTTACAACGGTTCTCTTCCCTTGTAGGCATATTTCTTCCAAAACAAATCAACTTATATTTCAAAAAAGAGTGAGGGTTCAACTGGTTTTTAACAGTTGTATTTATTTTTGAAAGGGGAAGACACAACACATGCTATCTTTCCTTCCATCATGTGCACAGTCAGATAACTCTCAGATGGTGGAGGGTTACTAGACCAAATCAGTGACTCTGCTTTCCCTCCACAGATGCTGCCAGACCTGCTAAGTTTCTCCAGCAATTCTTGTTTCAGATCTCTAGCATCTGCAGTTCTTGGTTTTATTTTGGTGCTTAACTCACTGCCACATCTCTTCCAGGTATTCACACCTTGCCAGACACCAATGCCCATGGACATGGGGTGTGTGTGACTGGTGGAGCATGCCTTAAGGTTTTGTTGTCCAGTACCCATTGTGGAAGTCATTTAGAGCAAACAGCAAACTGGGTTCGCTAGGTACCTATTCTGTTTTGGGTTTTGTCAACATCAAACATGTTTAGTGTACTTGATAGAAATGTGAATATTAATGAAGTGAGTTGGGCTGTTACAAGGTGTTTGACATATTTTAATCACCATCACTTGGCAATTTGTTGTTGCGTAGCAAGAGTTTCTGCTTGTGGAAAGCATGAAGGATGGTGTGAGATGTTCCCAATCACTGGGAGGCCTCGCTGGACTGATCACTTAATTCTGCCACACATCTTGCCATAGCTTGTGTCACTCCGACCCGTATAAGATTCCTCCTTTAGTTTCTGAAAAGCCTTCCAAAAGTTGACTTCTTTGCCAGTCTGTTATTATAAATGGCACACATGTCCTGTTTTCTTTGAATTCAAAATGAACTTGGACTTGTCCATGTTTCTACAACCGTTAATTCCTGATGGTTGAATTTTTAATAGGATTTCCCCAATGTTGGTGGTACTGCAGTTGCAATCCAAACCACTGGGTGACAGTAAAGAGCAGTGTATGGCCTCTGGTGTCTTTTAGCAGACTAACGAAGTTAGCTTCATATTTTCGAGATAACCTTTGTCCAAATATTATTCTGTTTAAGAATGAATTATATTTGCCATTCATTAACTCAGGATGTATCAAAGATACAGATAATCCACTGCTTGTTTTGTCACCATAGTCTTACCAGACCATAGGGGCTGCTCTTATTTTGAGAGAAGCGACTGGTGGTGATTTAACTTGAGGGCCACCAGACCTCAGCTGAGAGAAGGGGTTGAGAAGGCAAGTCCTTCATGGTAACCTCAAACCATGATGGGAATCGAACCCATGCTGTTGTCTTCACACTGCTCTGTAAACCAACAACCAGCCAACTGAGCGAAACCAATGCTCTTTGAGAAGCAATCCCTTTTGGAATGTAGGAAGCATGGCAGCTAATCTGAGCATTGAAAAGTCCCATAAGCAGAAATGAGATTGTAACCTATCACTACAATTTGAGTTGAAGGATAACTATTGATCGGGACACTGGTGTGAATTCCTCTACTTTTCTTCAAAATAGTGCTGTGGGGCCTAACCCGAGGAGGCAGACTGGATCTTCATTTAACATCTGATCTCTAAAACAATTTTGTACTATTCCCTCACTACCACACTGAGACACCAACATTGATTGATTGCTCAAGTGGCTGGAGTGGACTTGAAACAATAATCCTTCATATCAAGCTGTGAAAGTGCCATCAACCTATGTGATTGATTTACCGAATTAACTTAAAAGAATGAGATAAGTTGGACATAAGACATAGGAGCAGAAATTAGGCCAATCAGCCCAACCAGTCTGCTCCATCATTTAATCATGTTTCTCAAGGAGTAGAACTGCAGATGCTGGAGATCAAAAGGTGTGTTGTTGGAAAAGCACAGCCTGTCAGGCAGCATCCAGGGAGCAAGAGTTTCTCAACCCCATTCTCCCACTTTTTCCCCATAAGCACATGATCTCTTGATACTCAAGAACCTATCTACCTCAGTCTTAAATATACTCAATGACCTGGCCTCCACAGCCTCCTGTGGCAATGACTTCCATAGATTCACCACTCTTTAGCTGAAGAGGTTTCTCCTTGTTTTCCATCTGAAAGGTCTGCCCTTTATCTTAAGGCTATGCCCTCAGGTCCTAGTCTTTTCTACTAATGGAAACATCTTCCCAACATCTACTGTGTCCAGGCCATTCAATATTCTGTATGTTTCAATTAGATTCCCCCCTCATCTTTCTAAACTCCACTAAGTATAAACCCAGAGTTCTCAAATATTCCTCATATGTTAAGCTTTTCAATCCTCAGACCATTCCCATGAGCCTCCTAAAGGAATATGTCCTGGATGCAACAAAGAATCAATCAATAAGGGATTTAGTAGTGAGTAATGAGCTGGATTTAATTAGTAATCTAACTGTGCATGAACATTGATCAAATAGTGATCTTAACATGATTGAGTTTGAAAGCAAAAAGCAGGAATCAACTGTTAGGATTTTATATTTAGGTACAGCTGACTTTAATGAGATGAGATGGACAGTGTTCATGGTAAACTCAGAAAATCTGATGGGTAAAACAACTGAAGAACAGTGGAGGATGTTTGAGGAACATTTAACTCTGCAAAGCCAGTTTAAAGCCATGAGAGGAAATTGCTTCAGCTAGCAACAGCTAAAGAGGTCAGGGACAACACAAAACTAAGAGAATGGGTTTACAACAATGCAACAAAACAGCACAGAATGTGCTGAATGGGAAAGATGCAAAGACCAGCAA
Source organism: Chiloscyllium plagiosum (assembly GCF_037043375.1). Classification (NCBI taxonomy): domain Eukaryota; kingdom Metazoa; phylum Chordata; class Chondrichthyes; order Orectolobiformes; family Hemiscylliidae; genus Chiloscyllium; species Chiloscyllium plagiosum. The sequence goes on from NW_028270142.1 coordinate 55,595,232, forward strand.
AGGACCACTGATAGGAATTATGAAAGGAAACTTGACAGGGACATCAGTCAGTAAGAAGAAATTTCTTATTTACATAAAGGGGAAGCAGGTGGTAAGGATCAATGTTGACCCAAAAAGATTGAAAGTAGGGTTATTGTTAATGATTATGGGATACGGCAGACGTTTTGGATAGTTACTTTGCCTCAGTATATACGGTAGAAATGGAGAATAGCTTGCCGGTAGACCTGAGGAAACTAATAGATTGCAAATAGGGACTAAATAAAATTAACATAAGTGAAACATCAATGTGGAAATTAATAGAATTAAAGAGTGACAAATCTCAGGACCTGATTTTTTTTCATCTGAGGGTGTTAAAGGAAGTAAGGGGGCACATTGTAGATGCTGTAACTATAATCTTTCATCATTCTCTAGATACAAGAGTTCTCCCTCTGGATTGGAAAATTGCATGTCACTCCATTTTTTTAAGAAAGCCAAAAGAGGAAAACCAGGGAAGTACAGGCCAGTTCGCCTAATGGGAAATCTATAATCAAGGATGCTGTAACCCAACACCTCAAAATGTTTCAGTTAATCAGGGAGAGTCAGCATGGATTAATGACATACAGGTCATGCCTGATAAGTCTTACTGAATTTTGAATAGTTGAGTAAATTAGTGGACATGTGAATGTTTATGGATGTTGTTTATATGGACTTCCTGAGGTATTTGGTAAAGTCCCACAAAAGAGACCACTAACTAGGCCATGGAACTGAGGGCAAATTACTGACATGGCTGTTTGAGTGACAGAAAGGAATGGCAAGCGACAAAGTAGGGATAATGGATAGGTACTCAAATTGTTAGGATGTGACCAGTGGTGTCCCACGGGCCCTTAAATATTCACATTATTTATTAACAACTTGGATAATGGCATTGAAATTCATATATCCAAATTTTCTGAAGACACAAAGTTAAGACAGCAAAAGTGTAGATTATAGCATAAAATTACAAAGGGATAAGTGAGTTAGCAAAACTGTGGCTGATAGAGTCCAATGTAAACAAATGTGAGGTTATCCATTTTGGACCAAGAAAGGATAGATCAACATACTTTATGGATGGAGGAGAAAGTGAGGACTGCTGGACTACAGATAGACTACAGAGGACTACAGATACTTTATGGATGCAATGAAGTTAAATACATTGCATATCCAAAGAGACTTGAGGATTCAGGTGCACAGATCTTTAAAATGCCAATGAAGAGGTGCGGAAAATAATCAAAAGATTTAATGGAATGCTGGCCTTTATATCTACAAAACTGGAGTAAAAGATTGCAGAAGTTATACTGCAGTTATACAAGACCTGACGTGGAGTCCTGAGAGCACATCTGGTCACCAAGTCCAAGGAGGCATCTGTTGGCATTGGAGTAAGTACAGTGTACATTTACAAGAATTATACTGAGACTTCAGCACTTAAGTTATGAAAAGAGATTGTACAAATAAAGCCTATTTTCTGTTTAATTCCTTTACATTTTTATTTAGCAAAGGTATTAAGGGATATGGGCCAAAGGCCACAGGCCAGCTATGATGTCATTGAATGTTAGTACAAGCTGAAGGGACTGAATAGCCTATTCCTGTTCCTATGTTATTGAAGCAGACATGATCCTGAGGGGACTTGACAGAGTAGATGCAGGGTGGGTGTTTCCCTTGTGAGTGAGTCTAGAACTAGGGCCCACAGTTTAAAAATTAACCTGTTTGAGGCAGTGACATTAAAAACTTCTCTCAGAGGATTGTTCGACTGCGGAATTCTCTTTCCAAATCAAGGTTGGTCACTGTATATATAAGATGAGTTGGATAGATTTTCGTTCCACAATCAAGGGGTATGACGACCAGACAGGAAAGTGGAGTTAAGGCCACACATAGATCAGCCATAACGTTATCAAGTGACAGAACCTCAAGGGGCTTCCTAATATACGTGTTCCTGTGAACTCCATCTGCTCCAAGAATATCTCGATGAATTAGTGGTCTCTGATCATCAGAACTACTTGGAAATCCCTGATATACATTTAGGAGGCTCCCTGTGGGAAAATTATTGACGAGGTTTTGCTGCTGCCAAGTACAAGGTTGGAACTCGACGTCTCACTGTGACATTGCAGTCCTCACTCAACTGACAAAAATTCAGGAGCACTTTCCATTTTTGTCTACTCCATTAGTCCTTTGCAGTGTTCTGCTCCATTTGCCCAATTGTGTAATAGCTACAAAATTGTATGTACAACACTCCATCCAAGTCATTGAGAGATGATGAAAGGGTGAATTCCCAGTACAAATCCCTGCAAAACACTTCTCTGGGTAATTCAAGATGGAGGACGGAAAAGATTTCTGGCTGTAAGAGCTGCTCCTTATTTTTGAGGTATTTTGGGTGTTGGAGGTGATTTCCTCGAATTGCAGGAGCAGCAATGACTGTTTTATATGCTGTGCATTGTTTTGGAACTTTGAAAAAAAAAAGTCAAAACAACAGCAATTTTAAAAGGGAGAAGAGCAGACAAAGGAAGCACATGATGAGGTCAGTGCAGGAGAGAGAGAGAGAGAAAACCTGCACAGTTACTGCCTTTGCAGTTTGAATTCGTGTATCGCTGGACATCGGAGTGCATCTGGGAAAATTAACAAACAGTGAATTTCACAACTAATCTTGGAGGAACTGTTGGAAGTTCACAGCACAGAATCAGATAAGTTAATTGTTGTTTTAAGTCTGTCCAAGAGAAAGGCTGCAGTAGTGAGTATAGTGGATTCTATCTTGATTATATGTTTTTGGAGATAAGTCTCTTGATTAAACTTAAAATATAAGCTATAGCTATTAGTTTAACCTGTGGCAGTGTTTGTAGAGGAATAAGACAGTGTTATTTTCTGGGTCTGTAGATTGTGAAGGAGAAAAAATGGCCTTTACAGTGAGATGTACTTCTTGTCAGATGTGGGAGTTTAAAGAGAGTTTAAGGGTTACCGCGGATTATATCTGACATAAATGCTGTTGGACGCGAATCTTATCAGATCAAATGGATCTGTTGGAGAGACAGTTAGAAGCAATGAGGAATTTGCAACAGCAACAGTATGTGATGGATGGCAGTTATAGAAAGGGGGGAAAGTCTCAGATACAGTCACATAGATGGGCTAACTCCAGGAAGGGTAAGAGAGGTAGGCAACTAGAGCAGGAGTCTTTTGTGGATATACCCATTTCAAACAGGTATGCTGTTTTGGAAAATGTAGGGGGTGATGGATTCTCAGGGGAACGTAGCACAAACAGCCAAGTTTCTGGTATTGAGACTGGCTGTAATGCAACGAGGGGTACGTCGGCTTCCAAGAGATCAATTGTGTTAGGGGTTTCTGTAATCAGAGGTACAGACAGACATTTCTGTGGCCAGCAGAGAAAAAGCAGAATGGTGTGTTGTTTCCCTGGTGCCAGGATCAAGGATGTCTCAGAGAGGGTGCAGAATGTTCTCACGGGGGAGGGGGCCAGCAGGAGGTCATTGTCCACATTGGAACCAATGACATTGGAAGGGAAAAGGTTGAGACTCTGAAGGGAGATTACAGAGAGTTAGGTGGAGACACAGAAAATGGGGGAGATACTAAATGAATATTTTGCATTAGTATTTACTGTGGAAAAGGATATGGAAGATATAGACTGTAGGGAAATAGATGGTGACATCTTGCAAAATGTCCAGATTACAGAGGAGGAAGTGCTGGATGTCTTAAAACAGTTAAAGGTGGATAAATCCCCAGGACCTGATCAGGTGTACCCGAGAACTCTGTGGGAAGCTAGAGAAGTGGTTGCTGGGCCTCTTGCTGAGATATTTGTATCATCGATAGTCACAGGTGAAGTGCCGGAAGACTGGAGGTTGGCAAACGTGGTGCCACTGTTTAAGAAGGGTGGTAAGGATAAGCTAGAGAACTATAGACCAGTGAGCCTGACCTCGGTGGTGGGCAAGTTGTTGGAGGGAATCCTGAGGGACAGGATGTATATGTATTTGGAAAGGCAAAGACTGATTTGGGATAGTCAACATGGCTTTGTGCGTGGGAAATCATGTCTCATAAACTTGATTGAGTTTTTTGATGAAGTAATAAAGAAGATTGATGAGGGCAGAGCAGTAGATGTGATCTATATGGACTTCAGTTAGGCGTTCGACAAGGTTCCCCATGGGACACTGATTAACAAGGTTAGATCTCATGGAATACAGGGAGAACTAGTCATTTGGATACAGAACTGGCTCAAAGGTAGAAGACAGAGGGTGGTGGTGGAGGGTTGTTTTTCAGACTGGAGACCTGTGACCAGTGGAGTGCCACAAGGATCGGTGCTGGGCCCTCTACTTTTTGTCATTTACATAAATGATTTGGATGCGAGCATAAGAGGTACAGTTAGTAAGTTTGCAGATGACACCAAAATTGGAGGTGTAGTGAACAGCGAAGAGGGTTACCTCAGATTACAAGAGGATCTTGACCAGATGGGTCAATGGGCTGAGAAGTGGCAGATGGAGTTTAATTCAGATAAATGTGAGGTGCTGCATTTTGGGAAAGCAAATCTTAGCAGGACTTATACACTTAATGGTAAGGTCCTAGGGAGTGTTAATGAGCAAAGAGACCTTGGAGTGCAGGTTCATAGCTCCTTGAAAGTAGATAGGATAGTAAAGAAGGCGTTTGGTATGCTTTCCTTTATTGGTCAGAGTATTGAGTACAAGAGTTGGGAGGTCATGTTGCGGCTGTACAGGACATTGGTTAGGCCACTGTTGGAATATTGCGTGCAATTCTGGTCTCCTTCCTATTGGAAAGATGTTGTGAAACTTGAAAGGGTTCAGTAAAGATTTACAAGGATGTTGCCAGGGTTGGAGGATCTGAGCTACAGGGAGAGGCTGAACAGGCTGGGGCTGTTTTCCCTCGAGTGTCAGAGGCTGAGGGGTGACCTTATAGAGGTTTACAAAATTATGAGGGGCATGGATAGGATAAATAGGCAAAGTCTTTTCCCTGGGGTTGGGGAGTCCAGAACTAGAGGGCATAGGTTTAGGGTGAGAGGGGAAAGATATAAAAGAGACCTAGGGGCAACCTTTTCACGCAGAGGGTGGTACGTGTATGGAATGAGCTTCCAGAGGATGTGGTGGAGGCTGGTACAATTGCAACATTTTAAGAGGCATTTGGATGGGTATATAAATAGGAAGGGTTTGGAGGGATATGGGCCGGGTGCTGGCAGGTGGGACTAGATTGCGTTGGGATATCTGATCAGCATGGACAGGTTGGACCGAAGGGTCTGTTTCCATGCTGTACATCTCTATGACTCTATGACTCTACTCATCAGATTGCACACACATTTGTCCTACACTCTGAATCCTGCCCTTCCAACTAATTACCAAATAATGCCACAAGTTTCTTCCCATTCCATTCACACCAATTTTTCCCCTCCCCACAAATAATCGAGTTTATAATTCATTAATCCAAAGGCAGAAATCCTGAATCCTAATGCTTTGGAAAATTGTGCCACTCAATGGGGAACTTTCCTTCCCTATTTCTCTGCTAGGTTGAAAATATGTATGTCTTAAGGCCTATTATTTTCTGACTATTTTATTTATTGACATTAAATGTGCTAAGTTCCTCCTGTTGACCAGTTTTAAGTTACTTTATACACTCAGTGTGTATCAAACATCCACAGCTTTGAATTGATAGTTCTAACCCACAGCATAGAATCACTGTTTGTACATCATGGAAGGGTCCTGCCTATTCAGTGTGTACCTCTCAAAATTAAATCAAACCCCCCTCTCTGAAGTTTTATGTTCTGAAAATATCCTCCCTTCCAGAAATGTGTTTATTCCCCCAATATATATTGCGCATGTCAATGATTACAATACTGGTTGCTTGTCACTCAGTTGAATAGATGCTATTAATCTGATAAAAAGGCTCTGTTTATTACACACATTAATATGCTGTCATAGCTGCACTTGATAGATGCTGGCCCAGGTTCCTCCATTTCATTAAATTCTCTGCAGCAGTCCTAGTGATATACCCTGTGCTCTATACAATGCTTTGGAAATTCTCTGCTTTTTCCACTCTGAGTATATGTTGCAGCAAAGACACATTTTTATTCAGCTGTGGGATATGGGCATCGCTGGCTAGACCAACATTTATTACCCATCTCTAGTTGCACTTAGGAAGCTGATGGTGAACTACCTTCTTAAACTGATTTAACTTTGTTGCAGTAGTTGTGAGCTGAAAATGTGTTGCTGGAGAAGCGCAGCAGGTCAGGCAGCATCCAAGGAGCAGGAGAATCGATGTTTCGGGCGTGAGCCCTTCTTCAGGAATGTCTGAATGCTGCATGACCTGCTGCGCTTTTCCAGCAACACATTTTCAGCTCTGATCTCCAACATCTGCAGTCCTCACTTTCTCCTTGCAGTAGTTGTGAGCCTTGACAAACATATAACAAATCTCTTAACGCATGAAAATAAAAGCAAAATCACAAGAATCACCAGGTCAAAGATTTATCGAGCCCTCACACTCTCATTATCAATCCAGTGTTTGGAAAATGGGGTTGGTTTTATAATAGGCTGTTGAAAAATAGGTTTGGTCTTAGAAGGAATAACAACAAACTTTCAAATGGAGGTGGGCAAGGGAACAAAGGTTGTCATGAGTAGCTGCCCGCGGTCAATTGTCAAAGGGATTCAGAATGCCAGCATAAGTTGCTAGCCCCTTGAAATAAAGTGTACCAACAAGGTGCAGGCTCAGTTGAGGGAATCTCATCAGCCACGGGGAGTCAGCTTTGTAGGCAGGAATATTTTGAATGTTTCATGCCAGTTTTACTTCCCAGGGCATTCCAGCCTCCAAGTGATTTCTCTGGAGGAAGGCGACCATGAAAACTGCAAGCTCATCCATACAGTCATTGAGGGCAAGTGGAGGTGCACTTTGGGACCATTTTCAGAGGCCCTCAGCATCTTCCTGGAGTTGAGGGTGTCCTCCCATGGATGCCAGAGACTCGTCACTATCTGGAGGCAGTCATGCAGTGGCTGGATGGGGGGAATGAGCTATTTCTTTTCTTATTTCAAAGATAAACTTTAGTCATAAAAACTCTTTATATATACATACACATAGTCACTAAAAACAGTTTGGTTCTGTACAGTCTTAGCTGTAAAACAAATAAACATTGAAGTTTGACTTTCTCAACAGTTCCAACAAACCAAAGGTATTTCTTACTTGTACAAGACTACATTTACATATATTTGGAGCGTCGGGAGGGTCCGATAACTGGATGGACCACCTTTTAACTTTGACAGAAAGATGGTGATCTTTTCCCACTGTGCCTTGGCAGCAGCAGCCCTAAGCTTTAGTGCATTTCTTAGCATATCGTCCTGGACATTGGTATGTGCCAGTCTGCAACTCTTGGTTGAGATCAACTCTTGCCCTTTTGCCTCCTTACTCTAGAAGACCAACAAGTTTCAGGCAGACCAAAGAAGGTCTTCCACCGAGTTGATGGTCCTCCAGGCACACTTGATGTTTGTCTCAGCGTGCATCCCATAGAGCACAGACTGTACAGCGCAGAAACCTGCGTCATGGCGCTGCTCGGGACAAGCCTCAATAAGAACCATTACGTTGACTGGGGATTGGGCCATCACACCTCGTCTGACGTTCCTGATTGCAGAGACTCTGCAATGAGAAGTTCCTGGGGAGGAGGTTCCCTCTCCCTAATGACATTAACTATGGCCATTCATTATCTTTCATTTTTTTCTGTACTTTTGTCATGCCCTCACAGTGCTGCAATTGCCTTCAGCAACACCAACCTCTGCAAGTGAGGTCATTTGCTATTCAGCAGTCAGACACCTCTGACTGGGTCTCCAACTTCGGAATCATACACACCCTCTTTAATTGGAGCTTGCACACACAAGCAGCTTGTTAATTGGCTACCTCCCTGAGGACTATATTTGCTGCCACATCTCAAGCTGCATTGGGACAGACTCGAGAAATGGTCTCATAATTAATACTTTTCATAGGACATAAGATTCTATCAGGAGGAACTGAGGCCTGCAGATGCTGGAGATCAGAGTTGAAGAGTGTGGTGTTGGAAAAGCACAGCCGGTCAGGCAGCATCCGAGGAGTAGGAGAATTGACGTTTCAAGCATACGCTTTTCATCAGGAATGATGGGGTGGCCCAAGGGGGCTGAGAGTTAAATGGGAGGGGGGTGGGGCTAGGGGGAAAATAGCTAGGAAGGTGATAGGTAGATGAACTAGGGGGTGAAATGATAGGTTGGAGGGGAGGCTGGAACGGATAGGTAGAAAGCAAGATCGACAGGGGGGTAGGATAGTTCAAGAGGGTGGTGCTGAGTTGGAAGGTTGTATCTGGGATAAGGTTCTGCTACCTACAAACAGAAAAGAACATCCCAAATGGCCTCCTTCTTCAAAGACTGCAATTTCCCCACCCACGTGGTCGATGATGCCCTCCAGCGTACTCATCCACTTCCTGCACCTCCACCCTTGAACCCCATTCTTCCAATCGCAACGACAGAATCCTCACCCCCCCCCCGCTCCACTTCCCCCCCCCCGGTCCTCACTTTCCCCCCCCACCAACCTCCAGATACACTGCATCATCCTCCACTATTTCCACCACTTACATACAAACAGACCCCACCACCAAGGGTATATCTTCCCTTCCCACCAACCTATCCTGCACTCCTGGCACCTTCTTCTGTCACTGCAAGAATTGCAAAATCTGTGCTAACACCTCCCCCTTTACCTCCGTCCAAGGCCCCAAAGGATCCTTACACATCCATCAGGGATTTACCTGTACTTCCACACACATCAGCTACTATGTCCATTGCTCCCGATGTGGTCTCCTATACATTGGGGAGACAGGACACCAAGTTGCGGAATGCTTCAGACGACATCCCTGGGACACACGCACTAAACATCCCCACCACCCTGTGGCCGAACACTTCAACTCCCTTTCTCAGTCCACCAAGGACATGCAGGTCCTGGGCTTCCTCCACCACCAAACCCTAACCACCCGACGCCTGGAGGAAGAATGCCTCATCTTCCACATTGGGACACTCCAACCACACGGGATCAATGTGGATTTCACTAGTTTCCTTGTTTCCCCTTCCCCCACCTTATCCCAGATCCAACCTTCCAACTTGACACTGCCCTTTTCAATGTCCATCTTCCTTCCCATCTATCCGTTCCACCCTCCTCTCCAATATATCACCTTCACCCCAATTTCATCTACCTATTGCATTATTAGCAACCTTGCCCCCAGCCTCACCCCCCCTCCCATTTATCTCTCAGCCCCCTTGGACCACAAGCCTCATTCATGATGAGGAGCTTATGTTCGAAATGTCAATTCTCCTGATCCTCAGATGCTGCATGACTGGCTATGCTTTTCCAGCACCACACGCTTTGAATAAGATTCTATCAACTGAGTTTTAATCTTGTTTCTCTTTCCCATTCAGAGACAGTACACTGGGAGTGTAGCAGTAATGCCTGTGGTCTATAATCTTAGACGGCAGGCTAACGCTCTGAGTCATGAGTTCATAGCAGCTGGTGGTATTTAAATTCAATCAATAAATCTGGAATTGACAACCACTCTTAATGTTGGTGACTATGAAACTATAGCAAGTTGTAAAAGCTCGTTTGGTTCTTTGATTCCCCTTTAGGGAAGGAAATCTGCCCATTTTACCTGATCTGACCTGCATGTGTCTCGATATTCATCGTGATATGATTCACTCTTAACTGTCCCCAGCAATGTCAGAGGAAGTCACTTGATTCAAGGGCAATTTGGGATAGGCAGGAAATGTTGGCCTTGCCAGTCTGGTCTTCTGCTTTGATTAAGACCAGTGGAGATGTTGATAAGTATTGCAGCACTCTTCTGATGTCAGCAGAACATTACCTTTTGCTTAAACATCGTAAACACTAAATGTACCCAAGTCAACATTTCACTTCTACCATGAGGCTGCTCACAGAGAACCAGCTCCGAGCAGTCACATGATCTTAAATCACTTCAATAAGTCTGTAAGACCAGAAGAAATAGGAAGAGGTGTAGGCCATTTGGCCCTTTGAGCTTGCTCTGCTATTTAATAAGGCCATGGCCAAACCAACATTATACCCATTCACTTTCCTGTAATTTCCCTGTAACCGTTGATTCTCCTACTGATCAAGAATCTTTCTTAGTTTCAAATGTGCACAAGGACTCTTCCCTGACCGTTCTCTGTGACAAGGAGTTCAAAAGATTCGTAACCCTTTGAGGGGAGAAATTCCCTTCATCTTGGTCTTAAATTAATATCCCTTAATTCTGAGACTATCCCTGGTCCTAGACTCTCCTAATGATGATATGCGCCATCCTATTTATATATTCACAGAAACTCATTACATTAAAATAAGTGATCCACTTCCTATGAACAAATAAAAGAGAAAGATGAACATTTATAATGGCTCTAACATGAAAGCAAAGATGTGAAATAAAAACTGAAAATGCTGGAGAAATTCAGCAGATCTGGCAGCATCTGTGGAGAGAGAAACATTTTGAGCCTGATATGGCTTTTTCTGAACTCTTCGGGGCCAGGCTCACTAAGTTTCTTCAGTGGTTTCTGTTGCTATTTCAAATGGCCCTGCTGTGAATGTAGAGTAAAACTGACGAGCAGACACTCTTTCAAAACCCCAAGAGTTAAAGTCGAAGGTAAGAATCAAAGAAATGTACAATTCTCAGTCTTCAGCAGTGAAGAAATCAAACTGCTGTCTGATCTCATTGACTAATTGATACATCATTACATATGTGGGAAAATAATTTGGTCATTGCTTCTTAATTTACTCTGTGATGATTAACAAATAGTTCACACATTTTATTTTCCCAAGGATTAATTCCCAGCTGACATATTGTATTAGTGAACAGATTCTTCACTGTTCACTGTCACTCTAATGCAAACCTTCATGCTCCAGGCACCAGCAGTTTACTTCCAGTAGAAATACTGCTCTTGTCACAGGTTTTTCTCACTCTTTCCAATAACAGTCTTGTCAGCTCTTTTGGCATGGTACCAATCTCACCTTGACCAGAAAAAGAGACAAATTTCTGTTAATATCTGTATCAGATCCCTGAGTAAAGCTGGAATCTTGAAAGCACAACAGAATGTAACTAACTACTCCAAGCCAACATTTACATGTGAGGCATGTGAAACATCATATAAAAGGTAAAATCACCATCTTCCAAGAGGACTACTTTCCCATTAGAGACAGACACTGGTGACTTAACCTGATGGTCACCATACCTCACGTGATGGGAGTTGTTCTGAAGACCAGTTCTTCATGGTCACTTCGGCCAGTGCAGGAATTGAATCTATCCTGCTAGCATTATTCTCGATCACAGACTAGCCATCCAGCCGGATGAGCTAGCCAACCCCTTAAACATTACACACATGCAATAACACAGCAACATAGGAACAGACAGAGGATATTTGAGTCTCTAAAATTTGTTCCACCATTCAATGAGATCAAGGTTGACTTGTAACATAATTCCATTTCCCCACTGTTCCCAAATATTCTCTAACACCTTTGAATAACAAAATCGAGCAATCTCAGATGTAAAACGTACAATGAATCTAACATTATGCCATTTGTGAAGGGAAGTTCCAAACTCGTTCCATGAAGTATTGCCTAATTTCTCTCTGAAATGTCATGGCTCTAATTTTTTTAAATGATGCCCCACAGTCCAAGTCTTGACAATCAGTGGAAATAGTTTCTCTCTGTTTACCCAATCTCTCAAAAACTTTAATCAAATCACCCATGTACCTTCTAAGTTCCTGGGAAACAAACCTTGTGTAAGCTGATCTGCTCATTTATCCTTGGAATGAGGTATCATTCTGGTAGACACTGTCTCCTTCCTGAGACCAGAACTGCTTACAGTGTTCACGTGTGGTCCATTATTGACTAAGAGAAAGTGAGGACTGCAGATGCTGGAGATCAGAGCTGAAAAATGTGTTGCTGGAAAAGCGCAGCAGGTCAGGCAGCATCAAAGGAGCAGGAGAATCGATGTTTCGGTCATAAGCCCTTCTTCAGGAATCTGCTGCGCTTTTCCAGCAACACATTTTTCAGTCATTATTGACTAACCCTTGCAGCTGAAACTGACGATCTTCCATGCATCTTTAGATTGCTTAGAGGACAATTCAGGATCTTCAGGTATTACAGAATGTAGGGAACTTGTCATATGGGCTCTAGTCATCTCTTATTAGCATGAGTCAAGCCTTGTGTTTTTCTCCTCTCTCATTTTCCTTTTCAATTTGTCATCTTTGAGTCTCAAATAGATGGGATCCTTTCCATAGCCTTTGCCTTCATCTGGTTCAGTTCAAGGTAATGGTCTCCTACAACTCAACATGTATGTTGCATTTCTTCATGATTACTTTCAGTACTGCCCTACTCTTGTATGATTACCCTAGCTAAGCTAGGAGGAGACAACATGGTTTGGGACTTCAGTTTTAGATTAGATTAATTTCCCTACAGTGTAGAAACATGCCATTTGGCCCAAGTCCACCCACCCAGACCTACTCCCCTACATTTACCCCTGACTAATGCACCTAAGTCTATGAGCAATTTAGCACATCTATGGAATGTGAGAGGAAACTGGAGCACCTAGAGGAAACACATGCAGACACGGGGAGAATGTGCAAACTCCACACAGACAGTGACCTGAGGCAGGAATTGAACCTGGGTTCCTGGTGCTGTGAGGCAGAGTGCAAATCACTGAGCCACCATGCCAGTTTCTGACAACTGAACAATATGACCATCCCAATGAAGCTGATGGTGGATGAGCTTGGCCCTGATGCTTGTTTGGCCTGGTTGTGAGTGGACTCTGATGTTGGTGAGTTGGTCCTCCCACTTGATGTGTAGGATCTTCCATGAGCAGTGTTGTTCATATAACTCTACTGCTTTGTGGTTCTTCTTTTCAGTCCTTCTAAGGTAGGGATCTCACCACCTGAGAAACCTACACTGCATTCCCTCCTTCCTGAAGCTTGGTGACCGGAACTACACACACCATTCCAGATGTGGCCCAAGTTGGGCTTTGCACAGCTGAGGCATGACGTCTACCTCCTTGTTCACTATGATTTTGATTATGCTTTTTGATTATTTTCTGTACTTATTCATGACGTTTTAACAATTTATGTGTATGAACTCCCCCTTCCTCCTCATAACATCCCAGTAAGTCTGCTTGAACCCAACATGTTTCTAGCTTTCCACTATTTAGAAATTATCCTATTTGATCATTTTTAGGTCCAAAGTGGATGGCCTCACATTTTCCTCAGACTGAAATTCACTTGTCACAGTTTTGCTATTTGCTCAATCTATTAGGATATTTCTGACTTTTACAGTATACATTGACATTGCCATCTATCTTTGTATCATCTGCAAATTTGGGTAAGTGACTTTCTCATCATCTTGATCTTAATTAAATACTGAGAATAGTTAAAGTCTTAAAAATAGATCCTTGCAAGACACTACTAATCGCATCCTGCCTATTAAAGGGCCTGCAATTACATTACAGCAAGTTATAGAGGATGCTGGAAAGAAACACAGAAAATGCTGCACATACTCAGCAGGTCTTGCTGCATCTGTGGAGAGAGACATCTAATGAATGTTTGAGTCTGGTATTATTCTTCTTCAGTTCTAATTGGACAGGAATTTGCTGTTGCATTTCTCTCTAAGTTCATTCAGGGACTAAACTTCAGAATTGCTTCATTTGGCTGTGCAATGCTTTATGACATCCTGAGGTTGTGAAAGCTGCTGCACAGTCTGTAAAGCTTTCTTTGTTGTTTTGATTATCAGAATGAGAATGTCACCACAATTCTTAAAGCTGCTTCAGAATTTGTTACTGTAAGCTAGTTCACATTGTGGTTATTTGTTTTGCATGACTTCCTATATTTCATTCAGCTTGGGGTTAACAGGCATGAGTACAAGGTCAGCTGTTTGGGAACAATCAACCTTTCACCTCTGGTTCTGTTCAATTGATGACTTCTGGTGAAAACTGCTTGGAATATTATTCCAATACTGTGTTGAACTTATCATTTGTTGAGGTAGAAAAACATCAGATAATCATACTTGTGTCAATGCTATTTTAAACATAATAAATAAAGCTTTTTAAAATTAATGCTGATGCAAAAATAAAATTATTTGAGGTAAGTACAAGTTAAAGTGCAAGTTTATGAAAGTGTTGCTAAAGGACTGCACAAGAACTTTAATGAACTAGATGAAGCCTTTCTTTGGATAACTGGACTATATCAATTATAGTAGCGAATATTCTGAAAAACTAGAAGTCCTATTGATCCCAATCACAGTTGAAATCTATTTATTATGCCACTGTTTCGCAAGGTAGTCCTGTGCACTTTATTTGTCTACCGGAAATCACAATTGCAGTTGGTGTTCCAATCCTGAGGTCCTTGTCACCCATTCCCAGGCCCTACCAGCCCCTGTAATGTTACATCAGCAGAGAAAATTCCTGCCATCAAGCTCGCAACATTTCTGGTACCCATACATTGCGTGTTCTCCTACCAAAATATTTCGACTCTGGAAACCAATTATAGATAATTCAGCCTCCCACATGAACATTAACTTTCCTTGTGTGAGATTCTAGGGAGAATGAATGTTTGCATGAGAAAACAATAAAAGTTTCAGCTTATTTATCAAAGTTGGAGTTATAGATGGGGTTTAGTAGATGAAAGAAGGAAGTACTATTTAGTTCAGTAACAAAGTTCTTTTAACATGGTTACATTTCTAAGCCTCTTCTGAGGAAGCATAAAGTTTAGCTAAAATAATTGCTCTCCAATGGCCACAACATCCTGGCTTGGTGCTAGGTAAAATTCAACTAGCGGAGAGTTTTCACCCTGATTCTCATTGACTTCAATTTTACTCAGACTCCTTAATGCTTTGGTGTCATGTGCAGCCTTTCCTACTTACTTGGAGAACTCAGGAAATTTTATTCTTTTTTGAAAGCGCACCCTTCTGAGGGTTCCCCTTCCAATCGTCTAGGCCACGATCATTTGTTTTCACTTTCGTTGCTCAAGGCCTTTTTTGTTTAAAAAGTTCTCTTTCTCACAACACAAGTCGCAGGGGAAGGGAGACTGTAGCCACTCTTTATTTATTTTACTCTCAAATCTGGGCCCTTTTGTTTACAGTGGCTGTTGGTCGCAGAGAGGTTTGGGAGGTTGCACATAGCAACAGGTACGGGTATCAGCAGGTGGATGCTGGGGATGGGGGTGGAATTGGGACTGGAGGGAGTTGGGTGAGAGTGATATAGGACGGGGTTGGGTTCTGGGTGTGGGGTTGGAGGGAGCTGGTGGGGGCAGTTGGTGCAGGGGGTGGCTGAAGGAATTTTGTTGCTGGGTGTGGAGTTTGAGGGTGCTGGGGGTGGAGCTAGGGGGAGTTGGGTAGTGCAAAGTGGAACGTGGGGGGGGAATTAGGTGCTGGGGTGGGGTTGGAGGGAGTCAGGTGTGGGGGAGTGCTGGATGTGGGGTTTGAGGGTGAAGCTGGGAGGGAGTTGGATCCTGGGAGGTGGGACTGGGGGGGAGTTGGGTTCTGAGATGGGAGCTGAGTTTGGTGTTGGTGCTGGGAGTAGGAGAGAGGCTGGTGGGGTAGTTTGGGACTGGGGATGGGTTTGGTGCTGAAGATGGGGCTGGAGGTGAGTTTTGTGCTGAGAATGGGGCTGGGGGTGGAGTTTGTTGCTGGGGATGGGACTTGGGGAAGTTTGTTGTTGGGATGGAACTGGGGCGGTTGGTGCTGGGATGGGGGGGTCGATGCTGTTTGCTGGGAGCTTTTACAATTATTAGGATTTTATAGACGTGCATACAGTTAACTACATAGAAGGGCAGCACGGTGGGTCAGTGGTTAGCATTGCTGCCTCACAGAGACAGGGATCCAGGTTTAAATCCAGCCTTGGGCGACTGTCTATGTGGAGTTTGCACGTTGTCCCTGTGTCTGCGTGGGTTTCCTCTGGGTGCTCCGGTTTCAACCCACAACCCAAAGATGTGCAACTGGCCGTGAACTGGCCATGTTAAATTGCCCATAGTGTTCGGTGCATTAGTCAGAGGGAAAAGGGTCTGGCTGGGTTACTCTTTGGAGGGTCGGTGTGGACTGGTTGGGCCAAAGAGCCTGTTTCCACACTGTAGGGAATCTAGTCTAAATAAAAGGTATACGTTTAAGGTGAGAGGGGAAGATTTAAAAGAGACCTGAGTGGCAATGTTTTCACACAAGGGATGGTGCATATGTGGAATGAGCTGCCAGAGGAGATAGTGGCAAGTACAATTACAGCATTTAAAAGACATTTGGACAGGAAGTTAAATATGACAGGTTTAGAGAGATATGGGACATGCAGGAAAATGGATCTAGTTTAATTTTGAAAATCTAATCAGCATAAATGAGTTGGACCAAAGAGTCTGTTTCCATGTTGTTTGACTCTGAGTATCACTTTGAGTATCTGAGTACTTTAGCTGAGGTAGTAACGAAGCTGAGAGGTGAGTTACTGAGGTAAAACCCATACTAGGCACTCATGATAGATGATTTCCCTATAAATTGCACTGATAACTGTTTTGACACTATTTTTCATCACTTTGCATGAAGATTGAGTTTTAGAAATTGGTTTGGTGCAATTGACCAGATTGGATTTGTGGACAGGACATACCTGGATATCTTTCAATGTGAGCAGGTAGAATAATTAGTTTAAAAATCTGTCAGATTGCTAAGTCTGTAGAGTGGTGTAGTGCACAGGTATGGTTTAAAGAGTTTGTGGTTTAAGTGAGGAGCAGGAGAATTTACATCTCGGGCATAAGCCCTTCACCAGCCCTTCATTAAAGAGTTTGTGGATGAGCTTGTGGGAAATGCTGAATTGTTACTGTGACCTCAGTAGTTGTGGTCTCGGGGATTCTGTTTCAGCAATGGCTTCCTCTCCATCATATGACCATGAGGTCCGATGTGTGCTTTTGATTGATCTTTGGACAGTCTTAATCCCATGAATTCTGCCGGTTAGAATGGCAGAGGTAGCAGCCGCATGGTTGCATCCACCTGCTTCATTTACCTCTCAAAACTGCATTTTGAAAGGACAATGGTAGGGCTGAAGGGTGGTGTGCAATACTTGTTTTAAGATGGATTCTCCTATTCTTCATATGTATTCAGGTGAGATTTCTTTAAACGCTGTTTATTAACAATAGGTACAAGATGCTTTGTCAGCAGAGCTCCATGCTTTGAGCTGCATTAGTTTCAATTTGCCAGCAGCATCTCTAACATAAAATGACTGAGGTCACTGTTATGGCACAAAATACCTCAGAGCCTCATCTGCAAAATTATTAAACCACATCTTGGTAGTCTTGGTAACTTGGCAGAGTTCAATAGGTTGAAAGACAATGGATTTTATAATGGGGGGTTGATCAGCTTGCCAACTTACGGCCCAAGAGATAAAACTGAAATTGAGTCTTAAGTCATTTATTCAATGTGCTATTCGGTCCCCTCCATTTGAAACATTTTATAATCATTAATAATTTCAGTTGCTATCAATGGCTCCTCTGCTAGCCCCAAGAGTCAGGATATTTGCTATATAAAAGTTACATAAAATAAGTTGCCCTTTTGAATTATCTTGCATTTTCTCTTTGCATTCTTCAGTGTCTGTTGCTTGGGTTGAACCAAGAGGTTTTCATTTATTTTAATAAAAACAACTTTTTTTCTGTCTTAATTAAGAATATGGTTCTCTCTGTGTGAAATATGGCAATTATTTCTTTGGGTTTAGAAGCAATTCCTACACTTTTCCAGCTGTTTGCAATACACATTAACAAAGGTTAAGTGGTTCAGTTATGGTTATTCATGTGGCAGATTTGCATAGTTTAATTTAATTTAACATTAGATGGCTTAATTTACCCATGGCAGTAGATTAATATGCAAAATGTGAATACTATCATAATTACATTTTTCAATAGCATCTGCTATCTGGGCACATTTACCCTTACCTTCTCCTGGATGACAGTTCCTCATCAGGTAGTTGAGCTTTTCAATGATTTTGTAATGCTTCTGTCGAAGGTAAACAGTTAACTAGAAAAACATGCTTCAAGCTGTTCAATATAGGAAATTATACAGAGAAACACTGAACATTTCACCCCATTACTCAGATAGACGTGATTTAGGCTGCAATTTTTGTCAGCTAATTGACTTCCAATTATGGGGAGACAGAAGTGAAGGAGTTGGAAAGGGTACATTCCCAGGATTAGAAAAGCACAAAGTAATTTGAAGGTTACACATGGTCTTTAATTACGGCTTTGTTTGACTCAAGCATAATTTAATTACACGGGGCCCACTTTGAGGTTGTTTAGCTCACCACTCTGGCTCAGTGCACTGGGTGATCAGGAGAAAACTAGATGGACAGAGCGATAGTTAGATAGATACATTCTTTCTGTTTGTTCTGTTGAGGGCTTCCAGCACTTTCCTTTTTTTTATTACAGATTTAGGAATGTAAGAAGAGGTGTTAGTCATTCAGTTCCTTCAGTCTGTTCTGTTTTTCAATGATGTCACCTGGATCTGTATTTTAACTCAATTTACCCAAGTTTAACACCTTGGCCCAAAAAATGTCTAGCAAGCTTAATTTTAAAAATTTCTATTGACTGATCCTCAACAGTTGTTTTATGTTTAGACTTCTAGGTTTCCAATACCCCTTGTGTGAAGGAGTGCTTTCTGACAGTGACCCCAGGAAAGGTTTAATCCTTAATTTCAATCTTATATTCACTTGTTCTGAACCCATTGTCTTTGGAAACAATTTATCTCTAACAGTCACTTAATTATCATGTTAATCTGTCTCCTGCTGCTCTGGTTATGCCAGCATCACAGACTGAAAACATTTTTGATTATATACGTGGTTAACAACATGATATTGATCAAATACACTGCTTTCGTGATGTTGATTGAGGGATTGACATTAGCCAATACACTAGAGACAACTGCCTGGCTCATCTTTGAAATGAGATGTTTTACATCCACTGGAACAGGCAGATAAGGCCTTATTTTAAATGTGTCTTCCAAAAGATACCACTTCTAGCAGTGTAACAGCCTTACATTACTGTGCTGGAGTAACAACCTTGGTTTTTAATGCTCAAGCTCTATACTGGGACTACAACTCAGGACCTGTAAGTTCAGAGGCAAAAGTAACAGCTGACTAGAAAATAGAATCCCCAATGCAATGTGTGTTCTTAATTTAAACTTTTTAGCCCCAGCAGCATTTTGCGAATCTCCAAGGTGAACATAGCTTTACGTAAGAGCATATGTAACTTACGAACAGGTGCAGACCTTGAGGGCCTCAAGCTTGTCCCACCATTCCAAAGATGTACTTATCCCAGATTTAAAACTAAAAACTGATTGAGCACCAACTGTCATTTGTGGATGAGTGTATCAAGCATCTACCAGCCTTTATCTGTAAAAGTGTTTCCTAACATCTCTTGCTCCTAAAATATGATGCACAGAACCGAACTCAATACTCCAAATAGAGTCCAACTCAAACTTTAAATAACTGGTACATTATAAATGCCTCTTTATATTCTCCATGAAAGATCAACTTTTTAGTGACTGCTTTATTTGGACCCCAAAATCTCTGCCCTTCCACAATATCATGTTGTGTAGCACTATCGCTGTGCTAAATAGGAACGTTCTTGAGCAGGTCTTGTAATTCAAGACTAGGCAGCCATGAAGCAGCATGAACTATTTAGCAGCAGCAGAATCAAACTCCAACACAATTTTCAACCTTGTGGCATGGCATATCTGCCACTCAACTATTACCATCAAGCTTGGGGATTGAGCCTGATTCAGTGAAGAGTGCAAAAGGGTATGCCAGGGGCAGTGCCAGTCATATTTAAAAATGAGATGTCACCCTGGTGAAGCTACAAAACAGGACTATTTGTGCCAACATCACAGGCAGCAAATGATAGACAGAGTTCAGTGATTCCACAACCAACAGATCAAATCCAACACATAGTCCTGCCACATCCTGTCATGAATGGTGGTGACAATTAAATAACTCAGTGGGGGACAAGGCTCCACAAATTTTCCCATCCTCAATAATGGGGGAGCCTAGTACAAGAGATAAGACTGAAGCATTCAGATCCATTTCAGCCTCCGCCACTGGTCCTCAGCACCACAGGTACCAGTCTTCAGCCAACTTCAATTCGCTCCACATGATATCAAGAAACGGAAGGAGACACTGGATACTGCAAAGGCAATTGGCCCTGACAACATTCAGCAATAGTACTGAAGAGTTGTGCTCCAGAACTTGTTGTAGTACAGCTTCAACACTGGCATCTACCTGACAACGTGGAAAATTGCCCAAGTATGTCCTGTACTCAAAAAAGCAGGACAACTCTAACCAGGCTTAATTCAATCCACTGTTGATCATCAGTGAAGTGATGGAAGGTGTCATCATGAGCACCGGCTCAGCAATAACCTGCTTAGTGACACCCAGCTTAGGTTCTATCAGGGCCACTCAGCTTTTGACCTCATTACAGCCTTGGTTCAAACATGAACAAAAGAATTTCACATGTTAAGTGTCAGCCCTTAACATCATTGCTGCAATTGACCAAGTGGGGAATCCAGGAGCTCTAGCAAAAATGGAATAAATATAAATCGGGGAAAACTCTCTACAGGTTTTAGTCATATTTGGCAACAAGGAAAATAGCTGTGGTTGTTGGAGGCCAGCCATCTCAGCTTCAGGACATCTCTGCAGCAGTTCCTCAGGGTAATGTCCTAGGCTCAAACATCTTTAGTTGCTTCATCAATGACCTTCCCTCCCTCATAAGGTCAGAAGTGGGGATGTTCACTGATGATTGCACAATGTTCAGCACCATTCACGACTCCTCAGATATTAAAGCAGTCCATGCTCAAATGCAGTAAGACTGTGACAATATCCCGGTTTGGGCTGAAAAGTGGCAAGAAATAATGCACACCATACAAGTCCCCAGCAATGCCCATCTCTAACAACAGTCAATCCAAACATCATCCCTTGATATGCCACGGTGTTACCACCATTGAATTTCCGACTAGCAACAGGTTACCATTGACCAAAACTGAAGTGGACTCACCATAAAAATACAGTGGCTACAAGAGCACGTTGGAGGCTAGAAACACTGAACTGAGTATCTCATATCCTGACTCCTTCAAGCCTGTCTGCATCCACATAACACAAGTGAAGATTGTGATGGAATACTCCCCATTTGCCTGGATCAGTGTAACTCCAGTAACACTAAAGAATCTTGACATTATCCAGGACAAAGCAATGCACTTGATTTGCACCACGTCCTCAAATATTTACTCCCTCCACCACCAACATTCAGTAGTGCTAGTGTGTGCTTTCTACAGGATTAGCTGCAGAAAATCCCCAAGACTCCTTAGACAACACCTTCCATAGCTATGACCATTATCAGCTAGAAGCACAAAGGTAGCAGATATCATGGGAACACCACTACCTGTAAGTTTCCTTCCAAGCCACTCACCCCCATGACTTAGAAAAATATAATTATTCATTCAATATCAATGTATCAAATTCCAGAATCCCCTCCCAGGTGGCATTGTGGGTTTACGTACAGCATGTGAACCACAATGGTTCAAGAAGGCAGCTCAACATCACTTTCTCAAGGCAAACTAAGGACAAGCAATGAATGTTGGCTGAGCCAATGACATGCACATCCTATGAGTGAATAAATTAAAAATGCCCATCTTCTCACTATTTAAAAAAATCAAATCTATTGTTCTTCAGTCCATTGAATGATGTCTAGTTTGTGCTCAATTCACTGGGTAATGGCACATTCTGGTCATACATGCAGTGATAGCTGACAGCTTCATGAGTAGGCCATGCCACAGAAACATCAACATCAGTAGAAGACATTTCCATCATGGGATGTCAAAAAATGATTCACTGAGAGGATTAGCTTACGGGATCATATCAATTAAGAAATAATATTTTAAAAATCCCTGTACTGTTGCGTATTTCTCAATGCATGATTATCCATTCATTCTATTAGAAATATTTCCTGTTGTGAATGCCACAGGTCACTAATTTTCATATATGAGTGCACTGTTTAATGGACGGAAGGCAATTTTTTGTTGGAGATCTGTCTCACATTCCACAGCCAAAACAATCATTAATATCCAAGAGTAATAATGCTTTAATTATTTGTTACCTAATCCTTTTACTATGCTGTTGAGGCCCTGTATTCACAGAGATAACCATCTCTGTTTGGATGGAACTCCCAACCTGAAATGTTAATTCCTGATATGTTGGACCAGCTTAGTCATGATTTATTATGGTCAATCTACTGGGGACTTATTGATGCTTAATGCTTTCACATTAAAATCTGAACCTGTTCTTTCTCCTGTCTGTTGCTGATTGGCTTGTTTTGTGTCAATAGCATTTTCTGCCACTTTTAAGAATATCTGACATTGAAGAGAAGAGAATCCCTACAGTGTGGAAACAGGCCCTTCGGCCCAAAAGGTCCACACTGACCCTCCAAAGAGTAACCCACCCAGACCCATTCCTCCACACAATATTTATTCCTGACTAATTCACCTAACCTACACATCCCTGAACACTATGGGCAATAAGCACAGCCAATTCACCTAACCTGCACATTTTTGGACTGTGGGAGGAAACCGGAGCACTTGGAGGAAACCCATGCCCACATGGGGAGCATGTGCAAACCCTACACAGACAGTCGTCCGAGGCTGGAATCAAACCTGTGAGGCAGCGGTGCTAACCTCTGAGCTACTGTGCCACCATGGTTTTTTTTGTATTGTTTCCTCTCCAGTGTATTTTTAAAATCCAACAAAGAAAAACCATAAAATCAAAACATTTGTTGCAGTACAACAGTGATTACTTTTCAAAAAGAAATCAGTGGCTTTGAAGCTTTTTCAGACATCTACTGATTGTGAAAGGTACTATATAAATGCAACTTCTTTTAAGCAATAGAAATTCTGCTTACTAAAAGAGTTGTTATGCAGTTTTCAGCTGGTCATGTCACTTTGGCCATCAGGAGCTGCTTCTTGTGCCCTGGCCTCCTCACCCACTCCAGCAAGTGCTCAAGAACAGCCCCTCTGGCTGGGGCAATCTCTAGATTAATCTTTAAGATGAGTGGATGGTCAGTCTCTGGAGATGCTCAAGCCTTGGGGAGTTGATGATTTATTCAAATAAAAATGAAAGAAATTCCTTTCAGAACATAATAATCTGTGGCCAGATACATCAGTCATCTCAGATGCAAAGTTTACAAGGTTTCGATGCTTGGGGGAAAGAAAGATGATGCAAAACACAAAGCAAACTTCCTCTCTGCTTTTATTCATATGACTTCTGGACATGCTTTCGTCTAACTGAGGAATATTTATTGCTCTGATCAGTCAAGGAATTCCTTGTAATTGCTTCATGCAGCTATCAGGTTGATGGAAGGCAAACTAGATGGCCAATGAAACACACAAAAACAGAAATTGCTGGAGAAACTCAGCAGGTCTGGCAGTATCTGTGGGGAGAAGACAGAGTTAATGTTTTGAGTCCAGTGACCCTTCTTCAGAACTGAATGGACATTCAGAACCAAAACTCAGAACTAGGTGGACATTGACCTCTCTCTGTCAAGTATTTCCCAAGTGACTTGTGTATTGATTGAGCTCAGCAACTCCAGCAGCATCTGATGTCATAGAAACAGAGTTAGCATTTCAAGTCTGAAATGGACTCTTCTTTGGATCTAAAGGCAAATAGAAATGGAATGAACATTATGCTGATGGAATCGAGGGTGGGTTGGGGTGTATGTTAAACAAAAGTAAGGATCTGGGATTGGCTTTTGTTATGATTCTAGGTGATGCATTCCTGGACAAGTCAGATCTCAAACAGAAACCCTAGAAACCCAGTTTTATAGATCATGCCATGATTTATTTTGGTTTTAACAATGTAGTATATAATTGAGCCATAAGCATGCAATACTGCAGGATTTGCTTTATCAATAACCTGGAAGTTTATTGCAAAAGGAATGTGGATTGAAGAGAATAATCCAAATGACCTACTAATAATTTCCACACACACACACAAACACACACTCACATACGATTTACAAAGACAGAACAAGTTGCCATTACAGGACACAGATAATGACAGAGTGAAGGATTGAGATGAATGTAGCTGACATCAGCGAGACCTTCCTATTGAAATGTGATCACACTGAAAATTCTGATGACACTGTAAACCCCATGAATAATGTTGATGATACTTATTATCAACTGAATCAGCAGATGTGTTAATGACTGAGGAGTTCCAAATAATTACTCTTAACAAGTTCAGTTTTTCAATTTAATAAGTGCAGGTAGAATTTGTGAG
The DNA here is from genome assembly GCF_037043375.1 of Chiloscyllium plagiosum. Taxonomy (NCBI): domain Eukaryota; kingdom Metazoa; phylum Chordata; class Chondrichthyes; order Orectolobiformes; family Hemiscylliidae; genus Chiloscyllium; species Chiloscyllium plagiosum. Next base: position 55,619,566 of record NW_028270142.1, read on the forward strand.
AAGCTTTTATTGCACTTTTGACTGAACGAAATGTCATGTTGGACTTGTAATCACTGAACAGAAATAAATTGTGCTCCTTGGTACTGTAATTAAAAGAAACCCTTCATTTCTATAGCACTGCCTACAACCTCATCCAAAGCATCATGCAACCATTAAATACTTCTGACGTTTGTCGCTACAATAATGTGGGACTCCTATCGCACAATGATTTGATTTGATTTATTTTGTATGCTTGCTTTGAGTTATGCTGCCAATTCCCATTCTAACTTCAATTAGGTCAACGTAAAACATATTTTCAAAATAGCACAGGTGACTCCTTGGCTATGTTGTCTGTTGTGAGTTAAACAATATTGATATTGTATTAAATGATCCACTCTGGGGTTTATTTCACTGCACCTTGTGGGAGAATATCAAGTTCTGTCTATTTACTTTATCAGGTCTTTAGGTTTAACTAAATTCCCTTATTCAAGTTATTGTAAGGGTACAACAATAGGTGGCAGTATCATTCCACCATTTTTACTCTTTTGCAAATTGCTCTGCAATTTTCAACCATTGCTACAATTGAGAATGTTAGTCTGTATCACAAAAGTCTAATAGCATAGGCGAAGCTGAACAGCGTGACCAAAAAGAAAGACAGTTTCATTGCGGTAGTATCAAAGACAGCAGTAGAAAGACAGGCCCACACGTCGTTACTGAAAAAAAAACTCCAAAGCATCAGGTTAATTTGAAAACTGGAAATTTGAGTTGACTGAAGACATGTATCACAAAAAAACATCTGTTGTAAGGATCACCCCCACACATTCTTGCTCTCAGTCACATTGACACCATTATTCATGCAATAGCAATTTTTGGTTGAAAATTAGCAAAAAAAATCATGATGAAATTGCGTAAGTGTTTTCATCAGTGAAACTAAAAATCTAAGCTGTGTTCCATGTCGTGTCAGACTAAACAATTGTGAAAATAACAAATGTCTTTGGGGCTTTTACAAAAGCTAAAAGATACTGTTATCATGAATAGCAGTACAACTGTGCAGGAATGAAAGGATTTGCTCAGACGCTCACATACACTTGAAAAAAATATTGCACATCATATAAGGGTGCAATTATACTAGAACTACTCATCTGAGGCCAGTACTGGTTCAGAGTGAAGAACAACTAATAGGCTCAGGTTGTGCTGCCACTCAGGCAGATAACTACCAGTGAATATCAAATGGTCAGTACCAAAGTGATACAGGCTCCTTAAAGTGTTTTCCTGCTCCATGATTATTGCTAAGTTCAAATCACATTTGCTTCATTGGCAAATTGTACTTATTATTTATATCATGTGTGTTCTGCCCAACGGCAGGTTTTTGGTTCAGAATAGTCTTTCCATGCCTCTTTATCCTGTATGAGTCTCTGCATGCTTTCATTTTTCATGTGATCTAACATTGATATTCTCTTCCTTCCTCTTGCTCATATTTTTTCCCCTTGAAGTCTTCTCTTTATAACATCTCTTACAAGGCTTTCCCTTGAGATGTTCTCTGTTCCTGATTATGTTCAGCAAATTTCTTTGTTCAGTTTCCACAGGAATTACCTAGAATCTTCACCGTCAAACCATTTCAGTACCTATAATTTTTCAGGTCCATTTTCTCTTGGTTGATCATGCAGAAATCTGTAAATGCAGGACAGCATGGGTCATTGTTACTGCTGTTACAACCGAATTAGGAGCAGAGAACTCATTCCTTTCTTTGTCTGACTTCTCCAATAGTCACAACAAAGCTTGAATTTTAAAGGGAGATGGTATTGCCATTTACCTTTACATCAGACTCTGTGTAATTTAATAATAAATCAAGGACTAACTTACTTCAAACAAATTTACTATAAAGGATTAAATAAAGATTATTAACAAAAGGTTTAAACTGTATAAATATATATACAACTATGCTTCTTGAAGAATGTCATGCCCAACCTTCAAGTCTGGGGAGAAAACCTGATTCAATCTGCCGGATTTCTGCTCAGGGGGTGGGGATAGGTTGGGTACTGGAGTCAGACTTGCTGCCCTAGAAGCAATCTAGATGTAGCCACAGAGACTGCTGAGTGCTAAGGAAGGCTGCTGGTTAAAAGGCCGACTTTTGTACTGTGCAACTTCATCACAGTTATGCATTCTGGCCCTTACCCCTCATGACACTTGTCCCCTACACCTGATTCCCATCCTTCCCATTACATGCCTCCACTGTTCCCCGTGGCTGTATAGCGCACCTCTGCACAATTAGTTTTTATCCATTCCAAATAATGCCCCCGCAAACCACCCTTTTCTTTTTTACTCTCTAGGCCTACTATCCACCTTGGGTAGGCTGCATGAGGAATGCTAAGATTAAATAATATTAAGTTCTAAGTATCTTTTAGTACATTCAAATAGCATCGCTCTGATAAAAGTCTGTACGATACTTTTTAAATCCCTTCTTGTTCTTAATATGTTTCAAAAGCAAACAATCGTATTCTTGACCCTAATCTTTTAATAACTACTTGGATCTAACCCTAACCGTATCACATCCACTGCGAAAAGATAGGTTGTGGAAGCAGTCAAAAACTAATAATACTATAATGATAACCAAAAGATTTACGTCAACAAACTAGGGAACGAGAAACACATTTTTCAAAACTGACACAATTTTGTGTCTAATTTATACCAGACTCAAAATGCTTTGCAAGATGGGAATTTAACTTATAATTACTTCTGACTTCTGCCTACTTTATGCTTTCAAAAAAATCTGTTCTGCAGTCTTGTCATGAAGTAAGATTCCCATGAATTATTGCCTCAAGGTGGACTTGGCAGGTTTGGTGCAAAAGTCGAATTCTATTTTAACTGAAGTGGAATCCAATAATTTTAGCATAGTATCTGAAAACAAGACTTGTCCCTCTCCCAAAAAGAAAATAAAGGTTTTTGACAATCTTAAGGATTCTATTCTCCCCAGTTCCATTCTTTATTTGCGGATTGCACTTCTGTGAATTCTGGTTAAATGAAGAAAGCTTGAGATGTACTTATGGAGTTTGGAGGAAGTATGCAATCAAAGCAATAATGGGACTGGAAGTTTGATGTTGCTCCTTTAAGTGCACATAGCAACAGTTCTCTTCTGGTTCTGAAATCACAAACGGTATATTGATGACATAAATTCAGCTTAAAAGGATTAGTTTAAAAGTTGAATAGATGCTCACATTCTTTTTGCCTACGGCAAACTCTTGAACGCAGCACTGACTTGTTTCTGTGGAGAAACCTACATAATGACAGCGCTATGCAAGACCTCCTTTTTAATCATGTCTTAGTGCTTAAATCCACTCCATGGCCACACCCCTTCATATTTCTGTGTGTTTTTTAGCCTGACAATCCTCAAAGTCTCCTGTGCTTCTTCAATTATGGCATCCTACACATCCCTAATTACATTCATCAGGCTATTTGTGGCCTTGTCATCGGGTATCTGGACTCTAAGCTCTGGAATTCTTTCGATTAACCCCTCTCTCTCATTTAACGCACTCATTAAAAAGAACAACCTCTTTGACCAGGCTTTAGGTTATGTGACCTAATATCTCCTTACATGGCTCAGTGCTCTACCTGATAATGTTCCTGCAAATTGCCTTCAGATTTACTACTTTTAACGGGGTTGTATACACCTGAGGTTTTGTTGTTGAATAAGCCAGTTTTAATGAGTTAATCAACGATTGTGAAGAGGTGACAAACTGTATGGCCATGAGTATTATTTCTGCGTTGAAGTGATAAGTGTATTATAATGCATTGTGAATCTAGTTCATAGCATCATAACTTTGCTGTATAATGTTTACTTATCTCTTTGATGACTTTTATTGCTCAGAAGTCTAAGAACGGAATTCAAATAAATGTAAAATTAGTAGTAGGGAGGTGGGGCTGAGCAAGAGGAGATTGTAGCTTACTACAGATGGCTGTTAAAGAAAATGCTGACTGCTGTCAAAATTACAGCACCATAACCAGAATGAGGGTGAGGAGAGATGTTCCTGGTTTTGTCCTCAGATCCTGTTATTGTAAGCCTGGATTCAATCTGTCCTGACCTGAGTCATTATTTGTAATACTAACTATTATGGTTATGCAGGATCATGTTAATAACATTGTTTGTGTATCATGGATAAGTCAACCAATGCAGAGTGGAAGGGATTTGAATCTGGGAGGCTGGTAAATGTGCTATCATCAGCTGCTTTGTCTGTTAAATAGGCTTCCTCTATTTCCATGAAGCTTGCCCAGAGGCATTTTGGGAGGTTAAAGATTCCATCTTATATTAGTTAGAGAAATATTAATGCCTTATTTGCATCATAAAAATGATTTTGTCTTTATAAATTGCAGCTATGTACTGTCCACATTTTTGACTTATTTCGGAGATATAGCTAGTGTCTGAATGGAAGAATGCTTAGTGTGAAATAAAATAGCTTTTAATTGAAACAATAGGATCTATAAAGGTATTACAAATAGATATTTCAATGGACAGCTCAGACAACTGAATTAGTTGGAGTGACCAATTGTAAAATTTGGTTTAACCGCAACCAGTGTTGTGGGAGGGGAGAAGGGCGCATGTGGTGATGCTGAGGCTGTACGGAGTGTATATTTCTGGGGTCATTGGGGATTTCTCAAAAACAACATTTGGAGAATGCATTCAGTCAGGCCAAAATAGATAAACCTACACTTGTATAGCCTTTTTTGCTTCTGAGGAAGTTCAAAAATAGCTTACCACCAATTAAGCGCCTTTGAAGTTCAGTCAATGTTGGAATATAAGAAAAGTAGCAGTTAACTTGCACAGACCAAACATCCGAAAATGGCAACTTGATGACTCCCTGCAGATAGTCTGCTTTCTCACTTGAGAAAAATTGAGCAAATGTATTAGCTAGCACTCTTAAGTTAACTCCCCTGTAGAGAAATGAGATGGGAACTGGACTAATGTGTTGTTTAAAATTTGGCACCAACAGCGTAAAACTAGATGTCAAACATTCAGCTCCTCATTGCTTAGGAGGACAGAATCTGACACTCACAGGAGAACTGAGACTGCTCCTGCAGTGATACAGAGCCATGATGAACACCAATCAAGAAAGTACGATTATACAGTAAACTTAAACTTTCACATTAACCATGCTGTCAGGTTCATTCAGCGTACACTGCTTTTAACCAATGGCTGCAATACCTTCTTTCTCCCATGTCTTGCAGGTACAGCCAGTACCTCCACCATCTCAGATAAGAAACATCCAACTCCCCATGAAACCACCTCCTCGGTCACTGAGGACAGAAGTACTGAGGCTGAAGAGAAAACATGGCTGCCTCCTGCACCCCACCAGTCCAATTTCTGATGTTTCCAGTGGGAATGTTGGGCTTAGAGACTGCAGGACCATAAGCGGGTGAGCAGCTCACAATGACAACTGTACAGCTGGTCAAGGGAGAATCATACCCAGGCTCTTGGCTCTCAAAGGAATATTAGAGACCAGGCACCTGCTCAGGCCCAGGAGGAGAGGACTCTGGCTGCCATTGAGATACAGGTCCAGGACCCTCAGGGTCTACTGAAGATGGGTCACTTACATTCCATCGTACCAGCCATTGATCCTTTGACCCGAGGTCATAGTTGCACTGGAGGTATCCTTGGCACATACTGGAGGTGTCCCTTCCTCACAGGGAGATAGGACAGTGCCAAGATGCACCGAGCCAGAAATGAGTCAAACACAGTCTCCTCAGAAGTCTCCATTTAATACAGAAGTGGCTGGGCCTTCCATCTCCACTGTACATGCTCCCTGAACCCTCAGAAGTGACCAGCCCTGAGATACAGCTTGGTCAAGTATGACTGCATGAGCTGGGTCCTTGTCCATACACTGAGTGGTCAATCTACAGCTTTTTAATTCCTATATTGGTGCACCCTGCAATGGAGGCATGTGCTTCTTGAGTAGCCTGCTAGAGTAGTAGAGAAGTGTCACGATGATTGTGAAGGGTTGGCAGGTGCCAATGTCTATGGGGAACGGATTGCATGGGGCTGGTGCTTGTGAATCAAGCCCAGAGATGATGATTGGTCATTGGCAGCATGGTGGTACTCGGAACAAGCAGTTATCTAAATCTGCCTGGTACCACTCAGACTTCCATGAAGTTTCTCACATCAAGGTTGTTTGGCACATATGCTAAGATAGGAAGCTAATATTAATGTGGTGAATTGGGACTGAAAACAGGGTATTTAAAAATTGCAACCCCCTTCCCTCCACCCCCCCATTACCTTGTTAGAATCTCACCATGATGCTAGCAAAAAACATTTAAAAAAACATGTTCCTCCTGATATTAAAATGGGTTTTGCTGAACTGTTGGTCTGATTCTGCCACAAATCTCACCACAACCAATATTACTCAGACCCTGGAAAGATTTCACCCATGACTTGAGATCAATGATCTTTCACCCAAACTGCAGAGAGACTCTCAAGCTGAAATGTTGTGAAGTATTTAATGAAGGTTGTTTTGTGCACTGCTAAACAAATAGTGAAATGATGACCACAACATGCACTCCCAATCAGACACTCAACTGGGCTGCTGCAGGCCTTTCCCTAAGTGAAGGAATTCCCCATGTGAAGGACCCCTAGGAGGGCATCCCTGGGGGAGGACAGGGGGAGGTAAATAATCTGTCTGTTAAGAAGCTGGCAGCTCTGGATTGTCCTCCGGTTCCAATGTATCCATTCACCAGAGACCTAGAATTGCCACGGGCCGTGGTATCGGTTGTGCGATGGCAGTAATGGGTAATTGAGGGGTGGTGGGACACATCAGCAAGGACAAAGGGTTGGTTCACAATCGTCCCCTCTTGCCAACATCTAGGGTTGCCCCTCAGGTGCCCATAACTGTACACCAGGATTTGATTTTCAAGCTCCCCACATAAGGGCATTAGTTGCTCACTTAATGGCATGAATTGGTGGTGGATCAGAAAGATTATCCATTAACTTCCCACCTTGGAATGCAAGAGGACAGTAGCCTGAAAGGGGCAAGGTCTCCACCAACTCCTCTTCCAGCTGATTAAATTCCCCATCACTACCAAACCAGCCATGAAGGAAAGCATTAAATTCTACGACCTGACCTGAATGTTTTTCATCATTTTGATTCTGAGGTTCTTGCTTTGGGGCTAGTTTCAGGAGAAGATTTCAAAGCAAGGGATAGAGGCTGCCTCCTGGTTTTATGCCTAGGATACATTCTACTGGAGATGCAACATTGTCCTTGGACCTCTACTTCATGATGACATAGCACTTGAAAACATCAGATGCAAGTAACCCAACTGCATATCAATCTATTAAACTAGGACTGTCCACAGTAGGGTTAGAGACTTATACTTTTGCTCAGAAGCAGGAGCATGATCACAGAGCCAATGGTTTCCCTGCCTGCATACGATTCCACTGCCAGATATTAATGAAAACAATACTTTGGTTCCTGGCTGGCTGATATATTCGGCTCGAATCCACCTCCTGATTCAAAGAGAGGAATGCTATCACTAAGTCAAAGTGCCTCATGCCCCACAAAATGATCGGCAAATAATATAATAAACATATGTGTGAGACCTGAGTAAAATGCATTATATTGTTCACTTGAATCAGATATATGAGCCAGTGATTTCTGCACCTGTGCTTAACAGTTCTTTCACTTTAATGTGTAGACATTACAATCCGGTGAGTATTGAAGCAGGAGCCCCTAACTTGACACCAATGCAGAAAGGCAGCATTTTGCTGGGACAATTGATGGCAAGGCTAATGGTGCAGTAGTGAAATTTGTTCACAAATGCTCACAGTCATGACTTACTGCTGACAGGCTCTCTCTTCTTCACTAACCTCTTCCAAGTTGTCGGACTATTTATTCACTAAGAATGATGAGCTCTGTTAAAGTTAAACTGAGTGCCATTTTGTCAGCCACTTTTGACCCAGTGCATTGGTAAATTTACTGGCATTACATGAATGACAAAACTGCTGGGATGTTCAGACAGTGTCAGTTAACATCCAAAACCATTCAACAGATACTGAATCACCAAGTAAAAAGCAATCATTGAGACTGGACTGCCCATTTCTTTTCAGACCACCCTTGGATTCAGTTCATGCTATGTTGCATAAATAAATTATTTCCTTTCAATCCAAAATATGATTTGCATTGAAATGTCATCCAACGTAAATCTCATAGTTTAAGTGATCAGTGTTTGTTCTCTGATTTGCATAAATGTTCAATGGAATTAAGTTGTAATAACATCCTGCTATCAGTATTCCAATACTCGTTGCCTGGGAACAAAAAGCAGACAGTTTCAGCACAGTGTGGAACTATGTTGATAAATAAAAATGTTGGTGTCTCAAACAGAGTGGGGAGGGTAACTCTTCTCCTCAGGAGTCACTGCTGCCGCTCCTGCTGCTTGCAGCCCCTCCTGCTAGGAGATCTGCTGTGATGGTAAATCACACTCGTCTGTTTTACACATATGTTCACTGTACCTTGCATGCACTGTACTTCTCTGTTATATCCCTCATCCAAACAAACCCAGGTAAGGCTCGCTTTCTGTTGGCCTCCACTTTACCTTGTAGAACAGCTCTTGGTAGCTTATCAGATCTGATCAAAGAGCTGAAATGCTGTAATTTTCTGTCCCACTTCTTAGAGATCCTTTTGGCTTTGCAATTTTAAGCACCTCTTCATGAGACCTGTGGACTGTATTTGGAGTTATTAGCCTCTTTTTAGCATTCACATGTCAAAAGCTTCTGTTTTCTTCCAAAGAACCTCACCTATTTTGTAGATTTCTGAGACAAACAAGAAAGTGGATAGAAGGTAGTATCTAAATAAGTTTTACAAGCTTGAGTTTTCCTGTTGTTAACACATCCTTGCCCTTCACAAAAGTAGCTGAAAATGTGTTGCTGGAAAAGCGCAGCAGGTCAGGCAGCATCCAAGGAACAGGAGAATCGACGTTTCGGGCATAAGCCCTTCTTCAGGAATGTCCTCCCTTCACAAAAGTAGTTGTGGCAACCTCTGTCTGAAATAGTTTCTTGGGTGAAACATTACAGTTTAGACCATAGGCTCTTAGGTTTTGCCATATATGAGCTCATATACTGTATGCCACAAAGGTGGGTTTATTTGTTGAGACAATGTCTCAAAATTTATTAGTTACATTAACTATTTACCAAGCTATTATATCATAGACTTACATGTAGTCTACGTTTGGTGCTTTCTGATATTATTGCAGTAGTGCACACACATGCACAGCAATGCAGGATGACTAAGTGGGTATCCATCAGCAACATTTAGCCTGCACATACAGCACTGTTCTCCACTGAGGCAAATGCCAGGGCAGTGACACACTGAAGAACTTATTCACCAGGAAAGGAAGCTTTGCTTTGGCCCGAGCCTACCTGGCCACATCTTCCCCAACTTTTGCCTAGGGGAACAATGTTGGGTGCTGTCGATGTATGCACAGGTGTCGACGACACTGAAGATGGGACCTGGTGATGTCAGTGGTGCATGTGCAGATCCTTTCTGCAGTCTCTAATGACCAGCTGACATCAAACCCTAGTTCGGCACAAGTGCAGGTGGCCATTTTGTACATTTGGTGCTACCATTCCCTACTTTACATTGCACACAGCATAACTGACTCACCGAGAGCTTGACTAAAGGTAAAGCAAGTACATTTGTATTGGAACATCACATGTCATGATATCATATAACTTTATTAAAAGTACACATCTTGTCTAGTCTGAAATCCATGCAGTAATAATAAAACATTATCCATTTTCTGACTTCTACATCATGTGAACCTACGTTCATTATCACTTTTCCTAAATGGACAAAGTTAGCTTTTTGTTCTTGTGTTACACCATCTATTTCAATCTTTTTCTACTTTCTTCTAATGTTTCCCTTCTAAGCACCATTGCTTTTGCCTTTTTCTTGCACTCTTCTCTTCAACTGGAACACACATCAGGGGCACGGGCTCTTAAAATATCAACTAATATTGCTGTCCTCTCTCTCATTCCAACTTTTAATTTTCCTTTCTCATCAGATCATACATGAGACAGATATTTAGGATATGTGCAGACATTCCCAGAGATTATGGACCCAATGCATCACTTTGGTCATATTCCCACATAATTGTAATGATCTTCTCCTGTTTGTTATCCTAAGACAGGAGCTAACCTGATTATTTGAAATGAGTGTTTTAAATAGGTTAACTGCTCTCCTAAAGTAGGACAAACAAATTGCGTATCAATATCTTAAGCTTTCTTCTGCTACTAATGCCATGTAATACTTTGCCTGAAGTGCTTGTTCTCACAACTTCTAACTTCAAATCTAATTAAGTACTTTCAATCTACCCAAAATGAATGTAAAACTTGATTGAGAAAAGTACTATTGAAGCAAAACTCTAAGTGAGATTAGCACAGAATAAGGAGTTGGTAAGGATGCCATCCTTTCTCCTTTATATCTTACTTCACATCTACGGAAAGTGATTAAAACAGTCAGGAAAAGTTCTACATGAAATGCCAAGTTCCTGATGTCAGTTAAGATTACAAAGCTGCAATAGTGGCATTTTTGCTAGACTATTATTCCAGGGACCCAGGTAATATTCAAATTCTGCCAAAGCAGTTGGTGGAATTTGAATTCAATAATCATCTGGAAATAACTTCTAATAACAAAGCCATTGTTGATTGTCAGCAAAAACCCACCTGGTTCACTAATGTTCCTTTAGGGAAGAAAATCTGTCATCTTTACCTGGTATGGCCTACATCTGACTCCAGGCCTACAGCAATGTGATTGACTCTTTATTGCCTTCTTGGCAATTAGGGATAGTCAATAAATATTGGTCTAGCCAACGGTATGGTGGTTATGATAGGGGATTTTAACTTTCCAACCATAGACTGGGACCGTCATAATGTTAAGGGCTTGGATGGAGAGTAATTTGTTAAGTGTGTACAAGAAAATTTTCTGATTCGGTGTGAAGATGTATCTACTTGAGAAGGTGCAAAACTTGGCTTACTCTTGGGAAATAAGGCAGGACAGGTGACTGAGATGTTAGTGGGGGACCACTTTGGGGTCAGTGACTATAATTCTATTTGTTCTTAAATAGTTATAGAAAAGGATAGACCAGATCTAAAAGTTAAAGTTCTAAATTCGAGGAAGGCCAATTTTGATGGTATTAGGCAAGACCTTTAGAAAGTTGTTTATGGGCAGATGTTCATAGGTAAAAGGGCAGCTGGAAAATGGGAAGCCTTCAAAATTGAGGTAACGAGAGTCCAGAGAAAGTGTATTCCTGTTAGGGTGAAGGGCAAAGCTGGTAGGTGTAGGGAATGCTGGATGACTGAAGAAACTGAGGCTTTGGTTAAGAATAAGAAGGAAGCATACGTCAGGTATAGACAGGATAGATCAAGTGAATCCCCAGAAGAGTATAAAGGCAGTAGCAGTATACTTAAGAGGGAAATCAGGAGGGCAAAAATGGGACATGAGATAGTTTTGGCAAATAGAGTTAAGGAAAATCCAAAGACATTCTATCAATATATTAAGGACAAAAGGGTAACTAGGGAGAGAATAAGGCAGTTTAAAGATCAACAAGGCCTCCTATATGTGAAACCACAGGAGGTGGGGGAGATACTAAATGAGTATTTTGCATCAGTGTTTACTGTGGAGAAGGACATGGAAGATAGAGAATGTGGGGAAATAGATGGTGACATCTTGAAAACTATCCATATTACAGAGGAGGAGGTGCCTGGATGTCTTAAAACATACAAAGGTGGATATATTCCCAAGGCCTGATTAAGTGTACCCTAGAACTCTGTGGGAAACTGGAGAAATGATTGCTGGGCCTCTTGCTGGGATACTTGTATCATTGTTAGCCACAGATGAGGAGCCAGAAGACTGGAGGAGTTGGCTAACATGGTGCTACTATTCAAAAAAGCTGGCAAGGAAAAGCCAAGGAACTATAGACCAGTGAGCCTTTCATCCTGAAGAAGGGCTTATGCCCGAAACGTCGATTCTCCTGTTCCCTGGATGCTGCCTGACCTGCTGCACTTTTCCAGCAACACATTTTCAGCTCTGATCTCCAGCATCTGCAGACCTCACTTTCTCCTCAAGCCTTTCATCAGTGGTGGGCAAGTTGTTGGAGAGAATCCTGAGGGACAGGATTTATAAATATTTAGTCAGCATGGCTTTGTGCATGGGAAATCATGGCTCATTAACTTGATTGAGTTTTTGAAGGTGTAATGAAGAAGATTGATGAAGGCAGAGAGGTGGACATGATCTATGTGACCTTCAGTAAGGCGTTTGACAGGGGTTTTTCATGGAGGCTGAGGGGCTGACCTTGTAGGGGTTTGTAGAATCATGAAAAGCATGGATGTGGTGGATAGACAAAGAATTTTCCCTGGGGTGGGGGAGTCCATGCCTGCATGACTTGGATTTGGGGTGGGAGGGGAGAGTATTGAGGGGGCAGCTTTTTCGCGCAGAGGGTGTTGCTTGTGTGGAGAGGGCTACCAGAGGAAGTGGTGGAGGCTGATGCAATTGCAACTTTTGGGGGGCATCTGGATGGGTATAGGAATGGGAGGGTTTGGAGGGATGTGGGCCAAATGCTGGCAAATGGGACTAGATTAATTTAGGATATCTAGTCGGCATGGATGAGTCAGACTGAAGAGTCTGTTTCTGTGTTGTACAACGCTATGACTATGATGTCATCATCCTGTGAATGAATGATATTCCAATGCATGATCTTCAGATGCTGTGACACTGGCAGAGGTTGTTTATTTTTTGAAGCTAACACGAGATTTTACATTTTCCTTTAATAAAATAAATTCATAATTTTAAAAAGGTAAAATAATTCGCCCAACAAATGTGGATTCGCTCATTCCAGAAAATATCCTGACTTGGGCATTTGTGCATGGAGCATTAGTAACAGCCTTTCCAAGGTGATGACCATTCTCTTCTCCATGTTCAAAAATACACAGTCATTCACTGGTGTGGAGAACTAATCACTGAATATCGCCATCATTACAGAGGTCTTCAAAATCATTAAAGGAATCTGCATGGAATTTTTCTTTATTAGCTGCAAGATCCATCTGAAGTCCTGAATTTCTCCTTGCCTCTTCCGGATCCACATACAGCCCTGTTCCCTCCAGGAGCATCTCGTCACTCACTAGCTTCATTGTGACCAGAATATTTTGTCCCAGACTGTCAGCTGTCTCCAAGCCTTGGATGTCTTGGAGGTGAGGGTAGATGAGGTCCTTGGCAATTTGTGTACTCACTCCAATATCTTGACTTTCCTTCTCCATATTCCCAGTGATGTCTCACAATGTATTTAGTGCCTTCCCAAATGAGCCTTCTCTATTTTGGTTGGTCAGAATGAGTCAGTGTGGGGATGTTTTCTGGGATGCTTTATGGACATCCCTGAAGCTTTTCAGTGAAGGTGACTTTGCAACACTGGGCATGTTGAATTGGGAGAAGGTGTAGCTGTGGGGTCACATTCCTTGGCAGTGAATTAGGGAAATCATGTATAGGCACGGCTGATGGGTGCTTTATGGAGCTTGCCGCTGGTTGTCCCAAGTGCCAGAAACATAGGTAGGAGTGTGAAGATCAGTGCTGCCCACAGAGAAGCATGATCCCTGGGTTGGGTTGCCATGCTGACCCTCACACACCCTAATCCTTGATTGGCTGAAGGCTAAGTGAGGTCATCTGTGATGGCCTTCTTCAAAAGGAGACCTGGTAGGTATGGAGAATGGTCCACATTTTCCATGATCTCACCATTAGCACAAGCGTCTTCTACACAGAGAAGATCAATGATTGACATTGGAGTAATTTTGAACTCAAGATAGCATAGGTTAGACAGTCAGGTCCTGTTGGATTTAATAGGACAAAGGATGAAGATCTTAAATGACCTGGAAAAATTCATTCAATGACTCTTGGATACTTTTCTTCTTCTGCCAGTTGATGCTCTTGCTGTCAGCAACTGCCCAGTTTATTTCAACACTGTGCCCTTAGTTTGAGTCATCCTCGATAAATGCTTCCACTATCTCACTGATGAGTTGGAATGCTCCTGACAGTTGTTTTATGAGACACCTCCAAGGGTGATGCTTCAGTTTAGTTTTCTCCAGCTTGTTGACTCGAAAGGCATACAGTTTTCATTAGACAATTCCTCTCCATGGAAACCAAGCAATGTTAGAACAGCAGCCTCATAGTTGGATCAAAGCCAGTTGTCTTCACCCAGGTGATGATTTCATGTGGAACCTTAGGAACAGGGTTGTGAAATTCTCATGAGTGCCGGATATTTTAAATTGTAGAGATTGGGCTGCCTCTCAAAATGCTTGAAACACCCAATAAGTTGTCCTGGAAATTTCTGACTGCGAACTGTCAGTCTGCTCATTCTGCACATTTCTTTCGGCCTTCTGTTTATTCTTGGATTATCCCAAGAGGTGCCTTCAATTTTGGTCTTCAGTTCAGCCTGTCAGAGTCTTTTCATGTTTTCCATTATTCTGTTTCTAGTTCAACTCGCCCTGTCAATTCTTAAAATGTGATACTCGTTTCGTTTTATCAGCATTACTGTGGATTGGTCTAACTGTTGTTACACATGCTCTGCCAATATCCATTTGAAGTCCCCAACCTGAAAACATTGTAATGCACCCAGTGTAATAGCCAAAGTGATAGTTTTCTTATTTTCTTAGCAGCAACACATTCATTACTTTTACACAGATTTTAAAATTACCATTTTACTTCATCCATTGTGTAGTTCCATACCAGGCACATCTGGAGCTCCAATATTAAAATAGGATTGTAGAGTTAGAGGTTGCACTTTGTACTGCACAATTGTTTTGCATGGGCCAGTGTTACACTACCTTTACTCACCGCATTTGGTGAATGTCAGCATTCAGCCTATTTATATAATCCTCCAACTCAAATGCCAATGCATGCTGTGTACCTGTCCAGCACATTTCTTAAAACCCCAGTTTTAAGTTCATACTTCAAAAAAATACTACTGCCAATTTGTAAAAATTCCTTCATGGAATGTGGGCATCACTGACTGGCCAGTAATCATTCTTCATCCTCTGTTGGCCTTGAGAATGTGCCTTCTTGAACCATTGCAGACTGTGTGCTATAGGTAGATCCACAATTCCACTGGAGTCAGATTCAGGATTTCGATTTAGCGACAAGAAAGAAATGATGATAAATTTCTTGTGGCTTGGAGGCAATCTTGCAGGTTGTGGTGTTCCCATCAGTCTGCATCGCTTGTCCTTTGAAGCTGTCATGGGTTTGGACGGTTCTGTCTAAGGATCTTTGGTGAATTTCTGCAGTGCCTTTTATAGGTAGTGCTTACTACTGCTACTGAGTGTCGCTGGTGGAGGTCTGTATGTTTGTGGATGTGATGCCAATTAAGCAGGCTGCTTTGTTTGGATGGTGTGGAATCTTTTGAGTGTTGAGGCTGCACCCATCCAGGCAAGTGGGGAGTATTCTGTAACGCTCCTGACTTGTGCCTTGTAGATGATGGACAGGCTTTGGGGAGTCAGGAAATTATTCGCTGTTGGATTCCTAGCCTCTGTACAGCTCTTGCAGCCATTGTATGTACACATATGTGTGTGATATATATATATATGGCAAGTCAAGATGAGTTTCTGGTTAAAGGTAACTATTGCTTGCTACTTCTCAATCCAATCTTGTATATTGTCCAGATCTTGTTACAAGCAGAAAGTGAGGACAGCAGATACTGGAGGTCAGAGTCGAGAGTGTGGTGCTGGAAAAACACAGCAGGTCAGGCAGCATCCGAGGAGCAGGAGAATCCATGTTTCGGGCATAAGCCCTGATGAAGGGCTTATGCCCGAAACGTCAATTCTCCTGCTCCTCAGATGCTGCCTGACCTGCTGTGCTTTCTCAGCACCACACTCTCGATTCAGATCTAGTTATAGTTGAACATGCTTCAGTCTCTGAGAAGTTACAAATGGTACTGAACATTTTGTAAGCATTGACGAGCATCCCCACTGCTGACCTTATGAAGGAGGGTAGGTCATTGATGAAGCAACTGAAGATGATTGGGCTGAGGACACTACCCTGAGGACCTTCTGCAGAGATGTCCTGGAACTGAGATGACTGGCCTCCAAAACCCTCAACCATCCTCATTTATCCCAGGTATGACTCCAATGGACAATTTTCTTCTTGATTCTCATTAATTTCAGTTTAGCTGGGGCTCCTTGATGCTACACATCGTCAAATGCAGCCAAATGAGGAAGGCTATTGGTCCCAACTCACCTCTGGAATTCAGCTCTTCTGTCCATGTTTTAACCAAGTCTGTGATGGGATCAGGGGCTGAATGGCCCTGGTGGAACCCAAACTGAGCATCACTGAGCAGGCTATTGCTGAGCAGGTGCTGCTTGATAGCACTGTTAATGACAAGTTCCATTAGTTTACTGATGATCAAGAGTACACTTTTGGGGTGGTAATTGGTCTGGATGGATTGTCCTGGTATTTTTGTAGAGAGCATACCTGAAACATTTTCTACACTTTCAAGTAAATGCCAGCGTTGTAGCTATATGGGAATAGTTTAGAGACAAAAAAAACTGCAGATGCTGGAATCCAAAGTAGAGAGGCAGAAGGCTGGAAGAACACAGCAAGCCAGGCAGCATCAGGAAATAGAGAAGTCAATGTTTCAGGTGTAACCCTTCTTCAGGACTGGGGTGGGTGTAAAGGGAGCTGCAGAAAAAGTTGGTGGCTGGAGCAGGGTGAAGTGAGGATAGGTGAAGACAGGCAGAGGGTACAACCTGGTTAATCAATGGGAGGAATGAATCTGATAGGTGGCTGGGAGGAGTGGAAGGGAGGCAGAGGGCCTGGGAAGGGAGTCAGGGAATGAGAAGGGAGGTTACTTGAATATGGAGAACTCAATGTTGAGTCCTCCAGACTGTAGGCGGCCCAGGCAGAAGATGAGGTGTTGTTCCTCCAATGTGCGGTTTGGTTTGTCCTAGTAATGGACGAGGCCAAGGATGGCCATATCAGAAAGGGAGCAGGAAGGGGAATTAAAATGGACAGTGACTGGGAGGTCTGGTTGGCTCCTGCGGGCCTGGCTGAGATGCTCAGGAAACCGTTACCTAAGTTTACATTATATGGGAATAGCTCGGCTAGGGGAGTGGCAAGTTCTGGAGCACAACTCTTCAGTTCTATTGCCAGAATGTGTCAGGACCCATAGCCTTTGCATTATTAAATGCCTTTGATCATTTTTTGATATCACATGGAGTAAACCAAATTGACTGAAGACTGGCATCTATGTTATTGGGACATCTGGAGGAGGCTGAGATAGATTATCCACTCAGTACTTCTGGCCCAAGATTGTTAAGAATGCTTCAGTCTTATTTTTTGCATTTATGTGCTGGGAGTGACCTCCAATGCATTGTTTAATTGTCTCCCACCATTCACAAGTCGATGTGGCAGGACCAAGTCTGATTGCTTGGTAATGGAATTGCTTAGCTCTACCTATGACTTGCTACTTAAGCTGTTTAGCACACAAGTAGTCCTGTTGGTAGTTTCAGGTTAACATCTCAGTTTTGGTGTGTCTGGCATAGTACCTGGCATTCCCTCTTCCACTCTCCATTGATCCAGGGTTGATCCTCAGGCTTGGCGGTAAAGCTAGAGTGCTGGGCCATGAGGTTGTAGGTTGTGTTGGAGTATAATTCAGCTGCTGTTGATTGTCCATAACTCCTCGTGGATCTGCAAGATCTGTTCAAAGTCTATCCCATTTAGCAGAGTGGAAGTGCCACATTAAATATTGAAAGGTGTTCCTAAAGTGTAGTTAAGACTTTTTCTCAAAAAGATCACTTGGAGATCACTCTTCTTGATGCATCTGCAGCAGGCAGATTGGTAAGGATGAGGTCAGGAATGTTTTTCCCTCTTGATTAGTTGTTGTAAACCCAGCCTAGCAGTTACGTCCTTTAGGACTCAAACAGCATGGTCAGTAGTGCTGCTGCTAAGCCAGTTTTATAGGAAAATCATCCCACCACACCCTCCTCTCCCACTCCACCACCACCTCCATCCCAGAGTACTTTCTGAGCCCTTGCTTTCCTTGGTGCTTCCCCAAGTGCTGATTAGCATAGAGTAGAGCTGATTCACCAGCTGAGAAGTGGTGGTATATATTAATTAGCAGGAGGCTTCCTTGACCTTGTTTGCTCGGAAGCTATGCGACTCTGGAGTCAATGTTGAGGACTCCTGGAGTAGCAATCATCTGACTGTGTAGCATTGTGCTGCCAAATTTGCAGGATCTGTCCTGCCAGTGGGTCAAGACATATTCAGTAATGGTGATGGTGGTATTTGGATCTCTAACTACGTTAGACTGTTGCTTGACTAGTCTGTGAGATGGTTCTCCCAATCTTGGCACCAGGCCCCAGACGTTAATAAGGAGGACACTTCAGTGTCAACAGGGTTATGTTTACCATAATTGTTTCTGGTACCTTAGTCGGTTCTTCATTCAAAACTGCATAGTTTTAAGACATCTTCGAGTGGGATCAAACCTCTCTCTTTGTACTAGGTCTAAGATGAATCAGTGCACTCCAGGCCCCAGCACAGAAGAAAACAAATCGAGAAGGACTGTAGGTTGATACCACTGTTGATAACCCTTTCCATCACTGAACTGTTTGTTGAGATTAGACAGATGGGATTGTAATCACCAAAGTCCCACAGGTGGGGAGGTGCCTACTTTGCGTTATGTTGTTGGCTGTTGTAGGGATCCAATATATTTGGCATTTCCAAGAGCATTGAAGATGTCACTACGTTCCTGCCACACACCTCACCTTCATTCTTTTACCCAGCTTCAAGGATAACTGTGAAGAATGTCCCACTGGCAATGCTATCCTCACCTTTAATGTGAGGCTGCAGGTCCCACCTACATTACTAGTGCCCACCACTCCTGGTAAGGCTTTTAGAGTCTGGGAACAGTTACTGGTTGTTGTACATATAGAGCCCACCCACTGTCCTCAACTGGATGGGGGTCGCTTACTTGACAGTCACTGGGTAGAATGTGCAGCTGAGTGAGGTTCAGGCACCACCAGGATCAGTACCTCCAAAAATTCCCAAAATATTACATGTAGAATCTTCTCCTCCTGAATCCTTCAGGAGGAAAAGATTCTACATGTAATATTGATAAACATCTGTACTTTAAAATATTAAACAAACATACTGTTTCTGAACATCCTTGACAGTAGCTTCTGTGATTTGCTTCACATATTCACATTCAATTTGACAAAACAAAGTTACTTAGCACTATGAGGTGAATTCTGTTACACCTCAGTCCTGCCTTAGATGTTATTTATCTCTTTTGCATATCATTTGCTTGCACTGTGCATTCCAGCTGCTACCTCTTCAGCACAAGAACAAAACAGTTTATTGTTGAACAATGAATCTGGAATTTTCTGACGAGTAGTCTCTATGCCCACAAGCACCTGGTGTGTACAGTTTGCCTGCAGGTTAACCTGCCATTCAGATGGACTGAAGTTAAGAGATGCTTATGCAAATCCTTCCTGAGCCTGTCATTAAACACATATATTATCTTTATAACATGTTTAATCTACTTTGCATGATATTATCCAGAACAATGTACGGACATTTATTTCTCTTCTTTTACTGAATGAGTTTTCCCATGAACTTTCTGAAACACATGCCCCCAGCAACAGACATTTTATTAATTTTAATCATTCACCTTCAAACCAGCTCCCTGGGTATGAAATGCTGTCTGCTCTGTTTTTCATACATCACCACCACACCCTTCTCCACACAACGCTGCCCCATTAACCTTGTTTTATTTACTTTGCTGTCAGTAGAGAGGACCCATCTCCAACTTCCACACCTAATGCACACCCCATTGTACAACTCTATTCCTCTTTCACAATTAGCAGCCCTTTTGTGTTTTGCACTGGGCCTCCAGACCATCTGTTATCCTTGCCTCTCCTCTGCCTCTGTCAAGAATGTTAAAAAAGAAATTCCAACCTTCTTTCAGTTTTGAAGATTGTAGTGGACTCAAAGTTAATTTTGTTTCGCTGTCCACAGATGCTGCCAGACCTGCTGAGTTTCTCTAACATTTTTCTGTTGTATGATGTGATAAACAACTACTCTCCCTTTTACACCGCTTTCCACCTATGACACTGCTCCATCAACCAACAGTGATGGATTGGACAATAATACTTGAATACAAAACAAATCGAAACCATAGAATCTGTCTAGGATCTACCATTTGTGTTAAATTTACAGCCTACAGAAAAATAGAGAAATTGACATATAAAAATTGGAAGTTCTCCCAATTTCCTTGCGTGTAGGGGCAAGAGATTGACAGAACCTCTGGGGAAGCATGTAGAGTGCAGATTCAGGTCCAAAATTCAAGATTTGAAAGTCATATGTTGGGATGTACTGATATGCAATTTCTGGTGAAAATCTAATCAACAATTCTTGCCTATGTTAGTTGCTTGTCACACTCAAATTCCTTAATTTCATTTCATAAAGGAAGACTAAAGGAACAAAGGACATTCCTTTGGAGACTTAAAATATGAAGAAAGTGAACACCTTTCATCCCAAAGTGACCTTGCCATAAACATATCCAATTTCACTTAACAGTTACACTCTGTAGTTTCAAAGAGGCGTACCCCAACGCTGCTGCAAAGGTATAAAATGTTTGTCATGAAAATCCACGCATCCTGTCTGCTGACCTCAGTTTTCATGGTGGAGGACGACAGTACCATTCCGATTGGAACAGGCAAGTCAAAGGCAATAGAAAAGGTAGACCTTAGAACAACCAACATTGATAGGGAAAAGGTACTAAGCAAACAATTAGAATTGAGGACAGACAAGCCCCCCAGACCTGATGGCCTACATCCGAGGTTATTAAAGGAAGTGGCAGTGGAGATAATGGATCCATTGGTTATAATATTCCAAAATTCCCTGGACATTGGAAAGATTCCAGTGGATTGGAAAATGGCTAATGTAACTCCCTTATTCATAAAGGGAGGGAGGCAGAATGTGGGAAATTACAGACCAGTTACAGGTTCACGAGAACAGGCCCAGGAATGAAAAGCTTAACAGATGAGGAACATTTGAAGACTGTGGGTCTACATGCTCTGTGCCAACCCACACAGACACAGGGAGAATGTACAAACTCCGCATGGACAGTTGTCCAAGTGTAGAAATGAGCCTGGGTCCCTGGCACTGTGAGGCAGCTGTGCTAGCCATTGATCCACTGTGTACATTTATTAAGTGGTGTTATATGCTTGACACTAACGTCTCTCTTTGGAGGAAAATCCAGACTAGCCTGTGAAGATGATCAGTGATTGTTGGTTGATTGATCATATGTGAAATACATTCAGGCAACAAAAAATCATAAGGAGGGAGAAGATTAAATATGAGGGTAAGCTAGGCAGTAATATAAAGGATGACTGTAGATATATGTAAAGGGCAAAAGAGAGGCAAAAGTGGACATTGGACCACTGGAAAATGATGCTGAAGAGATAGCAGTGGGGAACAAGGAAATGGCTGAGAAATGAATAATTACTGCATGTCAGTCTTCACGGTGGAAGACATGAGCACTATTCCAAAAATTTAAAGAGAGTCAAGGGGCAGAGCTGAGAATGGTGGCCATCACAAGGAGAAGGTGCTAGAAAAACTGAATGGTCTGAAGGTGAATAAATCATCTGGACTAGATGGACTACACCCAGAATTCTAAAGGAGATAGCTGAAGGGATATTGGATGCATTAGTAGTGATCTCTCAGGAATCGCTAGAGTCAGGAAGGGTGCCAGCGGACTGGAAAATCACTAACGTGACACCCTTGTTTAAAAAGGGAGTAAGGCAAAAGACAGAAAATTACGGTCCGATTAGCCTAACCTTGGTCGTGGGAAAGATTTTGAAGTATATTGTGAATGATGAGATTTCTGAATACTTGGAAATGACTGGTAAAATAGGGTAAAGTCAGCATGGTTTCATCAAGGGGAGGTCATGCCTGACAAATCTGGTAGAATTCTTTGAGAAAGTAACAAGCAATTTAGACTAAGGAGGGCTAATGGATGTTATCTACCTGGGCTTCAAAATGGCCTTTGACAAGGTGCCACACAGATAAGTAAGATAAGTGTCCATTGTGTTAGAGGCAAAGTGCTAGCATGGATAGAAGACTGGCTATCTGGAAGAAAGTAGACCATGGGGACAAAAGGGTCTTTCTCAGGAAAGCAGCCAGTGACAAGGGTCAGTGTTTGGACTACAACTTTTCACTTTATACATCATTGATCTAGATGAAGCAAGTGAGGGTGTTCAGCTAAGTTTGCAGATGATATAAAGATAGATAGAGGGAGAGATAGTATTGAGGAGGTGGGAGGCTTCAGAAGGACTTGGACAGGTTAGGAGAGTGGGCAAAGAAGTGGCAGATGGAGAACAACATGGGAAACTTAGATGTACTTTGGTAAGAAGAATAGAGGCATGGATTATTTTCTAAATGGGAAGAAAATTCCAAAGTCGGAAGTGCAAAGAGACTTTTGAGTTCTAGACCAGGATTCTGTCAAGGTAAACTTGCAGGTTGAGTCAGTACAGGGGAACCTTGATTATCCAGCATTCGATTATGTGAATTTCAGATTATTCAGCAAGATCGCAAGGTCCTGATGCTTGGGTAAGCTGTGTTATCCCGCATTTGATTATCCAAACATTCAATTATCTGAACAAAATACTCCCTGCCCCTATTGTTCAGATAATCAGAGTTCCTCTATAGTTAGGAAGGCAAATGCAATGTTGGCATTTGTTTTGAGAGGACTTGAATATAGAAGCAGGGATATACTTCTTAGGCTCTGTAAAGCTCTGGTAAGACCATATTTGGTGTATGTGCACAGTTTTGGGCCCCATATCTCAGGAAGGATGTCGTGCATGCTCAGAGCAGGTTCATGAAAATGGTCTCTGGAATGGAAAGCTGAAAAGATGAGGAACGTTTGAGGACTGTGGGTCTACACTCGATGGAGTTCAGAAAGATGAGGGGGGATCTAATTGAAACTTACAGAATACTGAATGACCTGGACAGAGTGGATGTTGGGAAGATATTTCCATTGGTAGGAGAGACTAGGCCCCAAGGGCATAGCCTTAGAGTAAAGGGAAGACATATTAGAATGGAGATAAGGAGAAACTTCTTCAGCCAGAGAGTGGTGAATCCATGGAATTCACTGCCACAAGAGGCTGTGGAAGCCAGGTCATAAGTATATTTAAGACGACGCAGATGGATAGGTTCTTGAGTATCAAGGGGTTCAAGGGTTATGGGGAGAAAGCAGGAGAATGGGGATGAGAAACTTATCAGCCATGATTAAATGGAGGAGCAGACTTGATGGGCTGAATGGTCTAATTTCTGTTCCTATGTCTTCTGGTCTTATGGCCTTTCTGCAGGCTTTCTCTATCTAAATAATATTCAGCTCCTCATTCTCCCTGCCAAAGTGCATAACTGCACATTTTCCCACAAGATATTCCATCTGCTAAGTTTTTGACCACCAACATAACGTGTCTATATTCTTATGTGGACTTTTGCGTCATCCACTCCTAGTAGCTTCCCGTCTATTTTTGTCTGATCTACAAACTTGACAATATTAAATTCACTTCTGTCATCCAAATAATTCATATATATTGTAAATATTTGTTGTCACAGCATTGATCTCTTTGGCACTCCGTTAGTAACGGGTGATCATCCTTTAAATGCCACCATTATCCCAATTCTCTGACTTCTATTGATCAGCCAATCCCCTTTCCATCCTATTTATACCTTCAATGCCAGGGCCTCTTATTAAGTAGCCTCAGGTGTGATATCGTATGGAACAGCTTTTGAAAAACCAAATACTCTACATTTACTGAAACAAAATAGTACGTGCTGGAGAAACTTGGCAGGTCTGGCAGCATCTGTGGAGGGAAAAATAGAATTGACGTTTCAAGTCCAGTTACATTTTGGCAGTTGCAGTTCAACAAGGACAACAGCAGAGTAGACTATCAGAATGCTGAATGTGAAGTTCCACTATGTGGCCCACTCATGTAGAGTGCTTCAGTACTTAGCTCAGAGAATCTGAGATCATTGTGATCTGTTACACCCTACACAACCGTGCACAGCACAGGCATGAGGAATCTGTATGCAGGGAGTTAGCGGAGCCAGAAGTCATGCAAGATCTGTTGATCTCCTCATGAAATGATGCTGTGTAGGTGTCTGTACAGGATATACAAGCATCTTACAAACAGCCATACCCATGCTATTGGTGGCAGGGGTGGATGCTTAGCTGGGTGATGTTCAACTATGAAGCTCGGACCTTCAACCATTGCAGGGCTGGCAACCTCCTGCTCAACCTAGGCATATGACTCACTGGGGCGCCCCTCACTTCCATATATCTGACCAGCTGGCCACTTGCTGCCTGTTTGCTCATTGACTCCTGATAGAAGTGCTATATATTTCTGGTTCTGTCACTGGGATCCTTGATGTGAGGAGAAGATTCTGCCTTCACTCTGCGGTTTGCCAAAATGTACTGTATCAAAGGGCATCCTACAATAGTGATCCTAATTCAAATAAAGTGCACTGTTGCTTTTCTTAAAACACATTGATGTAGGCAATTTTCCTGTGAACTGCAAACTACAGGAGCTGGGTTGTGTTGTCTATATGTTTATATAGTGATTGCTAAAATACTGATGGAAGATTGGTTAGCTCAGTTTCCTGCATGGCTGGTGTGTACTACAGAATGATATCAACAGCAGGGGTTCAATTCCTATTCTGGCTGTGATCACCATGAAGTATCTGCCTTCTCAACTTTGCTCCTTACTTGAGGTGCAGTGACCTTCAGGTTAGACTCACCACGAGTGGTCTCTCCCTATTGGGAAGGTGGGACTATGACAACTTTACCATCTTTTACTGTGGCAGACAGTGTGGAAAACATGCTGACAGCCCTGCACTACACTCACTCTAAAACGTTGGTAATAAATGACGCACTTGAAATAAAATTGACACTACGTATTAGAGTTATCATTATGATGAATTATCGATGAATGTTGTATATTGACTCTTGGATTCAGCTCATAAGTTGAACATATTTGAGCCAGATCAGATGGAATCTGTCTGTGGGAATTTACAATCACCTCCTCCAGCTATATCTGTGGCAATGTCAAACAGAACAGGATCACTGACTCACTAATCCATTGTATTATAATCTATTCGTTTGGCAAAAGAGCCTTGGGAACAATGGGAAAAATAATGTTTAAAAGTGGGTGAGTGGAGAATCTTTACAGAAATTCAACTAAGTTTGCAAGCAAGCTTCTAAAATAAACAAAAATGTGATCAGTTGTTTCAATTGTTAGTAGCTATATGTTAATGGATTAATTATTGTGTTTAAGTTGATTCTGTCAATGGACGTAGCTCCATGGATTTATTTTCCCATTCACAATGACAGAACTTGCAGCTGACGGCAGTTTAATCTATAGTTGAAGACATTGCAGTTACCTTCTGACATTGTCTGCAGGGTAACTGCTTAGTTCAGAACATTTACCCTATAGAAAACAAACATTTAGTAGAATGAAGCTTGCTTTTGCATGTTATTTCAGAGATGTGCACATTGAAGAGATAGCTGAGTACAATATTATTCCAAGAAAATAGAACATGAATTCATCTTCTTCCATTAAAATTGACAGGAGTTTTTATTAAGAATGCCATGGATTTCAGATTTCAAGCTAGAACAGACAGCCTTTGATTCTCACACTGTCACGTTGCACAGCATGACAAAATGTCTTGCTTCATTTAAATCGCTATTTCTGACAAGTAACAATTACAGTGATTTACTTTGTATTAGTCAAACCGCCCCAGGGTTTAGAGAAGAACACAGTCAGATCACATTTCTACAGCCATGCATTTCCATAATTTTTAGTTGGACTGAAGGTTACTATTATAATTTGATAAACTAAGGAAACTGTGTTTGCTCAGTAGACAAAGGACTCCTAAACTCGATAAGAACCTAGACTGGGTTCAGTAAGTGTAACAGAGCACAGCTGCAAATGTCCGAGTAAAAGAAGTGGGATTTACAACATCAGCGGGCATAATGTCTATTCCCTTTTCTTATATAAATGTTGTCAGCTAATTCACCTCTGTTTTCAAATCATTATCTTGAAATGGCAATTGAGTACAAGCAATGATATTAATTACAGAACCTTTAGAACAATTATGGTAGCTAAACTTCACACCAGAATTTGGCAATTATTTGTTGTCTGTATTAATTGAGCCTGTGGTATTGAAGCATTACTAATTGGTAATTTAGTGAGTGTCATTTACCGACTGCTTGTTCACTAAATTGTGACCAAGCAAATGTTGGTTTTTGCAGGGTTAGGGATTGAGTCAAAATGTGTGAGATGCTAATGTGGTACAGTCTACATAATCACCAGAAGCAATGCAAAATCAAATGATCTTGCTCTCTCCCTGTAACCTCATGGTAAGATGAAACTCCAGTAAGATGTATCTGAATTAAAGTTAATGCTCAGCAGACTCTGTCAACATTCTTTCGCAGCACAATGAAACCAAAAATATTGTTGTTCTGAGTGCAACAATGCTGAAGGCATCCAATGGATTTATTAATTTTAATTCCCAGCACAGTGCTTTACCAAAGTGTCACCTTCTCCACCAGCTTCCCACTTCCTTCCAAATGATAACACATCTTAAGTGTCATTTGCTGGCAGTCCTCATTGAGTCATTAAGACCCACTGGAAAATGAGCAGTGTCATATGTCAGCTGAAACTTTCATATTACGTGCTGAATTTTACACTGGAGAAATAAAATTCACTGGCAGATGTTTTATTGCAATAGCACCAGCTCGTATGATGACCACTGCTGAGACTTGTTGGGAAATGTGTTGTGATAAATCTAGACTTCAACGTAAATCTGAAATCTCGCCAGGCCCAAGGGTGTATAGCAAGGAGCTTGGGAGCTGGGGTTGGAGCAGGGATGGGAATGGGGTGAAGTCAGGAGGAGGAAGTTGGAGGGAGGCCTCTGATGAGCACGGGGAAATGGAAGAGAAGGCATAAGTACCAGCTCATGCTGTGAAAGATAGCAGGGTGGAGGACAAGCACTGGCCTCCCTCTATGGTGAACAAAATCCCAGAGGATGCACAGAAAGCTGATAAGTAGCTACTTAAGGTCACTTAAGGCCATTAATTAATCCACAGGCAGACAGGAGTCCTGGTAGTTCCCTGGTTGCTGGTGAAATTATAACAGGTGTAGATCCACAAGAGCAGCAGAAATCTAGCCTAGTGTCCAATTTTAAGGGTGTCATCTGCATATCATCCCACTCTGGGGATGTCCTAAAAATAGCACCATAAATGTTAACAGCTTCTTTCCACTATCTCTGAATAGACAAAAGAAAACAAGAAAGGGCTGTTTGTGAGAATAGGTGACCTGTGAGGCCTAGTATCAGGTTTGGTAAATACACAATACAATATGGTTTACCGTCTTAGCTGTGTAAATGAGAGATCGGCCTCAGGGGGCTGAGGTTTCCTGACACGCTGGATCACTTCCACTTGTACCTCTACGACCCAGGACAAACCTGGTTTCTTCCGTTGATATTTCTGGAGTGCATGTATCATCTTTCCTTCTCATTCATAAACACAAAAGCAAGGAGGTTATGATGGAGCCCTTATAAAGCATTGGCTTGTCTTTGCATGGAGCACTGTATCCATCCAAACTTTAGGAAAGGTGTAAAAGCTGAAAACATTGATGAGAATGATTTTAGGGATGAAGTATTTCATTTATGTGAATAGGACAGGCAAGATGGTGATGTTCTCCTTTGGGAAGAGAAGGCAGATAGAGGTGTTCAAAACCAAGGGATATCCAGTCAGAATCTGTTTTCATTGGCAGATGCATTGAGAATTACGTAAATTTAAGTTGAATAGCAAAATAACCAGAGTGACAAGAGGAGAATCTTTATACGGCAAGTGGTTATGATCTGGAATATGCCACCTAGGAGTCTGGAGAAGGCAGATTCAATTATGGTTTTCAAAAGAGCATTGGATAAGAACTTTAAAGGAAAACATGTGCAGGCCTTTGGGGTAAGGCCAGCAACAGGTACCCCGTGAGTTGCCCATTTAGAGAGTTGACATGGACTTGGGAGGCCAAGTGACCGCCATCTGTCATTATACCCTCCTCCTCATTACCTAATGCAAACATCAAATAATCTTGGGGAATAATAAGTAATATATAAAATGACATGAAGAATATGATATCATCATGCCAAAAAGGATTGATTAACATGAAATAGAATAATGCTACAACAATACTGTCTATCATGGTTTGTTGATTATTGGAAGAAATAAGGCTTGTAAGGTGCAGAATGTGTGAATGTGAGCTGTAATTGGATGAATAGCTGTAAATGTTCAATAATGTAAAGTGCCAATGCATGATGAGATGATTGGATTTTGATGTGTCAAAATCCATCGATGGAACTGACAAAACAAAGGACAAAACCATGCAAAGAGGTTGCAGAGTTCTGTGAAACAAGGTAACCACATCCTTTGTCTATCAAACACAATGGTGAAGAATCAGTTGCTGAGTTGAAAAATATCAGTGGCAGCAAAGGACAGGAGAGAGAATTCCCATGCTAAAGCACTTCACACAATAATGAAAGAAAACAATTATTTATGGACAAGAAAGACAATGATTTCAATTACTGTGAGTATTGGAAAAACGTATGAAAAGAACCAAATGTGTGTCCAAATACTCCTGAAATGATTGTAGCAGACAATTTAATAGTCAAAATAGCAGCATTAGTTAAACCTGGCATTGCATTTACAATTGCTTGACAAATAACCTGAAGCCAATCCAGAACTTGCCAAATAACATTTAGTGCAAACTTGGACTGCAAATGTTGTCCTTTTGACAGCCTCAGCAATTGAACAAATGATAAAAGGTGAGAAGCAGTTCCATGACATTCAGTTGGATAAAGACTGACCACGTTTACCAAATAAGGTAGTTGTGTGAATGACTCTAGGAATATAAGAATTTCTAGATTGGAGAACATGGTCACAACCACGACATCCAAGAGGGTGCTAGGTCCAAATGCCACTGTTGACGCTGTAGTCATATCACTCAGAGGCTGTAATGCTGTTTCCATTGATTAAACATAAAAACAACTCTGTGAAAAATAGGGAAGATAGCTGAAGTGAGTGCATGTTCATGGATGCAAAATGTCTTATGCAGCATCGGGGAATGTCATCCTGTTTAATGAACAGGAGATGTCGGTATTGGACTGGGGCATACAAAGTTAAAAATCACACAACACC
Organism: Chiloscyllium plagiosum; assembly: GCF_037043375.1. NCBI lineage: Eukaryota > Metazoa > Chordata > Chondrichthyes > Orectolobiformes > Hemiscylliidae > Chiloscyllium > Chiloscyllium plagiosum. Next base: position 55,648,825 of record NW_028270142.1, read on the forward strand.
AGGTTATAGTCCAACATGTTTAATAGTCTAACCTAATGATGGAGCAGCACTCCGAAAGTTAGTGCTTCCAATTAAACCTGTTGGACTATAACCTGGTGTTGTGTGATTTTTAATTCTGTTTAATGAAAGCTGCAAAAGACTGCTTAAATGTCCAACTGATCTGTAACATCTATGAAACATCTTAGCCAAGGTCATAGTCATAGAGAAGTAAGATTCCATAACTGCGGCATGATCATGATTCTGTAGAGGCCTGTTGGTACAAGTTGGTAATTGTTTCAGTCTATCTCAAGCAACAAAGTAGTGATGTCCCACTTATTCAAAGCATTGTTCACTATGTGGTTTGCTTTTGTTCACCAGAAGACATTTGAAAAGCTGAAGTGGCAGCTCTAAGCTTGTGCATCATAACATCGAGTTGTGTAATCACTTCATACTCATTATGAACCAAATTACTTTCCAGGGATGTGGCCACAATTGTTGTATTGAACTTAACTTATGTAATTACACAGATAGTACTGTGTTATAATACGTGTGGCTGAGGCTGAGAGATGGGACTAGTATCAAAAGGAAGTGGTACCTGAGACAGTGTATCTCTCAATCAAGCCTATATTTCTAACCAGATATCATTAACACCATGTTACGACCATGCTATAATTCTTCATAAATGCACTTCTGTCTTTCTCTTTTCTTAACCCTCTCACACAAATGGATGTATATGTATATATAATGTATATATTGTATATATAATGTATATATATTTAGTCACAGTAACCTTGAAGAAACCATTAAAAAATATTTTTATTTTGCGACTCGGTTGTTTTTAATGGTCTCACACAGGCATTAATAAATAAAAGAAGTACAATCAACCTAACCAGTTAGAATACATTTTCAGGATAAACCTTAAACAATTTCAGTGGGCTAACATACTACTGCATCCCCTTCAGAGAAAGAAACCCATCAGACTATTGCTTCACAAGACATTATTATAAAGTTGACTTGTCTCTTTTGTCAGCTCCTTTATGCCCAGTCTTGGAATTATCTGTATTGGCAGTCAATTTAAGCAAGAGGGAAAAATGCATTATTCATCAAGATCAATAGCCTCATAACTCTTGCCATTAACCAATGGCTGCAGCGTGACACGGCAAGGCAACTTTTATAATCTGTGTACATTCCCTGAGTTTGGGCAATCATTGATTACACCATTCTGCCTCCAGTTCACAATATGTTGTGTCTTTGTCAGCCAGAAAGGAGATTTATTCTCACAATATCTAGCAATACAGCGCAGCTTCATGTTGGCAAAACATGCTCATAATTTAATGTGAGAGAGGATCAATATGGGAGCCATAGAGGCTTATAGTTTTGTGTAAAATGTAACTTCAATTGTGCTTGTGTAACTTCAAGCAATCAACAACAGAGAGCATAAAATCTGAGGGGGTTACAAAAAAAACAGAAAGTAGAAGTTTGGAGAAAATAAAAGACTCAAAGTTTGAAAAGTTTTGGAAAAAAAAATATTTTTTGTTCAGTGTTACACTCAAAAACACGAGTGCTGTTTAGGAATAAACAGTGCTTGTGTTAAACAGTTACATTTAATCTCATATATACTTAGCCAAAGGTACAATGCCTGGCTTCAATTTATGACAGTGTGATACCTGCATTTTAAGGACAACCATCTGTAGCATCACAATTGAGGAAAAGGAGGAGGTGATTTAAAGGTCCACATACAAATTAAGAGCAGGCGTAAGCCACTCAGAACTTTGAGTTGTCTCTGCAAGTCAATAAGATCATGACTGACCTGATTATTTCATATTCCTGGCTACACCCAATAACCTTTCATCTCTTGCATGTCAAGAATCTATCTACCGCAGGCTTAAAGATATTCAAAAACTCCACTTCCACCACCTTTTTGAGGAAAAGAGTTCCTAAGATTCATGATTGCCGGTGAGAACAAATTTCTTCTCATTTCTCTCTTAAATAGGTAATGCCTTATTTTTAAACACAGAACCTCAGTTCTAAATTCTCCCACAAAGGAAGACGTCCTTTCTACATTCACCTTGCTAATCCCCCACAGGGTCTTATGTGTTTTTTTATGACCACAAGGGCCACTTACATCCACTATAACCATGGCATATGACACCCAGGTATCAGTCATGAACTGCCAAAATGAACAAGTACAACGGAATCCACGGTTCAAACAAAAGGTGAGAGAATATACAATTTCAGCTTTCAATATTAACTGTGTTCTGTTACATGCTTAATGGAAAGAAACGGTGCTAGTTAATTTTCAGCTTGATGAATCCATGGCATAGCAAGAGGGCAACAATAGGTATCAAGAGAGATTGGAGTGCTCAACTAAGATGTAAGTGAATGAATGTCATAACATTCATGGTTCTATTTGGTTATTAGGAAAAAGTGAGGACTGCAGATGCTGGAAAAACACAGCAGGCCAGGCAGCATCCAAGGAGCAGGAGAATTGACAGCAGGAGCAGGAATTCCTGAAGAAGGGCTTATGCCTGAAACGTCGATTCTCCTGCTTCTCGGATGCTGCCTGGCCTGCTGTGTTTTTCCAGAACCACATTTTTCAACCCTATTTGGTTATTGACAAGGTGATAGATAGAGAAACATTGGGTAATGCTCAATCCCCGTTTCAAAACCCCTAAGATTTCCTAGGATTGGCAATGCCCAACATGCCCTCTCCCACTGCAATTAAATATAGTGAGTGCGCAGGATTTGTTATAGACTCATTGCCCTGCCAGCTGTCAGCATGGAATGACTCTGGGAAAAGGGTTTTTAGACCTGCATGTTGCAGATCAGACCAGCTCATTTGTCAAATTTTAATTGGGGCTCAGATTGGGGCAACTAAAGGACCTTGATTGTAACAAATAACAACATCATGTAAATAAAATGTCACAGTTAGATTTCAAAATCTTTGAAGTGCTTTTACGAAATTTGCTGCGATGTTGTATAAAATATCCGTCAACATTTTTTGAAAAGTGACTTTGCAATTTAGTGTAAATTTTATGGGTTTTATGCCCACCATGTGAGACCCAGCGAGAGTTTGAAGAGGTGACTGAATTGTTGGACGGGAAAATATTTATCTGGAACTCCAGAAGGTATTTGATAAAGTGCGTCATAAGAAACTGTTAGCTAATGTTGGAGCTCAAGGAAGCGAAGGCAGATTATTGAGCTCATTAGGATATCGGCTGAGTGGCAAGAGAAAGAGAGAAGGAATAATTCAATTGGCAGAGTGTGAGTTCTGGTATTCTGCAAGGATTTCAAATGTTCACCGTATACAAAATACAAAACCCATATTAAAATCTGTCCGTGCCACAAAGATAGGCTGCATTGTGAGTTATGTGGATGTAAACAAGTAATTATATATGTTTACTATTAAGTTAAATGACTAGACAAGACTGTGGTAAATAGATTTCAGTGTAGGCAAATGAGAGGTCATCCATTTTGAACTTAAAAAGGATAGAATACAATAAATAGTTTGAAGTAATGGAAAGCTAGGAACAAGTGGATGGAGTAATGAGCATCCAGGTAAATAGACCATGAAAATAATCAGAAAAGGTTCAAGGAATGCTCTCTTTTATATCTAGAGTAATAGAATTGTTGGGTGGAATCTTCCCAGGCATTGAATGTCAAGATTTGTGGTGACAAATCTGGGACAATTGTATGAGAAAACAAAAGAGGACTTTCTTGAAATTGGGAACAACAAGTCATGATTTCCAGCTAGGTTCTGGACATAAGAAAATGCACAATTTGATTGGAGGCAGTTCAGAGAAGGTTGAATTCAGAGAGTGACCACCGCCTCTTCCTTACCTATTAGTGCTTTGTCCCCTCACCCAGAGTTAACATGTGCACAGTACTTTTGTCTTGACTTGTCTTTTATTGCAAACACAAAGCCAGGCAGTTTGTCGTGGTTGCCAGCAGTCACCAGTCAACAAGGGGTGACATGTTGCTGTACAGGACCATGCTAAATTAGTCTCACACTTGCATTATGTGTCTGCAACCTACACAGCAGACTGCCTGTGCTTCGAGCAAATGGCCATTTTGCAGGGTCTAAAGGGAATCATTCTCTGTCAAGTCCAGGGGCACAGCCTTCATTCAGTGGTCCCAATGTCAAGGACACCTTCAATCTCATTCTAGATCTTAGGCATGCTCATTCAGCTACTTTGGTGATCTGGGTCAGGATTCTCTCCTCATTTGAGATGAGGAGTCACCCACCACTTATTCTGTCCCTTTCTCCCCCTATTGTGGGCTATTTCCTGGAATGAGAGTACGAGAGGAATTGTGCGAAATGAAAATGGCTGGCATAGCTGTTAGTGCTGTTGCAGGAGAGGGAAAGGTGTGTATGAATGGGAGGCACAGAGGTCATGCAACATGTAATAAAGTTTAGGGATTGGGTGGTTCAGAATAAGTGACAATAATGAGGGTGGTAGACCATGAATCTTGATGAGACATGGCTGCAGCAACAGAGATAGACTGAATGCAGTGTGCCACAGAGATGATGATGGCACTTAACTTGGCAGAGTGAAAAAGATCTTTGCCCCTCTTCCTACTCTGCAAGCCATTTCTCTGGAATGTGGAGCTCACATTATCCTGAGTGGCAATCTCAAAACAGGCTGCCATGATCTGGTGTCATGGCATACCCTGGCAATCCTAAGGGAAACGTATGTTCCTCCTCTGCACCACACTGCCCACAATGACCTGCCTTGGGACAATTGTCACACACCGTGCAAGACAATTCTGGATTGACTGTGCTTATGTTCTTTTAAAAATGGCAGTAGTAACAGGGATCACAGGATGTCCCAGGATATGCCAGCAGCAGTGAGTACTTACACCTATGAGAAAGTCAGGCTACCATCAGACAACACAGGGGCTATAGGAGTGTAGTAGATAGTTGATTGTGTGACCTTGGGATGATTGTATCAGAAGATATTCTGGGCTTTGCAAAGAGAGAACCATCCATAAATCTTGATAAAAAAGACTCAGCCAAAACATAGTAAGATTTAACTGATTGTTACACAACTGCAATATGACAGTGATTATAGCAGCCAAGGATGTGTATTCACATTATAATTGATTTCTAGCTCCTTATAATCAATATAACATCACCACAAGAATACAAGGGCTAGAAACAATGGTTTAGTAATATGAAGCCCTGGTTAGACCACACCTAGAGTACTGTGAGAAGTTCTATGTATCGCACCTTAGGAAGCATATGGTGACTATAGAATGAATACAGCCTTATCGAATGATACCTGGACTCGAAAGTTAAAATTAAAAAGAGAGATTATGCAAATCAGGATTGTGTTCCCTCGAATTTAGAAGATTTAAGGGATGATCTGATCAAATCCTTCAAGATGTTAACATGAACAGAGATGGTAGATTGGAGGGAACTATTTTCGCTGTTGGGAAATTTTCCAAGACTAGGGAGAACTTATCAAAAATTAAATTAAAATTTTAAACTCTTTTCCACAAACAGCATTTATTGCTCGATCAATTGTTCATTTGAAATCTGAGATTGAAAGATCTTTTGTCAATCAAACATAAAGTGATATGTGAAAAAGGCATGTCTTTGAAGTTAGGCCACGGATCACCAATGATCATAAATGGTCAAATAGGATTGATAGGTTAATGATCTACTTGTGTTTTTGTGTTGCTATGTTCTGCTCCATTGGTAGGCTAGTTGTACACTTATTAAAAACAATTCATTTTTATTTATTCCTAATTTTTTGAAGGTTAATGTTGAAATTCTTGCTTTAACAATTACAGATGACCTCATGTGGAAGTGATTGTAAAGATTTTGACCAAGGACTGGTAAAGAGATGCTTATACCTTTCCAAGCCAAAATGATGTGGGAATTTGACTGGAACTTGCCAGCAGTAGTTTTTGTTCGTGCCTGATGCCTTTGTTCTTTCATGTGATAGAAACCACAAGTTTGGAAAGTACTTTCACATGGGTTACTTGTCGATGATACATGTGCCACTATGCTTCACTGGTGGATGAAGTCAATGTTGAATGAAGAGAATGGGATGCCTATCATCAGACTGCTTTGTCTTGGTAAAGTCATGAATCTTATGTATTGTTGATTATTTATCATCCATGTAAGTGGGGAACTTTCTAGTATATTCCTGACTTGTGTCGTGTAGATGACTTTGAGGAGAGCTATTTGTCTCAGAACTTCCAGTTCACTGACCTGTTCTTATAGTCACAGCATTTATATAGCTGGTCCAGTTAAGTTTCTGATCAATGGAAACTCCCAGGATGGTGATGGTGGGGAATTCAGTGTTGGCAATGCTGTTGAATGCATTCATTAAAATGGGTGGGTGATTAAAACCGCTTGGTGGAATATGATTGTTGTCTGGCACTTTTGTGGCAGATAACAAAATAAATCACAACCATTTTGCTGAACACTCTAAAATCTGGAGTTAAGCAGAAAGCTTGAAATGATTCCCATTGAACCTCTCAATAACATGGCAGTAGCAATTTCCAGGTTCATAATGGCTGTGGTAGATTGTGAGATCAAGATGGTCTTTGAGCTGGGTATATGTTTAGGGTTAGGATTCTGACATTGGGACAAATCAAAATCCTGGCCCTTCATCATGTCAGGTAGTCACCCCACCATGATCTTTGACACATTAGCCAATTAGTGATCAGAGGACACTCTGTGACACAGTATATACTACTCACCATCCAGAGCGGGTATTGCTGTCACACACAAGACATAAGGAGAGTGCCTCTCCATAAAGTTACCAACTGAGGTCCAGGTTTAAACAAAAAATGGGTTTATAAATGGGCACAATAGCCAGGCCATGATTGTGTCAGGATTTCCATTGGACAGCCAGTTGCCACAGCTGTGGCCTGACAGCTTTGGTATTAATCTACCATCCCTCACATCAATCTCATCTCATTTCATTGGCCGTAGCACAGGGATTTTTATGGTACCCTTAAATACATCGATTGACCACTACTATAGCCAACTGGCCTTCTCAAAAAAATGGTTTGGATGTGGTATACTGACGTGCCAGTGAGCCAGCGGTGTGAAATTCCAGCTTGCCCACTTTTAGTCCTGTCCTCCTTGGCATTTGAAAATCCTGCTCCATACATCAGAGCCATGCTGTGATAAATTAATCATTTGCTTTCCAAATTCCAAGTTGGACAATAGACCATGGAAATACTTATCTATGACTTTATCATCAAGATAGTGTCATTTATTTTGCACTGTAGTATATATGTTGCAAGCTGCTCCTTTTATTATATGAGGTTTTGAAAGTGGAGTTGAAGATTGACAGTGTAGTGAAGAAGGCATTTGGTATGTATGCTTTTGTTAGTCAGTGCATTGAGTAAATGATTCAGAATGTTATGTTGCAGCTGTACATAACATTGGTTCAAGCACTTTTGGAATTTTGCATTCTATTTTTGTCTCCCTGCTATAGGAAATATGTTGTTAAACTTGGAAGTGTTCAGAAAACATTTACAAGGATGTCATTGGGCTTGGAGGGATGGGCTGAATAAACTGGGGCAATTTTTCCTTCAGCATTGGAGGCTGAGAGGTGACCTTATCGAGGTTTATAAAATTGTGAGGTGCATGGATAGGGTGAATAGCTAAGGTCTTTTTCCCAAGGAAGGGGAGTCCAAAACTAGACGGCATAGATGAGAGGGGAAAGATTTAAAAGGGACCTAAGGGATAACTTTTTCACACAGAGGGTTGTGTGTGTATGAAATAAACTGCCAAGGGAACTGATGGAGGCTGGTACAATTATAACATTTAAAAGCATCTAGATGGGTACATTAATCAAGAAGGGTTGAGAGGGATGTATAACAAGTGCTGACAAATGGAACTGGCTTAATTTAGAATACCTGGTTGGCATGGACAAGTTAGACCAAAGGGTCTGTTTCTGTGCAGTACCTCTATGACTCTTAAGCATGATATGCTATGAGCAGATACCGAGTGCATCATCACAAATAGTGATATAACTTCTCATAATCTTGTTCTCTTCTACAACATTGTTATAGGCCACAGTGAGAAGCGTTCCAATAAAGTTTGTCTTTTCCTTACTTCAGCAGGCTCTGTAATTATTCCACATTAGCTGCAATACCAAGAATATTACAGACCCATGTGCAAGCATCCTACCTTAAAGGAGTGAGCTTCCCAGGCTTAGCGTGAAAGCTGGCAACAAGCAGTGGAATGTTGCTGTTTCAAACTGGATGAAGTTATATCAAATATGAAAATACTTCTAAATAGCTTGATACTTACATGTCTGCTAAAAATCCTGTTTCCAGTAGACTTTGAGATTCATCTTGTCAGGACTGTCACAAGTATGCAAATCCGCCTCTTAATCCAGCAGAGTCAGAGTCTCCTGTTTCCCTAGATTCAGTGTTCCAGAAAGACGGGCTTTATTTGCATTACAGAGTTCAAATTTTCTTCAACTGTTTCATGTTTGCATGACATTTGACTGCACTTCTGAAGCGACATTTGTTTCACATTGTGACACCAATATGAGATGGAAAGGTATTGATTTAATTTTCAATCAAGCAGCAGCTAATCTGTCATCAACTCCTCCTTGCAGCGTAAAGGAGCCTTGATTGAGGGAAGCACACAGTTTATTTTACATCATGGAGTAATTGTTTGACAGAAGTTTGTTTTTAAACTTTGTGTTATGCCAATCTAAATTGGATAAGAAAATGTCTGGTTATAAAGAATTTTTGACTGCGAGCAGTAGGGCTGAGACACAGCTTGTCATGTATACAAATGAAAAAGTCATAAATGATGGAAATCTCAAAGCGAAAATACTGGAAACAATCAGCAAATCAGGCAGCATGTGTGAAGAGGGCCAGTCCTTGATCAGAACCAAAATATTAACATATCTTTTCTCTCCATGTCTCCTCCATTCTCTGTATTTTTGTTTCAATTTAATTGGGCCAATGATAAGAGTGCCAGAACTCATTAGCACCATATGTAATTAACCCAACCACCCACATACCAGCCTTCAGTTATCCTACACAGGTTAGTTCACTCACTTTAGCTTCCTTGGTTTCTACTATGTTTCATTTTCTTTCAAACTTATACCCTTACCAAAAGGATTTCACTTAGTAAGGTGTAGTTAACCTTCAGTTTGAAAAACAAATTGATGTTTGATCAGGAATTGATAAGAAGATGAGCCCTAATAAAAACATTCCTACTGATTTCAAACAGGCAGTCTGCACACAATCAGTTGGATAATTAATCATCGCATATTCAAATTAGAGGAAGTTGGCAGTGTCAGAATTTCCAGTGTCTGCAAATTTAAATGTTGGCAGGACAAGGAGAAAAGGAATCTTGGAAAATTCAGAACAAAGGAGAAGGATTTATATTTATATAGCGCCTTTCAGAATGTCCAAAGGTCTTTGCAGCTAATGAAACACTTTTGAAGCGCAATTGTATGTTTTACTTTGTGATATTTCTAAGTCTTCAGTCAATTCATAAAGCATGCTATCTCTAGTGGAATTCTAAAAATGTAGCTGATTGAGATTGAATGTTGCTCAAGCAACTAGATACCTTTTCAGACATTGTATATTGTGATTCGGCCTGAGGGATTAAGCAGGTGATACACACATGTTGTGAAGAAAGTACGTGGAAATGTAATACATGCCCATACAGCACATAGCAAAAGAGATCATTCAACTCATCAAATCTACACCATCCCTCCAAATAGCAACCCAACCTATCCCCATAACCTCTAATCCACCTAACCTGCAGATCCTGGACAATAACTTTACAATAATATTCACTAAAGACAATTTAATGGAGCCAAACCACTTAATCTGCACATTTTTGGATTGTGGGAGGAAACTGGAGCACCCAGTGAAAACCCATACAGACACAGGGAGAATGTGCAAGCTCTACACAGCGATCCATGACTGGAATGGAACCCGAGTCCCTGGTGCTGTGAGACAGCGATGCTAACCACTGAACCACCATGCCCCATGGTGAGTGATGTACAGACCAAGTCTCCAGAAAAATGAATGAAGTATAAAGCTGCTTTCAATCTAAAGCAATAGAGCATAGCTTCAGCCCCTTTAGCTTGTCACAATAATCTTTTAGATCTTGCTTGCATCCCAATTTGAGGCCTTTCTTTTCCAGGAATTAGGGAGGTGCTATTGTTTGGAAGGCAGCCCAAACTGTTGTGAAACAAAATGTCACTATTACTGTTCCATTTTATGTTCGTTAATTCCTGGGATGTGGGCATTGCTGGCTCAGCCAGCATTTATTGCCTACTCTAGTTACCACAGAGCAGTTAAGAGTCAACCACATTGCTGTAGGTCTGGAGTCACATGTAAGCCAGACTAGATAAGGATGAGAGATTTCTTTCCCTAAAGGGCATTAGTGAACAAGATGTAGTTTTCCGACAATGGATTCATGGTCATCATCAGACTCTTATTTCCAGATTTTTCTTATTGAATTCAATTCAGTCTGCTGAAGTAGGATTCAAACCCAGGACATTATCTGGGTCTCTTGATTAACAGTCTCAATAACAACATCAGGCCATTACCTTTACCTGCCTCATTTAATTTGTTAGCTATTTACTGTTCACTCCGCCTTCTCCATAATCAATAGGCAACAGAAAGCATTCTTTACCGAGGTGCTGCAATCTTGAGTAGGCCCAGTAAAGCACTACCTGAGATAATTGTTCCTTCTGTCGTGATAACCATTGCTGTTGCCATGGTGCAGATAGCTTTCAGTCAATGCACCTGTAAAAAAGCCCTGAAGTTCACATTATATCGAAATTTGTATGATGCCTGAATCTGTCCATATGATGGCACTGTATCCATTTACAATAAACTGCCTTCCCAGCCCACAGTAATATATGGAGATATATAGATTGTTCAACACTTTGAAACAGGTGTGGATCTGTTTGACCAGCACTCAGTTCAAAACTGTCAGATAACAAGTCCAGGCACAGATGATGCAGTTAAGTTACATGGGTTTTCTTTTATCAAAAAAATATGGCCCTTGTCTTTTTCTTAATGTTGCTGTTGTCCAATAGACCCATGTTTAATCGTGAAATAAATTTGAAACAAAGCTACCCTGAATTTCAGACTAAATGAGCATGAATGGTTAAAATGGATCAGAGACAACACTGATCACCAACTGCCATCCCTGTCTTTGTCTGCCTTGGCTACGACTTACAATTTTTAATTTCTCCCTGCCACATCTGAAAGGCAGCAGTTCTGAGAACAATACTCTCTCAGTACTCCATTAGAATATCTAGGGTAGGATTAAGGAAAACCCCAAGGCATTCTATACTTATGTGAGGAACAAGAGGATGGCCAGAGTGAGGGTAGGGCTGATCAGGGATACTGGATGGAACTTGCACTTGGAGTCGGAGGAGGTAGGGGAGGTCCTTAATAAATATTTTGCTTCAGTATTCACTCTGGAGAGGGACCTTATCGTTTGCGAGGACAGTGTGAAACAGACTGATATGCTCAAACTGGTTGATGTTAAGAAGGAGGATGTGCTGTAAGTTTTGAACAACATAAGGATAGATAAAGCCCCTGGACCAGAAGGGATATACTCTATTCTGGATTAGTGGTGCTGGAAGAGCACAGCATCCAGAATCTGGTTTCCAGTATCTGCAGTCATTGTTTTTACCTAGGGATATACTCTAGGCTACTACAGGAAGTGAGAAAAGAGATTGCTGAGCCTTTGGCGATGATCTTTGCATCCTCACTGTCCACTAGAGTTGTGCAGATGATTGGAGCTGGCAAATGTTATTTCCTTGTTCAAAAAAGGGAATAGGGATAATCCTGAGAATTACAAACCAGTCAGTCTTAAGTCTGTGGTGGACAAAGTATTGGAGAAGATTCTGAGAGACAGATTTATGATTACTTGGAAAACCATAGTTTGATTAGAGATAGTCAGCATGGTTTTGTGAGGGGCAGGTCATGCTTCACAAAGCTCATTGAGTTCCTTGAGGATGCGACAAAACAAATTGATGAAGGTAGAGCAATGGACGTGGTGTACATGGATTTTAGCAAGGCGTTTGATAATATTCCCCATGGTAGGCTCATTTAGAAAGTAAGGAGGCATGGGATACAGGGAAATCTGTCTGTCTAGATACAGAATTGGCTGCCCCATGGAACACAGAGGGTGGTAGTAGATGGAAAGTATTCAGCCTGGAGTTCAGTGGCCAGTGATGTTCCACAGGGATCGGTTCTGGGACCTCTACTTTTTGCGATCTTTATAAATGACTTGGATGAGGAAGTGGAAGGTTGGGTTAGTAAGTTTGCTGATGACACAACATTTGGTGGAGATATGGTTGATCTTTGCATCCTCACTGTCCATTAGAGTAGTGCCAGATGATTGGAGCTGGCAAATGTGGAGGGCTGTTGTAGGTTGCAACGGGACATTAACAGGATGCAGAACTGGGCTGATAAGTGGCAAATGGAATTCAACCTGGAAAAGTGTAAAGTGATTCACTTTGGAAGGTCGAATTTAAAGGCAGAATACAGGGTTAAAGGCAGGATTCTCGGCAGTGTGGATGAACAGAGGGATCTTAGGGTCCATGTCCATTGATCCCATAAAACTGCCACCCAAGTTGATAGGGTTGTTAAGAAGGTGTATGATGTGTTGTCTTTCATTAGCAGGGGGATTGAGTTTAAGAGCCGTGAGGTTATGCTGCAGTTCTATAAAGCCCTGGTTATACCACACTTGGAATATTGCGTTCAGTTCTGGTCGCCTCATTATAGAAAAGATGTGGAAGCTTTAGAGAGGGTGCAGAGGAGATTTACCAGGATGCTGCCTGGACTGGAGGGCATGTCTTATGAAGAAAGGTTGAGGGAGCTAGGGCTCTTCTCATTGGAGTGAAGAAAGATGAGGGGTGACTTGATAGAGGTGTACAAGATGATGAGAGGCATAGATGGAGTGGATAGCCATGGCAGAAATGTCTATTATGAGCTGGCATAATTTTTAGTTGATTGGAGGAAGGTTTGGGGGAGATGTCAGAGGTAGGTTCTTTACACAGAGAGTGGTGGGTGTCAGCAGTGGTAGTGGAGTTAAATACGTTAGGGACATTTAAGCAACTCTCAGATAGGCACATGGAAGTTAGTGCAATGAAGGGTATGTAGGTTAGCCTGATCTTAAAGTAGGATAAAAGGCTGGCACAACATTGAGGGCTGAAGAGCCTGTATTGTGCTGTACTGTTCTATGCGCTATCTCTTTTGATTTTCGTGCACAAGCCCTGGAGTGAGACTTAAACCGGGAATTTCAGAAGTAAATGGAAATGAACCACAGCTGACACTGGCTTATAACAAGGTATATGTTGGTTCTTTGAAATCTTTACTCATTCTATCTTCCTTGTTGAAATGAAAATTACTCTTCAATTAAATAATAGTTGTTCAGGAAAGAAATTAAACCTGACACTAAATCCAGACTTGACCAGTGGAACAGCGGACTACTACTTAGCACTGCAGCCTAACAGCACCAGGAATCTGGGTTCAATTCCAGCCTTAGGAGACTGATTGTGTGAAGTTTGCACATTGTCCCTGTTTCTGTGTGGTTACCACCAGGTACTCCTGTCTCCTCCCACAGTCCAAAGATGTGAAGGTAAGGTGGATTGACCATGCTATATAGTCCCATAGTGTCCAGGAACGTGCAAGCTAGATGGCTCATTCATGGTAAATACAGGGATAGGGGGAGACACTCTTTGGAAGGTTGGTGTAGACTCAATGGGCTGAATGGTCTCTTTCCATGCTTTAGGGATTCTATGAACCATTAAAATCAACCACGTCACAAAGTTTGACAACCCTAAGTCCATGCTGCATCCACATCACCATTCAAACTTAATCAAGGAAGAATTTATTTAAGGATTAACTTATTTAATAAGGTGAACAATAAAACCATCAAGATCTAAGGAGGTAGCAACAAATTGATAAGTGCTGCAACTAGTTAGAAAGGAATGCGGTGCAATAGGCAGGATAGCTTGTGACCAAGATTTTTGCCAGCAATGTCAACAGCACAAGAAAGATCTGACAAATGTTTTCTCCAAATCCCATATAAGCAACATTGAGCTTTGGACCTGCTGAACTCAGACATTGCAGTTTACATAAGAGTAAATTTTGTTTCAACACCAACCATTTCATGAATTGAATGGGAAGCAGAAGAATGAACAACAGCTCAGTTCTGAAGAGTAATCTAGGAACCATCGCGTGTTTTCTTGCTAGAGAGCAAGGTCAGTTTTGAACTTAGTGCAGGTATGTACATCATCCTATGGGATCAGGAGGCCAAACTGGAGATGGTAAATGAGTGGTGATAGTCCAGGAGGAAGTGGTTAGGGGAGACACAAAATAGTTTTGTGTTTCAAGGTTCTATTTCAGTACATCACCGAAAAAAATAACACGATATTTCAGCATGTCAAAGCTTCATACATCCAAGTCTGATACATCAAAATAGACTTTATTAATATTCAATCTATTAGTAGTCTATAATATATTCATGAAAACAAAACTTTAATGTGTTAGAATATTTATATTTCTTGTATAACAATGATAGCTTTATGAATGATTAATAGATTAAGCCAATTTTAATATAAAATGTTAATTATGATGACCTTACAATGATTGAATTTGAAATTCACTAAGCTCCCTGATTATCATTAAAAAAAAACACATGGTTCACTAATGTCTTTCACGGAAGGAAATCTGCTGCCTTTACCTTGGCTGACCAATGTCACTCCAGACAAACAGCAATAGGGCCAACCCTTACCTGTGCTCTGAAATTGAAAGCCATTCAGTTGTACCTTCCCGTCACCTTATTTTCACAGAGAAGTTAAACAAGAATAGAACTGAATGGACCACACAGCATTGTCCCAGGTGTGTCCCAGAAGTGACATAGGCACACCAAGCCTGGTCATCTCTGTAAGGTCCTGCTCACAAACATCTGGGGACTTATTCCAAAATTGGGAGAGCAGTCCCATAGACTAGTTAAGTGACACACTGACATGGTCATACTCCCCAAATCATATCTTCCAGTCTTCATCTCAAAGACTGCCAACACCATCCCTGGGTATATGCTCTCTCATCAGCATGACAGACCCTGTAAGAGGTGGCAGCCTGGTGGTATACAGTCAGGAGGGAGTTGTCCTAGGGGTCCTCAATATTTACAGTGTATCCCATGAAGAGTGATGACATTAGGGAAAATGTAAGCACGGAAAGCTCTCATGATTCCCACAACTCATGAATCAAGACATTTTCTGAACACCTTTGGATGAAGTTCTGAGTAGAGCAAGAGCTGAATATATTCTGAGTAGGGGATTTCTCTGGCCATCATCAATACTGGTTCATCAGTATCACTAATAAATTAATCTCTAAGTTTATGTTCCATTTATCCCTTACTCTATCATTACTGTCAAGCTAGGGATTAAACTTGATTCAATCAAGTTTGCCAAAAATCAGCAGCCAGAATATATAAAAAGAGATGTAGATCTGGTCTAGCTGTGTCCATGATAAACAGAAAAGGCAGAACCTGATAGACAGTGCTAAGCAATATGCTATCTATCAATCCAATCAAAGTTATGTATTCTTGTCACATCCAGTACTGAATAGTTGTGGACTACTTAACAAATCACAAGAGAAGGGAATCCACAAGTACCTCCACCTTCAGTAATAGAGATCTCCACCACATCAGTTCAAATGACAAAGCTGAAGCATTGGCAGAAGTGCTGAGTCAGGAGCCATCTTATCCTCCACTGCATCACAGATGTCAATTTTCAGTCAATTCAATTCACTCCATATGCTATCCAGAACAAACTGAAGGCACTGAATATAACAAGAGGTGTGGGCCCTCACAACTGTAAAACTAACAGAACTAGCTGAACCCCTCTGCAAGCTGGGCATTTACCTCATAATGTGAAAAATTAGCCAAATATGTCCTATTTGTCAATAGGGAGGGAATTCCAAGATTTTGCCGGTGATGATGAAGGAAAGGTGAACTATTTCCAAGTGAGGATGGTGAGTGGCTTGGAGGGAACTTGCAGGTGATGGTGTTCCCATTTATCTGCTGCTCTTGTCCTTCGAGATGGAAGTAGTCATGTGCTTAGAAAGTGCTGTCTGAGGATCTTTGATGAACTTCTGCAATGCATCTTGTAAATAGCACACACTGCTACTACTGAACATCAATGGTGGAGGGAGGGGATGTTTGTGGATATGGTGCTAATTAAGTGGGCTGCTTTATCCTAGATGGTGTCAAGCTTCTTGAGTGTCATTGGAGCTGCACTCATCCAGGCAAATAGAAAGTATTCCATCACATTCCTGTCTTGTGCATTGTAGATGATGAACAGGCTTTGGGTAGTCAGGAGGTGAGTCTCAGTCATTGAGATGAGATTCTCGTTCCTGAGTGAAGACATGTCTATTAACAAGGATTGTCACACATTGTCACCCTAATTTCTATCTAATCTCATCTCATTCCTACATATCTCCCATTCTTACACCTGCTAGATAAATACCTGATGGTAAGGATTCTCAATGTGAAAGTCTCTTGGATATGTTGTGACTCTGGCTCACTTTTGCTCCGCTGGGTTTCATCTTGGACACCAAGCTCCCACAAATTAGGGTACACTCCATGGGCCAGTGACAGCATGTACCTTACATATACCGACATATAACATGTGAGGTACATTTGAGCTTCTCTGCTTCGTCATGGCACATCTCCAACCCACATAGAGTGCTCTGCACCTTAAAGCTCACTGGTACTTTTCATTGTGATGATACTATAAGGCCACTCAATGCATAGGGATAGGCACCCAGCTCATGGACTGGCCTGGAGAGCATCACTGCTCTGCTCACTTGCCCCCTTAGCAACCAGTGATTTTGCACCTCCTTGAATGCTCACATTCTTGTCTTGCTTTCTGTCATCTGCCCCCTTTACCAAAGATTGAAGATTGCTGGCTTTTCCCTTTGGTTATTGACTGTGCAGTGATCAGGAGATTTGTGTAGCTCACCAATACTCCAGAAACTGAAAGCTCTAAACACTTATCAAATTCAGATTGGACCTTATCAGAGTAATTCCAGAGGGATGCAGAGACCAACTAAACAACCAGAGGCAACTCATCAGTTTTCTGAAGACCAATGTAAACCAGGCCTGATTTCAGCAGAGGCTTTTAGCTAAATAACAGACAGACAAGTGCAGCAGAAAGCAGTCCCCAGTGTTGCTGTGGAGACAGATGATGCAACACTTCTTTCTTCAATTCCTACATCGCCTGCACACTATGTGCAGTTCAGTATAGGCAATCCACATAACCTGCACATCTTTGGACGGGGGGAGGAAACTTACACAGACACAGGAAGACTGTGCAAACTCAACACAGGCAGTTACCCAAGGATGGGATCAAACCTGGGCCCTTGGCTCTGTGAGGCATCAATGCTAACCACTGAACCACTATGCCTGCCCCTTTTCTCAGTATGAAGTGCAAGGGGCTAGCTCCTGTTTTAGACTATATAGTGACACTTGAAATCACCCTGCTTAATATCACCCTGCAGCAATTGTGTTACAAGCACTTTAGAGGCATAACTGGGAAATTGGGATGGCCATATATTTTCCAGTGATGACTCCAGGTGTCAAACAAAGTGAGAGCACAGCGTCAGCCACAAAATAGGCACAGTATCAGCTAATGTCTATTTATATCATCATTGTTTGCCTTTATAAATGACAAAAATTGTTATCATTTGTCAAAACATAGACTGTACAAAGTATAGAATTAAATTTGATGAAGCTCATATTTATTAACCTTTCAAGTGTGTGGATCATATTGTGCTATCTCTTCTATGGAATGGCATCTCCAGACTGTTTGCAACTGACTTGAAAACTGAAAGATTATTGGTGCTGAATTCAAGTAGATTTTATGTTCCAGTGCTATTTACATTACTGTCATCTCTGAAATAGATGTAGTCACTCTTGGTTCCAGTTATTCACCGCCCCTCTCTGAGTACCTTTTGCTCTGGAAAGTTTGATAATCAATGTTGCTCGTGTTAATTTGCTGTAAATAGGATCTCAATGAGGAAGCGCAAAAATAACAGGTGGATTTTATTTCAGCTATTTTACACACCTTGGGAAAAGACCTCTGTTGGAGTTAATTAGGACCTTCTGAAGGATTTTTCAATAAGATGCTTAAAACCATGAAAGTTTAAATAGAGTTTTTAAATTGTTTCCAATGGCTGAAGGGTCAATCACCACAGAGCAGCAATAAAGGATTTGCACCAGAACCAGAGGTGACATTTTCCAAGTAATGTCATGATTCCAGCTGATATCATGACTGGACAAGTCAGATCCCTGACTGAAATCGGACTTGGATTCTATTTTGCTTGCTTTCTTCTTTTGTTTTATCCAAATAAATATTAGAATTTGCTCTTTCATTGCTGGTGCACCAACTATGCAGTTGAAACTGGTCCAGGCTGCTGGATTACAGATTGCTCCATTTTGCATCCCTTCTGTTCTGAAATAGATGTAGTTGACAAGATCTTACCCTTGGGCTCAACAATGCTGACATGATCAGGGTGCAATTTTACTACTTAGGTCTCGCGTTAGTGTCATCTTAACTTTAATTCCAAACACACCATGTCCGAGCAGTATATGGCATTCAGCTGTACCAACATAGTTGTTCACTGGGTCACCATGTGGATCATCAGACAATCAACAAAGTTCATGGACCTGGTCTCTTGCCTTGTAGTTTTCTGGAAACTACCACCTCGGAGCCTTGGTCCACTTTCCATAATAAAGGTGAAAAACACAGTAATAGGCTTGGCCAACACATTGTATTGCAGTGATTCTGCCTGCACAAAGCCCTCTAGTGGCAACCTTTTCAGCATAAAACCCAATACTTCCCTCTGGAAAACCAAACTGCTTATGAGGAACAGCAGTCAATTCACAGTTTAATTTATTGAGATGGTCTTTTGCTCAAACACAAGCATACAACATGGTCTTAACAATGAAACAGAACATCACTATATGAAGAATAAATGATCAAGCTATTTACATATTGTACAATTTTCAAGATTTAAAAATGTACGGTATAAATAAATTCCATCTATCACAACACCATCAATTTACTGTAATCGAATGCTCAAGAAAATTTGCTTTTCTATCATATCTATGGATTTACCTTAACTGTTTCTTGCAATTCCTGAGCTTGAAAGTTTGATAGCCTTTCCTTAATTAGTCACACACTGAGCTTAGACCTTCTCAATTTCAAGTACTTACATTGGGGTTCTAAGCAAACACTCCTGCTCTGGAGATTTCAAACAAAACCTCTTACACTGAGGTTACCTATCCCCTAACTTTTCTGAACTAACTAGTTTCTCAGGAAAAACTGTTTCATAGATTTAACGCCAACTAGGATTACTGCAAACTGAAACACTAAAGTTTTCCAAAAAAAATTATCCTTCTAACTGAAAACAGGCTAATCTTCTTCAATGTTTATTCTGCTGGTTTGTAAATCTTAGCCAATGCAAATAAACTCCCATTATCACTCCATGGATACTCTCTCTCACGCTAGTTTTAAAAAATGGCTGCAGATTTATTAACAAGTTAACTATTAAACCTCTTCATACAATGAGACCAAAATCTAAATGCTGCAAGTTCAAAATCTAAGCTCTAAAATAAATGATATTAAAGTATGTATAAATCACAGCACCAAATGGTGATAATTTGGACTGCAGTGTCTGATAATATGGTGAATACAGGTTCAATTGTCACTTTCAAAAGGGACTTGAATGAATATCTCAAAGTGAAAATATTGTAGGGGCATGGAGAATTAGCATGCAACTGTACCAATTGAAACGCTCTTTGAAACTGGTGTGCCACAAGGATAAGTGCTGGATCCCAATGGTTTTCGTCATTTATCTAAATGATTTGAATGTGAATATGGGAGTCATGGTTAGTAAGTTTGCAGATAGGGATATAGTGGACAGTGAAGAATATTATCTCAGAGTGCAACAAATTCTTGATCAGATGCATCAATGAGCCGAGGGGTGGCAGATGGAGTTTAATTTAGATAAATGTGAGGTGTTGCACTTTGGTAAGGCAAATCAGGGCAGGACTTATACACTTAATGGTAAGGACCTGGGGAGTTTTGCCAAACAAAGAGACCCAGGGGTGTATTTCATAGTTTCTTGAAATTGAAGTTGCAGGCAGACAGGTTAATGAAGAAGACGTTTGGTACGCTTTCCTTTATTGGTCAGTGCACTGAGTATAAGAGCTAACAGGTCATGTTGTGGCTGTACAGGACATTGGTGAGGCCACTTCTGGAATATCGTGTGCCATTCTGGTCACCCTTCTATAGGAAGGATGTGATTAAACCTGAGAGGATGCAGAAAAGATTTACAAGGATGTTGCCAGGACTGGAGGGCTTGAACTGCAGGGAGAGGCTTAATAAACTGGGCATATTTTCCCTGGAGTGTTGGACAATGAGGGGTCACCTTACATAGGTTTATAAAATCATGAAGAGCATAGATAGGGTGAATAGCCAAGGTCTTTTTTTTAGGGTGGTGGAGTCTAAAACTAGAGGGCATAGGTTTAGGGTGAAAGGGGAAAATTTAGAAATAAACTGAGCATGATGCATGGATGGAGTGAGCTGCCAGAGGAAGTGGTGGAGGCCAGTACAATTATAATATTTAAGAGGAATCTGGATGGGTATATGGATAAGAAGGGTTTTGAGGGATATGGGCCAAATGCTGGCAAATGGGACTAGGTCAGATTGAAATATCTGTTCGGCATGGATGAGTTGTTCCAAAAGGTCTGCTGCCGCTCCATTTAACTCTATGACTCTGTAACTGTATGAGATCCAATGCAGCTCAAAGGGCCAAATGGCTTCATTCAATGTTGTACTATTCCATGACTCTATGATTCATGCAGCAAAGATATAGTTTTAAAAGGAATCATAGCCACATTCTGCAGACCCTTTAGCTACTTTACAAAACATGGAAACAAAAGAGTCCAGTTAGCCAGCGTGGTCTTGAATCTGACTGCCTTAAATGTAAGGCTCTGGAAAGTGTTATGAATGCTGGAGTTTCCATGATAATTATTTTGTGAACCGTTTTTCACTCAAGGTAAAATAAAATAGTTTGGAGAGGGCTGTGATCTCCTGCGACATCTGTTCAGAAGTAAGCCAATGTGACTTGATTTATATCTCCCTGGAGCCAAACTCATGTGATCAAGCTGTAGAGGCAGAATCTTAAATGAAAATCTATTCAAGTGTAAGTCTGAACACCTGCATTCAAAAAAGGAGGCTGCTTGTCATGCGGGGTACAAATACAAAGACTCTCAGAACCACACAAAAAAAACTGTGGAGCAATATCCACAATAGGCAATGTTATATCCAGCAGAAATAAAGGACAGTTTGAGATTAATCGCTTAAGTAAAGTGTCAGTGAGGACAGATCTCTGTTTAAAGACCACCTGATGAAGGAGGGGTGCTCCCAAAGCTACTGCTTCCAATTAAACCTGTTGGACTATAACTTGGTGCTGTGTGATTTTTTAACTGTTTAAAGAAGGAAGGATTCTGGACAGCTAAGAAGCAGGGAGTCCCAAAGGGCGCCTTGTTGCTGAACATATGCTCATAAGTTTGAGTTAAGGAGCTTTGTTTAAAGTAACACTGGAAGGTTCGCACTGATGTGGCAGAGAGGAGAGATCCTGTTCATATCAGAAAGAGATCGGGGCTTTAAACACATTTTTCCTGGGAGTGTGGTGTAATGTCTGAAGCTACCATGGGGTTTTTTAAAATTATAATGAGAAGTTAATAGGGAATACCTTCTCTGTTGTTTAGTATATTAGTTGTTCACTTAGAAAGGTTTAGATGAGATTGATTTTACTTTGTTACAGTAAAAGTCTTTAAAATGGGAAATCTTGAATGGTTTTTTTTTCAGATGGTCACTGGAAAAATTCATGTGTCTTCTTAAAAGTTATTGGTCATAAAAATTCAAAATAAGAATTGTTTATAGGAATCATATACAGGACATAAGCAGCGTAGTTGAGATCCAGTGGAATTGAGGCAGCGTGTGAGCAAAACCCTGCAGCCACTAGTCGGCACTCAGTCCTACCTCAAGGACACAGTGTATTAGCTGAGTGGAGGGTTTCACTTCAGGAACAGCATGTTAGGTGTCACAGAGAAGAGCAGCGTGACAGAAGCTTTATGGGAAGCAAATGTATAATGGTAATGTCACTGGTGTATGAATCTCAAACTCAGATTAGTGTTCTCGGGACTGGGATTCAAATCTCACCATTGCAGATTGTGTAATTAGAACTCAATAAAAATCTGGAATGAGAAAATCTGGCTTAAAGGTAACCATGTGACCACTGTTGAATGTTATAAAAACTCATTTGGTTTGCTAAGATCATTCAGGGAAGGAAATCTGCTGTCATTTCCTGGTCTAGCCTATGTGTGCAATGTTGTTGACTCTTGACTGACTTGCAAGGTGATGCATTTTGGATGATCAAATTTAGGTGTGAATTATACTGTAAATGGCAGAACATTAACATATAGACGGATCTAGGCGGGCAGGTCTACAGTTCCCTAAAAGTCGCAACACAGGTGGCCAAGTGATTAAGGAGATATATGGCATGATTGGCTTCATCGGCAGGGCATGGAGTGCAAGAGTTGGCAAAACATGTTGCAACTGTATTAAACCCTTGTTAGGCCGCTTTTGAAGTATTGTGTGCAGTTTTGGTTGTCACACTACTAGAAGGACGTGGAAGCTTTGGAGACAGTGCAGAGAAGATTCACCACGTTGCCTGGTCTCGAGGGCATAGGCTACGAGGAGAAGTTAAAAAGACTAGGATTGTTTTCTCTGGAAAGATAGTGGCTCAGAGGAGATCTAATAGAGGTCTACAAAATTATGAGAAGCATAGTTGGGGTGGATAGTCAGAGGGTTTTTCTGAGGATTGACATTTCAATTACATTCAAAATGAGAGGGGGAATGTTTAAGGGAGATGTATGAGGGAGGTTTTTCATGCAGAGAGTAGTAGGAGCCCGGAACCCACTGCCAGAAGAGATGGTGGAAGCAGGCATGTTGGTGACATTTAAGAGGCATCTGATGATTACATGAATAGGGAGGGAATAGAGGGACACCGACCGAATAAGGGCAGAAGGTTTGTTTTTCAGTTTAGTTAGGGCATGATCATCGGCGCAGGCTTGGAGGGCCGAAGGGCCGTTCCTGCACTGCACTTCTCTTTTGTTCTTTGGGTTTTGCTCTTGACTTCAGGACAGTTAGGAAAGAGTAACAAAAGCTGACCTAGCCACTAACATCCACATAGAGTCATAGAGTCATAGAGATGTACAGCATACAAACAGACCATTCAGTCCAACTCGTCCATGCTGGCCAGACATCCTAACCTATTCTAATCCCATTTGCCAGCATTTGGCCCATATCCCTCTAAGCCATTCCTGTACATATACCCATCCAGATGCCTTTTAAATGCTGTAACTGTACCCGCTCCACCACTTTGTCTGGCAGCTCATTCTATACACACACCACCCTCTGCGTGAAAAAGTTTCCCCTTAGGTCCCTTTTATATCTTCCCCCTCTCACTGTAAACCAATGCCTCTTGAGCAGTCTATTCCTCTGTGAGTGAATGACAAACACCTGAAACGCCAACAGTCATGCACTACATGATATGGAAACAAGCCCCTTGAATACAACTTCCCTTGAACAGGTTCAGTGTATTTGGGCATTGTTTACCATATGGAAGGAACAGCACTGCTAACTGCTTAACAGGTTTGCTTTTCTCTTTAAGAAATGGAATAGCTATGACCTTTTGAAAGGTGCTTGCAATGTTTGCTTGCAACAATAGTCAACCTTGCAGCATTGCTGGTCTCATCAAATTCTTCACTGAAATTTTCACAATCTTACTCTTGTCATGGTCCTCCTGTACAAAAAGGTACATGTTCTAAAGCTATGTAAACTATAGGAGGGGATAAACTGGATAGCTTCCATGTTCAGTCTGGATATTTACAATCCTATTTGAAGATCCCAGTGGTATTTCTAATAATAATTTTAGCTAAGTGTCACCTAGGTCAAGTTTTTCATTGTGAATCCTCATGAGATCCCTAACTGTATCTTACCAAGCTTACCTCATTAACCACCTGCTCTACTCTGTGGAGTCCCTCACATTTAAATATTAGCCCATTTACCACATGCCATTCTCAGAACAACTCACCACTCAAGACATCTCTGAAAGGCTACTGTGCACCTGGACAACAACTGCCAAGCTAACATTGCCTTCACCTGCAATATAATGGCACAGCAGACACACAGTCAAGCTATTGATGGACAGCATAGCTGACACGTCCTCACACATACAATCCTAATCTTTCACTCAAGTCACTGTTTATCTACCAAGCCACACAGCTTCCTTGTCCTTAGCTATGTTGCATTAAAACATCCTCTCTAACTTACACCGACTCTGTCCCATTCCCCACTATAGACCTGCCTCTTGTCATTGTCCAGTAGGGCACATTATTCACAGGCAAACAATTGGACAAATCTGAAGATAAGCTTTTCTTTACAGCCAGAAAAGTGAACACAATCAAAATATGAAGAACCTGCATTTCAACACCACAATGTGAACCAAATCCTGGCAGGATGACCAAACTATTTTACATGCTGCACCCAGGTTTCATCAGCTGGAACCGGGTCCTATCTGGCCTGTAGCATCCGATGCTCTGTCATGGCCAAAGTCTTTGTCCTTGTCTCCCCTTCAGAAGACAGCTTCTATGCCACAATTCTACAGTACCTAGCACAATTGCCGGCTCCAATTGTGTAGAGTATAGGACACCAGGATGATGCAATACACTGAGTTTGTCCACCTACACCCACCCCCGATTCCTGCTTGCATGCCAGTCCGAGCACTGTTGCCCACTCCCTGGATTGCAATTGGTCTATATATCCTCACTTTAACTATCCCAAAAGAGCAACTGACTGTAGTCAAGCACTAGGACTGTGTACATACTGTGCCCCTGACTGATGATACCAAGACCCCCTTGACAGACAGTGCACAGCCCTCTCTCCTGACACATCCTTCACTGGTCTGAGGTCTAGCCTCTACCTACTTTCTGACATGGTCCTTGGTCAAATTAAGGTTGCAATGTGGTGCAGCCTAGTCCCACTCATGAGCTGGGAGTCTATTCCTGCTTGCAGTGACCATGCAACAGCCTTTTTAATTGCTGGTGTGCCTACAGCACAGGTCTGAGCTTCATAAGCAGCCTGCAGGTGAAGTGGAGAAGTACCATGAGGATTCTGAGTGGTTGACAAATATCAGATGCCAATGTCCATGGTCAAGGGATGTGTACGGTCGATGTCTATGGGTTGTGCCATGATATGCTGTTTGTTGCTGAACGACATGAAGGCTCCTCATGACCAGAGGTGAGCTGAATTTGCCAGGTACCTGCTCTGATGTCCATGTCAAGATTTATTGATGTCTAGCTTGTTTGACTAATTTGGTAAAATAGGAAGCTGAATATTAATGATGCAAGTTGTGCCATTAATAAGGTGTTTAACAAGCTATCAGCTCCTTAATTGGTAATTCGCTACTGCCTTGTGACAAAAGCACCATGTTTCGGCAAATGCATAAAAAGCACGACAAGGTGCTCCCAATATCGAGGTAGTCCTCACTGGACTTCTCATCATATTGAGGTCCCAATAAAATTTATTTCTATGCTTTTTTACTCTCCCTGCCAAAATAGACAATTTCACTTTAGCCCACAGTATACTCCATTTTCCAGATGTGTACACACTCACTTAATCTATTTTTTTTTAGCCTCCTTACGTCATCTTTGCATCTTACTTTCTTATCTGGTTTTGTGTCATTTACAATTTTGTCATTTTCAGGGAATCAATGCCAATTCACCCTCGAGTGCACATAACCTTTTCTACACTGTGGTAACATCACAAACCCTATATTCCCTCTTGAAGTAGTAAGTATGATCAGACAGTATTTAGCACCGAGTCACATCAGGGCATTATAAAGCAAACAAAAGGTAGGTTTTAGGGTGTGTCTTAAAGGAGAAGAAAGGTGGTGAGGCAAGAGAGGAGTGAGAAGGAAAACCTAGAATTCCGGGCTTGGACAGCTGAAGGGACAGTTACCAATGATGAAATAATTATAATCGGAGTCATGAGAAGTCATTATTGGAGAAGCAGAGTTCTTGAATGGTTGTAGGGTTAGAGATTCCAACACTAACTGTATATGAGTACATAGCTTTCTGGTATGATAGAGGGAAAATGATAGAACCTCACATTTGTGAATTAAGTTCTTCCACTGATTGACATAGAATGCTCCTGGTGAGTTTAGACAAAATCATAAAGCTATTCAAATGTAGAGTTAATGGTATTAGACCAGCAATGTGAAGATCACTCACATCTTGTGAAACCTCAAAAACTTTTATTAAGCCCCACTCAATATTTTCAGAAAATAAATGTTGATGCAGAGAGTTGAGTGAGTCAAATAAAAAGTGGTTTGATACAAAAAGGAGCATAAATGACAGCATAGGTGCAATCAATTAAATCCTTAAAACCAGCATATTCTGAGGAACTGTTTTCTCTTATTATCAGACAGGGATAAAAAGTGATGAAATTGTTGGCTGAGAACATTCAGATTTTTTTTCATTTATTTCATATTGTTTCCCACTAGCGATAAATTAGCTGAATCTTGCTAAGTTATATTTATCCTAGATTAAATATGCAGCAATTGCCTTCATTCCCAACAGACAGGAGCCAAGCTGACATCTGTGGAGCCTATTGTACTAAAGTCCTCCTCCTCTCTCCTGAGATCTCCTTTTCAGCTAGAGTGATGGCTGGTCAATGGTTTATTCTCCTAAATAATCTCAAGAGCTGAGTGTTCTTTCACCATCACACATGTGATCAGCGTGCAATCGTCTGTGGGTGGAATCCCCTTCCATATTGTAAGTTGTATCTGATCCCCTTTACAAACGGTCCTTGGACTTCAGATTGTATAGTGAACAAAATTGCAGATACATTGTTTGGTTCAAGCACAGAAGTGTTGTTTATTAAAATAAAACCTTCCTGACACCCTAATACTAAACTGCTCAGCTAGTTGAAGGACACAAAACCCTAATTAGTTTGTCGGATTTAAATCCCCTTTCATGATTTAACCTCTGCTTCTGTTCCGCCATCTAAAAAAAGTAACAGCAAACTGCCACAATTTTTGGGGTCAAAAATAGCTTCAGTGAAAAACCACAGGCAAAAACCTAGGTTTCTGCCACAAAATTACTTAATTTGGACCTAAACCCCCAGATTTGGTTTTTATCCTTAAATTACCTTAACTTCTCAGCCGAAATCATTCCTCAGATTTAACTGATATCTCACAATCCTTCATGTGTTTGTTCCTTCTGTGAGGATTGCAAGTCCCTGAGCCAGGTTGGCCAATCTTAGCGCTTCTTCATGTGCAGTGCCAAACCCTTCACCCTTGTCCTTTTTTATGATGGTCTGTATTGAAATATCATAAGCACATTTCCTGAGACCTCCCTGTTGGATGGTCAGTTCTTAGTGTTCTCTTTGATCCTTAAAGCCTGTTCCAGACATACTTGTTCAATGCCGATATTGTTTCCACAACTGAACACAATGCACCCCACCAAGGTGAGACATTCCTGGCTTGAAAGCTGAACATTCATGTTTTTCCCCTTACAAGACTGAAGTGAATGGCTGTTTTCTGGTGTAATTTGGATTGTGACAATAGCCACCATCATTTTTTAAATAGATTACATGATGGAGGTTTTCATTGTTGTGTCCCAAATTCCTGTCCTTTTAAGATCTGGAAATAAGAGCCAAATACTGCAGATGCTGGAATTCTGAAATAAAAACAGAAAATGCTGGAGAAACTCAGCATGTCTGGCAGCATCCGTGGAAAGAAAAATTGAGTCAACATTTCAAGTCCAATATGACTTCTTCTGAACTTCAGAGCTGTTCTTGATAAACTAACCAATGTATAATGAAGTAACATAGGAAAAACCGGTACTCTGGTCAGTGCAGGCTGGGGAAGCTTGCTATGAATAAATCATCTGCTGTGTTTTTACCTTAAATTACTGATCACATTTGGAAAGTACTTTACTGGTAATAAGAAGCATTTGGACTTCTTAGGTTTTGAAATGTGCTAAATAAATGCACGTCTTTCTTATAGAGTGATTAGCACAGTTGATTGGATGGCTGGCTGGTAGTGAAGCATGGTGCCAACAGAATGCGTGCAATTCCTACACCAACTGAGGTTACCATAAAAGACTGTCCTTCTTCACCCTTTCCACTTGCCAGAGACATGGTGGCCCTCAGGTTAAACTGCAATGCCTCTCTCCAATGGGAGAACAGCCTTATGGTCCAGAAGGACTATGGTGAATTTACCTGGTTGTTGTCAGGGACCCATTTCCCAGGTGATTTTAGCTAATCGGTCATGTGCCACCACAGAGAGCTGCTGGCCAATTTGTACCAGCCTCAATCTGGGAGGGAGTAGCCATTGCTGACATTGAAGTAAGTTCAAGATTGAGGATTGTCACTGGAGCCCTGGAATTCAGGCACATGGAGTGGAATTGCTGGGGCCAGTCAGAGATGTCACTGTGGTGGTAGCTTTGGAGGTGGAGGAGGTCATCTCTATTAAGGATTAGGAGGGAAGGGTTGGTCATTCCTCTTTCCTCAATTTATCTTGTCATTTCAATATTCTATCCACTCACATCGAGAAAAATCATACTCATTTGCAACAAAGTGAAGATTAATAGAATAAAACAGCACATAAAGAGATCATTCAGCCCATTACATTTGTGCTAGCTCTTTCAGAGAGATATTCCATTAAATTCTCTGCAATACTGCTGCATGACAGTAGTCCACTGACATTCTATGGACCTAAAACTGACATCACTGTATCATGATCGAAAAATGTGGAGCTGGAAAAGCACAGCAGATCAGGCAGCATCTGAGGAACAGGAGAGTCGACATTTCAGTCATAGACCCTTCATCAGGAATGTGGCAGGGGAAGGGGTCTATGAGATAAATTGGAGGGTGGGACTGACAAAAGATAGCTGGGAAAGTGATAGGTAGATGCAGGTGGGGTTTAATGATGATAGGTCGGTGCAGACAGTGGAGTGGGTAGGTGGGAAGGAAGCTGGATAGGTGGAACAGGTCAAAAGGGCAGTGCTGAGTTGGAGGGTTGGATCTGGGATGAGGTGGGGGAGAGGAGATTTGGAATCTAGTGAAGTTGATGTTGGTGCTGCTTTGTTGAAGGGCCCGAAGGCAGAAAATGAGGCGTTCTTTCTCCAATTGTGAGGTGGCTTGGATTTGGCGGTGGAGGAGGCCCAGAACTTGCATGTCCTTGGGGAAATGGGAGGGGGAGTTGAAGTGGTCAGCCACAGGGTGGTGGTGTTGTTTGGTGCGTGTGTCTCAGTGATGTTCCCTGAAATGCTTTACGAGTTGGCAGTCTGATTCCCTGATGTAGAGGAGACCACATTGAATGCAATGGACACAGTAGATGAGGTGGATGGATGTGCAGGAAAATCTCTGCTGGAAGTTAAAAGATTGTTTGGGGCCTTGGACAGAGGTGAGAGGGAGATGCAGGCACAGGTTTTACACCTCTTGCAGTGGCAAGTGAGGGTGCCGGGTGTGAAGGGTGGGTTAGTGGAGGGGTGTGGACTCAATGAGGGAGTCATGAAGGAAATGCTCTCTGTGGAATGCAGATAGAGGTGGAGAGGGAAATATATATCTGGCGGTGGGGGCTGATTGTTGGTGGCAGAAATGGTGGACAATAATGCGCTATATCTGGAGATTAATGGGATGGAAAGTGAGGACCACCTATTGCCTTCCCAACCACCTTTCCCCCAGCACCACCCCCACTCCCCTATTTATGTCTCAGCCCTCTTCCCCTCCACATTCAGAGGAGGGGAATGCCCGAAACGTCAACTCTCCTGCTCTTCAGATGCTGCCTGACCTGTTATGCTTTTCCAGTGCCGCACTTTTCGACTCTGACTCTCTAGCATCTGCAGTCCTCGCTTTCTCCTAATTATTGTATCATGAACAAACAAATTAATAATGTAGAGAAGCACCACAAAGAAACAGAGTGCTACCCATTCCATTCCCTATTGCCCTGGTGACAATTCCTCACCAGCTTGCTGCTGGAGGACCGCAGATTTGACTCATTCTCCACCTACTGCCTCAGGTGCAACATGGCCAAATGTCCAGCCATCAAACACAATCCTTCATCCCAACCCACAGCTCTTTTAAATATTTTCACCTCCAACAATGTTCTCCACACTTACTGAAGGAATATAATTCTATTGTGAGGATAATGCATTTGAGAAAGCAGAAAATGTAGCAGGATAGCAAACCAGCCAGGTGCAAAGCTGTAAAACAAGCCCTGGCATAGCTCTGTTGTGTGGAGTGGAAAAATTATAGGCTTAAATAATATATCAAAGAGGTACGGACTCATTAAAGAAAGGTTTTAATGGCTCATGGTAGAAAGTAGTGCTTTGTTTCCTATCATAACGTACAAAGGGCCACTCACTGATGGTGGGAAAGGAGATGGGAGACTAAGAATCATTTCCCAGTCCACCACCTGCATGGATCAATGAACATTGTCAGAATTTAAATAATGCAATGTAATCCAGTCTCTTACTATCATCTGTGACTCATGTATTAAGTCATCATTTTATAGTCTGTCATGATATGAAGTACAATTAAAAAAATGATACTTACCTTGTGTGTTAAAGCAGTGATTTATGAACAGGAGGTGGTGTGTCTTAGGTTGTGGCAACAGTTGCATTAACAGATATATTTGACTTCACGAATCAATTCTTATTTCTGAATGACATTCAATGTACTGCAACTTTATCACAAAGAAAACATAATAATTATATACCTATCAATTTTTTAACATTAATGGGTAGACTGTAAAGTTAAAGTTTGACCTAAATTACTTATTCCATAGTTAAATGTCACAGATTGCTTTGAATGACTGAATTGTTAAGCTCCTGAATGTTAACTGTTGCATTTAGGATATTGAGGAGAAAGTGAGGTCTGCAGATGCTGGAGATCAGAGCTGGAAATGTGTTGCTGGAAAAGCGCAGCAGGTCAGGCAGCATCCAGGGAACAGGAGAATCGACGTTTCGGGCATAAGCCCTTCTCCTGAAGAAGGGCTTATGCCCGAAACGTCGATTCTCCTGTTCCCTGGATGCTGCCTGACCTGCTGCGCTTTTCCAGCAATACATTTCCAGCATTTAGGATATTGATCCATTTACATGCAGTCACTCATAAAGCCTAACAACTTAAATATTTGAGGCTGATGGCTATTTGAAGTCAAAAGACACACGATGAGACATTTGACAATATGCATAATTTTACAAAACCAAAACATTCAGATAATTGGTTTCCTACCTGTCTTTGTTCTGTTCCACATGTCAATTTATGTAGCTTTTTGTTTAATAGACATGCATATTGACATGATTAACAGATCAGAAACTTTGCAGCTCTACCGAAAGATTGAACAGGTTTGGACTCCGTCCTTTAGAAAAAATAGTGATGAGAAGTGACTTTAGCTAAGTCTTAAAATTGAGAATGGGTAGATGTAGAAAGAATCCAAAACCAGGAGCCAGTAGTACAAGATAACTATTATGAGATCAATTAGGGAAATAATTGTCTTCACTTGGAGGGTAGTTAGCAAGTGGAGCTCAACGACAGAGGACGTGATTGAGGCAAAGAAACTAGATGAGTGCATGAGAGAGGTGGGAATGGAACAAAATGCTGAAAAACTGGACAGGAGGAGTCAAGGATTACTCCTTGGGCTAAATGGCCTGTTTCTTTTTTTCATTCATTCATGGTATGTGGGCATTGCTGGCTAGACCAGCATTAATTGCCCATTGGGCATTTAAGAATCAATTATGCTGTTGTAGGTCATAGACACATCCGTAGAAGATGTCCTTTCTGAAGTATGTTTGTGAACAAGATGGGTTTTTAATAACAATTGAAATACTATTCTAATTAAACTAGCTTTTAGTTCCAGATTTTTCCTTGAATTCAAATTTCAGCAGTGGCCAAGACAGTTTTGAACCCATATTTCCATAACATTTGCCCTAGTTTTGTTATGATGAGTCTAGTGATATTGCCACTATACCACAGCCTCAGCTAAGTTATATATCCAGTGTACTTAATCTCTGCAGTCACTCTATACTTGTTGGACTGAACGGCTTCTTTCTGTGTTCCGGCTGTTACTGATTCCTCTCGTTTCCAAGAATGCTTCTTAATCAGAAATCTTTGCGTACCTTTTTTTTATCCTGCCACTTAAATGTGATTTAATTTGTAACAGAATAGTATTAAACATTCAGAATTAAATATCTTGGTCAGCTGCCTTTGAGTAATCAACT
The DNA here is from genome assembly GCF_037043375.1 of Chiloscyllium plagiosum. Classification (NCBI taxonomy): domain Eukaryota; kingdom Metazoa; phylum Chordata; class Chondrichthyes; order Orectolobiformes; family Hemiscylliidae; genus Chiloscyllium; species Chiloscyllium plagiosum. The sequence continues at coordinate 55,681,202 of NW_028270142.1, forward strand.
AGGAGACAGTGAGGTCTGCAGATGCTGGAGATCAGAGTTGAGTTCCTGATGAAGGGCTTCGGCCCGAAACTTCGATTTTCCTGCTTCTTGGATGTTGCCTGACCTGCTGTGCTTTTCCAGCAACATACTCTCAACACTGCCTTTGAGTAATGCAGAGTAACGCAGGTAGAATCAGAAAATTATCTGAGAAATACATTAGTAATAATATTCCTCTGCACATTCATTTTTATTTTTAATATTATTGTTGATGGGAGGGCTTCAGCCTTCTTCCAAAAAGCAGGATAAAAAAATTGACTTCAGCTGTCATTATCTTATAGTAAAAAAAATCATATGAGGATTAGTTTATTATTAAACAAAAAGTTTACTTACATGCATTTCAAATATGAGACACACAGATGTGACAGCATCTGTCACAGAACGTGTCCTTCATCTCTCCCAAGTATCAATTCTCTCCAATCCATCTGTCAATGGGAAATAGTACAAATCTCTAGTTAAAAATTGCAACAGTTGCAAATATTTGAGATAATCCAAACAGTCAGTCAGTGTCAAAGCTAACTCTGATGAAGCAACCACAATCAAATAAATCTGTCATTTTATAATAGGAATCGGATTTGAAGAAATCTCATTACTATTAAAAAGCTTATGGTAGTCAAAATGTGCAAATTCATCCTCAAATGCAATAGTAACCTTGACTCAGATTTCAGCTTTCTGCAAGGCTGTGACTATCACTCCCGCTTGGAGATATTGTCCCTTCACATGAAAGATTAATTGAATTTTGACAGAGAAAGGATGGCCACAACAGTAAAGGATATCAAGGTTGGCAGTTTACTCAGACATATGGAAATATATTTCAAATAAGGGCTTGCCAATATAAAATACTTTATTAAGCTTTAACGTTAACATGCCATTGAAGACAGTAACAAAAAAATGAACAATTCTGGTTCTTGAGGATGGCTAGAGATCAGTTTACTGTGACTGCAGGGCTTATATTCAATGTAACCTTTCCAAAATTCAAAGAGGAACATTCACTGGAAAGAATCAGTTGTTTATTTATGGATTAGCTTTTTGGAGCCACTCAGGTGGTTGTCTATGAATGGTTTAACATAAGCTGGTATAGTCCTTAACTTGACTCTGTAAAGACTTGTTGAGCCTTCAGATCTTTACCTCAGGCATGAGCTTACCACTTAAGCTTTAGCAGAAGCATCTATTCCTCTTTTATGTGAGATAGACAGATTGTTAATTAGTGAGGGAATCACAGGTTATATGGAAATGGCAGGAGAGTAGAGTTGAGGACTATCAGATCAGCCAAGCTCGTCTTGAATATTAAAATCGACTTAATGGGCCAAATGGTCAACTTGTGCTTCCAAGTCTTATTAACTTGCTCCTATGTTCCTATGTGCCTCTGCTAGTTAACTTTAAAACTAGTTTCCTTTTATCTTCCCACAGCAGAAACCATTCACCTCTTTGAAACAGCTTATCCTCACCCCTTTTTCCCCGCAAACCTCCCTCCAGCCTTTATTTTATTTCCTAAATCTTTGAAACCTGTTTTGATCTCTCAAAATCATTCCTATTTTCCCCACAACCTGGCTTTCTCTACTGAAATAATTGTGGTAAAAGGCACAAAAACGACAGAAATGTTAAGGTAATTGGAAACTTTTTAGTGCTGTTCAGCTCCCTGGCCCTCAGATATATAATACACTTATCTAATTCTGGCCTCTTGAGTATCCCCACTTTTAATTTCTCCATCACGGGTGTCCATACTTTCAGTTCCCTAGGCCCCAAGCTCTGCAGTTCCACCCTACTCTGCCTCATTTTCTTCCTTCAAGACCTCTTTGAACAAACTGTTGTTCATCTGGACTAATATCTCCTTATATGGTCTAGTGTCATACTTTATAATAAGTAAAAACAAGGAATGCAGATGTTAGAAAGCAGAGTCTAGATTAGAGTGGTGTTGCAAAGGCACAGCAGATCAGGCAGCATCCAAGGAGCAGGAAAATCAATGTTTCGGGCAAAAGCCCTTCATCAGGAACCATACTTTATAATGGAGCATCTTGGAAATTTAATTCCACTAAATACATATAAAGACAAATTGCTGTTTCTCCACTACATTGGAAGTACTATTTGAATGTAAAGAGTTGTTGTGGCTAGTATTGTGAGATCAGCACTGTGATGTCACTTCCCTTAACTCCTTTAAGATTTCCTTTATTCAGCAACAGACAAGCACAGAGGACAATGAATTCAAAGGAGAGAGGACAAGGGAAGCTGAGATAAAGGTTGAAATTATCAAAGAATAGGAATCAATGTTATAAATCAAAGGGTCCCAGACCCAGCCTTATGGCGTGCTTTTTCCCATACTTTGGTACCAATGACATAAAGTATAACTATGAATACAACTACCACTTAGTGAAGTTACGCTTTATTACACTTTATTAACAACACCATATACTCACCACCCTAGTTCCTCAGTGGGTTCCCAAACATCAGTCATCAGTCCACCAACAGCTCCTCCTATGTGTCTTCTCAGGACCAACCCAGATCTTGCTTCCTGTTGCATCCCTAACGTTTTGATGGCTTAGTTTTTTTAACCACTTCCATAAGCCAGGCCTTTGGCATATACTGTATCAAGCAATACCTCAAATCCCATCAGCTGATTTGGTTATTAAATCTGTCTTGGTCTTACTGGGCTCACCCCACCCCTTTGCATTTAGGCCCTGCTCTCAGCAAGGGCTCTATGTACATGACAAAATAGGTATACTCTACTGTATCCTTGGTAAGTTAAACACCATTCACACCCCCATCAGGTGGTTGTTTTCCAGTCAGTTTCTTTAAACAAGGTGTTGGTGTGTGAGCGCCACCATTTTCATGGTATATCTGGGTGTGTGTAGGTGCTAGTTAAATTGTTTTTGGTAAAACAGTCTTAGTATGTCCCAACAATGCTATCTGCAGTCAGGAACTATAAATACATTGCTGATGGCAAAGACCTTGTGTATGAATGGACAGAATTCTAGATGATGCGGAGAGGTGGTGTGTTTTATCTGCTGCTGGAGTGAGTGAGGATAGTGATCAGTGGGTAGGGTAGCTTTGGTGGAATTAGCAAAATTGGAAAGCAAGTTTTTTGTAAGGCTAACACTCACAGCCTCATGGACAGCACGAGAGGAAGACAGAAGAAGAAAGCTGAAGATGGATCAAATAATTTCCAGAAACATTGCACATTTGAGCACTTAATGCACCAATCCTGCCCTCATTTAGAATCAAGCATAATAAACCTAGCACTTTTATGGTCCAGCATCAGAGAACCATGCTACCAGACCCACTGAGTACTTTCAGAAATTCCTGTTTTTATTTCAGTTTTCCTGCTTCTCGTGTTTTTTTTTTCTCTTTTGTGTGGTCTAGTATTTAATAAATAACTACTTGGTAATCCAGACATTGCCATAAAGAGCCAAATGTCAAACTTTTTATTGCACTCAGCAGACTAAACCTAAGAAACCAAACTTGGAAAGGGAACACAAATTTATAGAATTTGTCCTTACGTTGCATCCTTTTCATTGAGAAAACAGTCATGGAAATGGCCAATCTCCGCCGCATTCCCCATGCCATTAGCCTGACCAATCAGAGTTGCTTGGTCGGAGTTTTCTCAGATAATCAAATTTGACAGTTAACCGTTCCTACGCATCTCAATCCCAGCCATGGTATGACCAATCAGCACCCTCTTCCCATTTTATATAAATTAATATTCCCTTTCCAAATTTGTTTTCTTGTGTGGCAGTCCTGATGGATAAAGGTGAAAAGCTTTATTTTTGTTTCTTTTTAACTTACTTAGTCCTTTCAATTGAGGCATAAGCTTGCAATGTGATTTCTAGTTTGACTAGCCATTGCATGACCTCCTGATCTGCAGAAAGCAGTCATGACTTGCTCCTTCATAGACCATGGGGGCAGGTTGATATAACTTGTTCCATGATCATCTAGGTTGTAGCCCAACATTTTCTTCTCTTTATCAGGAGCTGTCCACCTGGACGTCAATGGCATGTGCTGATTCAGTTGAGGAAAGCCCACTGCGTTGGAGGGAATTCTAGGGGGTGCGTTTTGTATCTGGCGACACACTCTGATAATCTGCAGAAATCTCTCAAATTTGATTCTATCCACATATTGTGCAAATACCATCTGACGGGTTCTCCATGTAGAAGGTAGCTTGATTGATTAGCTCAGAACTAATTACACAGGTATTCATAAAATCATGAATCACAAATTTGCCTATCTGCATCAAAAATACATAACAACAAAAATCAAAATGTACAGGCAAAAAATCATGTCCCCATGAATTTAAGCCTTTTTTAATGATCTCTGTCTGCATTTGGAAATTTCCTCATTCATAGGGTACTCAGGAAAAGAACTGTTGCAGATACGGAAGAATGACTGAATTTAACCACACATAAAAACTATTTTAAAACATGATATATTTTACTAGTAAATGTAAAATCATTGTCTGTTGACAAGAAATGTACTTTATAAAATTTGAATGTTTTGTTACTTGCTTTGACAATATTGAATGCTACAAATGATTCCTTTGCCAACTACAAGTCAGAGAATATCACTTTTATGCATCTGAAAATTCATTGTCCTTCATTTTGGTATAATTTTCAGTGAATCTAACTTTGCCATTAATCATCTTGTACCAAGAAACACAAATGCAGATTGAGTTCAGGAAAAAGCTTAATCTGGGTCCTGCTTCCTATTCTGTCATCTTTAATTGTTCTAATGACGACAATATTGAATAAACTAGCAATGTTAAAAGCAGAAGCTACTTTAGATGTGTCATTAGTTTCACCCCACTCGTACCTTGAGGCACCTTTTCCTGTATTTCTTTCATCAATGTCAGATTTAATGCTATGTTTTAAAGAAGATCTAAACCCCCAGGATCAAGGTAAATGTCTCTTGGGGATAAAGCTTGATCAAGATAAAACACAGTGCAAATTATATTGCCTCTCAGTGTAAGAAGCTGATAGACCCTGGTTGTCACGTTAACACATTTCCCCCTTTCCCTTCCTCATCACCTGATCCAACATTGCAGTAAAGTGTTTGGAGTGGGGAGTGGACAGGAAGAACATTGTTTTGTGTATCAAAGGCTATGAAATGCAATCAAAGCTGTGGAAGTAAGGCGCAGGATAGAAAAATTAGTGAACAGCTGAGAAAGAGGTGGATAACAATTTAAAATTAGCTTTCATAGCATCCTTGCCTCCTTTGTGAATAGGAATTTGTGGAATGTCTCGGATGGTTTTTGGATCATCATGTAGTAGAGCCTACTAGGGATTTGGTGATGTGCAATGAGGCAAACTTGATTAGGGAGCTTAAGATAAAAGAATTCTGAGGGGGCAGTGACCATAGTATGATACAATTTACCTTGCAGTTGTAGAGGGAGAATCAGGTGTAACAGTATTACAGTGTAATACAGGTAACTGCAAAGACATGAAGGTGGAGCTGGAAGGAGAGCCTAGCAGGGAGTTGGTGGAGCACCAATGGCAGGTCTTTCTGGACATAGTTTGGGAGGCACAGCAGAAATTCATTCCCAAGGAAGACCTCATATTTCATCTTTTCGCCCCTTATTGTTTTTTGCCGTCCTCTGCTGCTTTGTAAATGCTTCCCAATCCTTTCATTTCCTAGTAATCTTCTCCATATCTTATGCTTTCTCTTTTGCTTTTATGCGGTACCTGACTTCCTTTGTCAGCCATGGTTGCCCCATCCTCCCCTTAATTTGTTTATTCTTCCTTGAGAGATAGGGAGTGTAGTGACCATCAATAAGGAGAAGGTGCTAGGGAAGCTGGAAGGTCTGAAGGTAGATATATTAGGCAGACTGGGTGGATGACACCCCAGAGTTCTGCAAGAGATAGCTGATGAGATTTTGGAGGTAATCTTCCAAGAATCGCTAGAGTCAGGGAGAATCCTAGAGGACAGGAAATAGGATTGTATAACATCCCTGTTTAAGAAGGGAGGGACAAAGTCAGAAGTCAGAAGCCACCAGGCTATAGAGTCCAACAGGTTTATTTGAAATCACAAATTTTTGGAGTGCTGCTCCTTCATCAGGTGATGGCTTGGGCATATATGTCAAGCCTAGGACAAAGCTTCGTGAAGGAGAGGTCATGCCTGCCAAATTTGTAAGAATTCTTTAAGGAGGTAATGAGCAAATTAAACAAAGGAGAGCCAGTGGACATGATCTATTTGCATTTCCAGAAGGCCTTTGAAAAGGTTCCACAAGAAGTCTGCCAAATAAAATTAGAACCCATGGTATTAGAGGCAAGGTACTGACATGGGTAGAGAATTGGCCGACTGGCAGAAGGGAGAGAGTGGGGACAAAAGGGTCTTTTACAAGAAGACGACCAATGACTAGAGGAGTTCCACAAGGGTCAGTGTTAGTACCACAACTATACATATTATACTCTAACAATATGAATGAAGGAATTGAGCATTCTGGCTAAGTTTGCAGATGACAGAAAGATAGGTGGAGGGACAAGTAGTATTGAGGAGGTGGGGAGGCTGCAGAAGGACTTGGAAACACTAGAGAGTGAGCAAGGCAATGGCAGCTGGAAAACAATGCGGCAAAGTATGAGGTCATGCACTTTGGTAGGAAGAATAGAGGTGTAGACTAAATGGAGAAAGACTTTGGAAATCTGAAGTACAAGATGACTTTGGAGTCCCAGTTCAGGATTCTTTAAAGTTAATATGCAGGTTCAGTTGGCAGTTAGGAAGGCAAATGCAATATTAACATTCAGTTTAAGAGGGCTAGAATACGAAAGCATGGAGGTACTGCTCAGGCTGTATAAGGCTCTGCGAAAACAACATTTGGAATATTATGAGCAATTTTGTGCCCCAGTATCTAAGGAAGAATGCGTTGGTTTGGAGGGGTGCCAGAGGAAGATGACAAGAATGATCCTGGGGATGAAGAGTTTGTTCAGGTACATAATTCATTGAAGTTTGCATCACACATAAATAAGGTGGTTAAGAAAGTATTTAGCATGCTCGCCTTCATTGCTCAGACCTTTGAACACAAGAGTTGGGTCATAAGGTTGTGGTTGTACAAAGCATTGGTGAGGCCTCTTCTGAAGTACTGTGTCCAGTTCTGGTCACCCTGTTGTAAGAAGGATAATATACAATAGACAATTGACAATAGGTGCAGGAGTAGGCCATTCTACCCTTTGAGCCTGCACCACTATTCATTATAAGCCCTTCTTCAGGAATGAGGAAGGTGTGCCAAGCAGGCTAAGATAAAAGGTAGGGAGGAGGGACTTGGGGGAGGGGCGTTGGGAATGCGATAAGTGGATGGAGGTTAAGGTGAGAGGGGGTGGGGGCGGAGAGGTCGGGAAGAAGATTGCAGGTCAAGAAGGCAGTGCTGAGTCTGAGGGTTGGGACTGAGATAAGGTGGGGGGAGGGGAAATGAGGAAGCTGGAGAAATCTGCATTCATCCCTTGTGGTTGGAGGGTTCCTAGGCGAAAAATGAGGCGCTCTTAATCCAGGCGCCGTTTTGCCATGGTCTGGCGATGGAGGAGGCCAAGGATCTGCATGTCCTTGGTGGAGTGGAAGGGGGAGTTAAAGTGTTCAGCCACGGGGCGCTTGGGTTGGTTGGTGCGGGTGTCCCAGAGGTGTTCTCTGAAATGTTCTGCAAGTAGGCGGCCTGTCTCCCCAATGTAGAGGAGGCACCATCGGGTGCAGCGGATGCAGTAAATGATGTGTGTGGAGGTGCAGGTGAATTTGTGATGGATATGGAAGGATCTCTTGGGGCCTTGGAGGGAAGTGTGGGCGCAAGTTTTGCATTTTTTGCGGTTACAGGGGAAGGTGCCGGGAGTGGAGGTTGGGTTGGTGGCGGGTGTGGACCTGACGAGGGAGTCGCGGAGGGAGTGGTCTTTCCGGAACGCTGATAGGGGAGGGGAGGGAAATATATCCTTGGTGGTGGGGTCTGTTTGGAGGTGGCGGAAATGATGAAGGATGATACGATGTATCTGGAGGTTGTTGGGGTGGTAGGTGAGGACCAGTGGGGTTCTGTCCTGGTGGCAATTGGAGGGACGGGGTTCAAGGACAGAGGAGTGGGAAGTGGAGGAGATGCAGTGGAGAGCACCATCAACCACGTCTGAGAGGAAATTGCGGTCTTTGAAGAAGGAGGCCATCTGGGTTGTATGGTATTGGAATTGGTCCTCCTGGGAGCAGATGCGGCAGAGGCGAAGGAATTGGGAATATGGGATGGTGTTTTTACAAGGAGCAGGGTGGGAGGAGGTGTAATCTTTGGGAGTCGGTCGGTTTATAGTAAATGTCTGTGTTGAGTCGGTCGCCCGAGATAGAAATGGAAAGGTCTAGGAAGGGGAGGGAGGAATCTGAGACAGTCCAGGTAAATTTGAGATCAGCGTGGGAGGTGTTAGTAAAGTGGATGAACTGTTCAACCTCCTCGTGGGAGCACGAGGTAGCGCCGATACAGTCATCGATGTAGTGGAGGAAAAGGTGGGGGGTGACCATGGCAACACGACGCCTGGAGGAAGAGTGCCTCATCTTCCGCCTAGGAACCCTCCAACCACAAGGGATGAATGCAGATTTCTCCAGCTTCCTCATTTCCTCTCCCCCCACCTTTTCTCAGTCCCAACCCTCGGACTCAGCACTGCCTTCTCGACCTGCAATCTTCTTCCCGACCTCTCCGCCACCACCCCCTCTCCGGCCTATCACCCTCACCTTAACCTCCTTCCACCTATCGCATTCCCAACGCTCCTCCCCCAAGTCCCTCCTCCCTACCTTTGATCTTAGCCTGCTTGGCACACCTTCCTCATTCCTGAAGAAGGGCTTATGCCCGAAATGCCGATTCTCCTGCTCCTTGGATGCTGCCTGCCCTGCTGTGCTTTTCCAGCAACACATTTTTCAGCTCTGATCTCTAGCATCTGCAGTCCTCACATTCCACCATTCAATATGATCATGGCTGATCATCCTCAATCAGTATCCTGTTCCTGCCTTATCTCCATAACCCTTGATTCCACTATCCTTGAGAGCTCTATCCAACTCTTTCTTAAATGAATCCAGAGACTGGGCCTCCACTGCCTTCTGGGGCAGAGCATTCCACACACTCACCACTCTCTGGGTGAAGAAATTTCTCCTCATCTCTGTCCTAAATGGCCTACCCCTTATTTTTAAGCTGTGTCCTCTGGTTCGGGACTCACCCATCAGCAGAAACATGTTTCCTGCCTCCAGAGTGTCCAATCCTTTAATAATCTTGTATGTGTCAATCAGATCCCCTCTCAGTCTTCTAAACTTAAGGGTATACAAGCCCAGTCGCTCCAATCTTTCAACATAAGATAGTCCCGCCATTCCAGGAATTGACCTCGTGAACCTATGTTGCACTCCCTCAATAGCCAGAATGTCTTTCCTCAAATTTGGAGACTAGAACTGCACACAATATTCCAGGTGCGGTCTCACCAGGGCCCTGTACAGCTGCAGAAGAACCTCTTTGCTTCTATCCTCTATCCCTCTTGTTATGAAGGCCAGCATGCTATTAGCTTTCTTCACTACCTGCTGCATCTGCATGCTTGCCTTCATTGACTGGTGTACAAGAACACCCAGATCTCTTTGTACTGCCCCTTTACCTAACTTGACTCCATATAGGTAGTAATCTGCCTTCAAAGTGGATAACCATACATTTATCCACATTAAACTGCATCTGCCATGCATCTGTCCACTCACCTAACCTGTCCAGGTCACCCTGTAATTTCCTAACATCCTCCTCACATTTCATCCTGCCACCCAGCTTTGTATCATCAGCAAATTTGCTATATTATTATTAAGCTGGAGAGGGTTCGGAAGAGATTTACCAGGATGTTGTTGGGAATGGAGAGTTTAAGTTATAAGGAAAGGCTGGGATAAGCTGAGAATCATTTTCACTGGAGTGTAGGAGGTTGAGAGGCGACCTTATAGAAGTTTATAAAATAATGGAGGGTATAGATAAGGTGAATGTGAGGTGTCATTTCCCTAAGATGGAGGATTTCAAGACTAGAGGACATATTTTTAAGGTGAAAGAAGAAAGATTTTTAAAAAGTGTGAGAGGCAATTTTCTTAGCACAGAGAGTGCTTTGTGTGTGGAATAAACTTCCAGAGGAATTGGTGGATGTGTGTACAACTACAGCACTTAAAAGATATTTGGATAAGTACATGAGTACTTATGGAGGGGTATGGACCAAACACAGTCAGGTGGGACTAGTCTAGTCTGGGATCATGGTCAGCATGGACTGTTGGAATGATGGGTCAGTTTCCATGCTGTATGACTCTGTGACTCTATTTGCAGAGCAGTTGAGGATGCTGAGTCTGTACTTGATGATGTTTACAAGGAAGAGGGGTGATCTCACTGAAACTTACAGATTACTGAGACGCCTGGGTAGAGTGGATGTGGAGAAGATGTTTTCAGAGTAGTCAGAGAGATTAGGACCCAAGGGCACAGCATCAGATTGAAGGGATGACCTTATAGAACTAAGATGAGGAGGAATTTTTTCAGCCAGAAAGAGGTAAATTTGTGGAATTCATTGCCACTGAAGGCTGTAGAGGCTGGGTGAGTTTAAGACAGTGATAGGTAGGCTCTTGGTTAGTAAGGGGATTAAAGGTTATGGTAAGAAGGTAGGAGAATGGGGTTGAAAAACGTATCAGCTGTAATCAAATGGCTGAGCAGGCCCAATGGTCTGAACAGCCTAATTTTGCTCATGTACCTTCAGGTCTACGGTCTAAGTAAACAGTTTCTTATAGTTGGAAATGCTGTGAATGACGACATTCTTAGTACATTCAGCTAGAAACAGCATTGTGACTGAAACGCAAGTCACTGTAAGTTTTAAAATAAAGTACTAAAATTGCAAAGTGGAATGGCTTGAGCTTCTACCTTGGGCACAGTTGGAAGATTCTGTTGGACATTGGTCTTGTGAAGTTGCACTCATTTTAGGGTCGGTGTTGGCATCGTGATAATATTACTGATATTAGTAATCCAGAGTTCCAGGCTAACGTTCAAAGAACACTGGTTCATATCTCACTATGGCAGCCAGTGGAATTTGAACTCAATTCGTAAAACCTGGAATCGTAAAGCTAGTCTTGGTAATAGTGATTGTGGCAGCCACCATCAATTGCTGTAACAACCTATCTGGTTCACTAAGTTGCTGCCATCTTTTCATCATCTAGCTGAAATCCACAGCAATATTGTTGCAAGAAGTCATGAGCAAGACTGGTCTACAGTACTCCTAACAGTAACACAAATGGGCAAAATATATGAGAAACGTCAGGTGATTGTGATAAAGGGACAGCATTAATTATCAGTAACTTAATCTAATGTTTTAAAATGTCAGTTGCATTAGTAGCAGATGAGGAGATCATAGAATTTATTTTGAGGTATCTACTTAGATAACACGTTTGGGAACCACCTAGAGAACAGGTTATGTTAATAGTATTGGTGCTGTGTAATGTGACGGGATTAATTAACGATCTCCGAGCTAAGACACACTTTGGTAGCAGTGACCACAATATAATTGAATTTTACGTCTAGTTTAAAAGAGAGAACATTTGGCCAGCATTTTAAACTTAAATAAGGGAAATAGCTTGGCATTACAGCTGAGTGAGCTAAGTGAACTAAATTATTGGACTCGAGACTGGATCAATCGAGATGGTGTCAGACATTTAAGGGGATATTTCAGAATACTCAGCAGAAGCACATTCATGATACAACGAAAAATTCTAAAGGGAGGACCCACCATCTACGGATTAACTCATGAAATTAGGGAACACATCAAACTTAAGAAAAAAGCATATAACTCCACAAAGATGAGTGGCAGAGCAGATGGAGAAAGTGAGGTCTGCAGATGATGGAGATCAAAGTTGAAACTTTATTGCTGGAACAGCACAGCAGGTCAGGCAGCATCCAGGGAACAGGAGATTCGACGTTTCGGGCACAGGCCCTTCTTCAGGAATGAGCAGAGAGTGTTCAGCAGGAGAAGATAAAAGGTAGGGAGGAGGGACTTGGAGGAGGGGCGTTGGAAATGTGATAGGTGGAAAGAGGTCAAGGTGAGGGTGATAGGTCGGAGTAGGATGGAGGCGGAGAGGTCAAGAAGAAGACTGCAGGTCAGGAAGGCGGTGCCGGGCTGGAGGGATCCGGCTGAGACAAGGTGGGTGGAGGGGGGATGAAGAAACTGGTGAAGTCCAAGTTCATCCCCTGCGGTTGGAGGGTTCCCAGTCGGAAGATAAGACGCTCCTCCTCCAACCGTCGGGTTGTTGTGGTTTGGCGGTGGATGAGTCCAATGACCTGCATATCCTCGGTGGAGTGGGAGGGGGAGTTGAAATGCTGTGCTACAGGTTGGTTGGGTTGGTTCGTCCGGGTGGCCCAGAGGTGCTCTCTGAATCGCTCCGCAAGTAGGCGGCCTGTCTCCCCAATATAGAGGAGGCCACACCGGCTGCAGCGGATGTAGTAGATGATGTGGGTGGAGGTGCAGGTGAATCTGTGGCGGATATGGAAGTTTCCTTTGGGGCCTTGGAGAGAAGTGAGGGGGGAGGTGTGGCCGCAAGTGTTGCACCTCCTGCGGTTGCAAGGGAAGGTGCCGGGAGTGGAGGTTGGGTCGGTGGGGGGTGTGGATCTGACAAGGGAGTCGCGGAGGGAGTGGTCTCTACGGAAAGCTGATAGGGGAGGGGAGGGAAATATATCCTTGGTGCTGGGGTCTGTTTGGAGGTGGCGGAAGTGACGGCGGATGATGCGCTGTACATGGAGATTGGTGGGGTGGTAGGTGAGGACCAGTGGGGTTCTGTCCTGGTGGCGGTTGGAGGGGCGGGGCTCAAGGGCGGAGGAGCGGGAAGTGGAGGAGATGAGGTGGAGGGCACCGTCGACCACGTCGGGGGGGAAATTGCGGTCCTTGAAGAAGGAGGCCATCTGTGTTGTACGTATTTTGAATTGGTCCTCCTGGGAGCAGATGCGGCGGAGACGAAGGAATTGGGAGAATGGGATGGCGTTTTTACAGGGGGCAGGATGGGAGGAGGTGTAGTCCAGGTAGCTGTGGGAGTCGGTTGGTTTGTAGTAGATGTCCGTGTTGATTCGGTCGCCTGAGATAGAAACAGAAAGGTCTAGGAAGGGGAGGGAGGAGTCCGAGACTGTCCAGGTGAATTTGAGGTTGGGGTGGAAGGTGTTAGTGTAGTGGATGAACTGTTCAATCTCCTCGTGGGAGCACGAGGTAGCGCCGATCAATGTAGCGAAGGAAAAGATGGGGGGTGGGGCCAGTGTAGTTGCGGAAGATGGATTGTTCCACATACCCTACGAAGAGGCAGGCATAGCTGGGGCCCATGCGGGTGCCCATGGCTACTCCTTTTGTTTGGAGAAAGTGGGAGGATTGGAAAGAAAAGTTGTTCAGGGTGAGGACCAGTTCGGTCAGTCGAAGGAGGGTGTCGGTGGAAGGGTACTGGGTGGTACGGCGGGAAAGGAAGAAGCGGAGTGCTTTGAGTCCTTCGTGATGGGGGATGGAGGTGTACAGGGACTGGATGTCCATGGTGAAGATGAGGCGTTGGGGATCGGGGAAGCGGAAATCCTGGAGGAGGTGGAGGGCGTGGGTGGGCAGAGCAGATGGTTGATCTGAATATAAAGAATGGTAATGAATGACTAAAAGGTTAATCAGGAAGTAGAAATTAATATGTGACAGGAAGCTAACTGGGAATGTAAAAATGGATAGCAAGAGTTCCGAAGTATTTATAAATGAAAAGAAAAAGTAAAGTGAGTATTGGTACTAAGAGTGACATTTATTCACTCATGGGACATGGGCATTGCTGCCTGGCCAGCATTTATTGTCCATCCCTAGTTGCCCTTCAGAAGGTGGTGGTGAGCTGCCTTCTTCAACTGCTGCACTCCACCTGCTGTAAGTTGATCCACAATACACTTAGGGAGGGAATTCCATGATTTTGATTTAGTGGCAGTGAAGGAACAATGATATATTTCCAAGTCAGGATGGTGGGAGAAAGTGAGGACTGCAGATGCTGGAGATCAGACTCGAGAGTATGGCACTGGGAAAGCTCAGCAGGTCAGGCAGCTTCTGAGGAGCAGGAGAATTGACGTTTTGGGCAAAAGCCCTTCATCAGGAACTGATCAGGTTCCTGGTGAAGGGCTTATGCCTGTAACATCAATTCACCTGCCCCTCGGATGCTGCCTGACCTGCTGTGCTTTTCCAGCACCACGCTCTCAAGTCAGGATGGTGAGTGGCTTGGAGAGGAACTTGCATGTGCTGGTGTTCTAAGGTACCTGCTGCCCTTTTTCTAAATGGAGTGGTTGTAGATTTGGAGAAAGGAACATTAATAGCAGTTAATAAGGAAATATCTGATGAGATTAATTAAGATTCTGCTTCTCTCTTTACCGTAGAAAATATAAAACAAAAATCCAGGAATGGTTGTTTATCTGGAGATGGAAGAGTGAGAGGACTTTCATGAAATTACAATAGTACTAAACAAACTGATGGAACTGCGTACTGACAAGTCTCCAAGTTCAGATTAACTTTATCCGACAGATTGCTAAAGAGGTGGTAAATACATTACCATTAATTTTCCAACATAGTGGGCAGGTTTTTGGAGGGAATCCTGAGGGACAAGATTTACACGTATTTGGAAAGACAAGGACTGATTACGATTAGTCAACATGGCTTTGTCCTTGGGAAATCATGTCTCACAAACTTGATTGAGTTTTTTGAAGAAGTAACAAAGAGGATTGATGAGGGAGGAGTAGTGGACGTGATCTATTTGGACTTCAGTAAGGCATTCAACAAGGTTCTCCATGGGAGACTGATTAGCAAGGTTAGATTTCATGGAATACAGGGAGAACTAGCCATTTGGATACAGAACTGGCTCAAAGGTAGAAGACAGAGGGTGGTGGTGGAAGATTGCTTTTTAGACTGGACGCCTGTGACCAGTAGTGTGCCACAAGGATCGATACTGGGTCCACGACTTTTTGTCATTTATATACATCATTTGGATATGAACATAGGAGGTATAATTATAAAGTTTGCAGATGACAACAAAATTGGAGGTGTAGTGGACAGTGAAGAAGGTTACCTCAGATTACAACGGGATCTTGATCAGATGGGCCAGGGGCTGAGGAGTGGCAGATGGAGTTTGATTTAGATAAAAGCGAGGTTTACATTTCAGGAAAGCAAATCTTAGCAGGACTTATACATATAATGGTAAGGCCCCAAGGAATGTTGCTGAACAAAGAGACCTTCGAATGCAGGTTCATAGCTCCTTGAAAGTGGAGTCTCAGGTAGATGGGATAGTGAAGGAGGCATTTGGTATGCTTTCCTTTATTGGTCAGAGTATTGAGTACAGAAGTTGGGAGGTCATGTTGTAGCTGTTAAGAACATTGGTTAGGCCACTGTTGGAATATTGCGAGCAATTCTGGTCTCCTTCCCATCGGAAGGATCTTGTGAAACTTGAAAGGTTTCAGAAAAGATTTACATGATTGTTGCCAGGGTTGGAGGATCTGAGCTAGAGGGAGAGTTTGAATAGGCTGACGTTGTTTTCCCTGGAGCATTGGAGGCTGAGGGGTGACCTTCACGAGGTTTATAAAATCATGAGGGTCATGGATAGGGTAAATAGGCAAAGTCTTTTCCCTGGGGTGGGGGTGTCCAGAACTAGAGGGCATAGGTTTAGGGTGAGAGGGGAAAATGATAGAAAGGACCTAAGGGCCAATCTTTTCACGCAGAGGGTGGTGCATGTATAGAATGAATCACCAGAGGAAGTGGTGGAGACTGGTATAATTACAACATTTAAAAGGCGTCTGGATGGGTATATGAATGGGAATGGTTTGGATGGATATGGGCTAGGTGCTGGCAAGTGGGACTGCATTTGGTTGGAATATCTGGTTGGCATGGACAAGTTGGACCAAAGGGATGGTTACCGTACTGTATGTCTCTGTAATTCTATGATTCTATTTCTTTAGTCATGAAAGGTTCCATCAGGCTGGAAAGTAGCAAATACAACCCCTCAATTCAAGAAGAGAGGATGGCAGAAAACAGGAAATAATCAACCAAATAACTTAATGACAGTTGTGAGAAAGTGTTAGAATTGACCATTAAAGAAATTATAGCTGCGTACTTAGAATAACACAAAGCAATTGAGAAGATTCAGCATGATTTCATCAAAGGGAAATCATGTTGAATCAATTTATTGGAATTGTTTGAAGGAGCAACATATGCTGTGGATAAAAAGGAACCTATGGATGTACTATATTTGGATTTCTAGAAGGCATTTGATGTTACCACATCAAAGGTTATTGCAGAAAACAAATGCTCACGGTGCTGTTAGTAACATATTGTCATGGATAGATGATTAACAGGCTGGTAGAAAACGTAGAGTATACATTGACATGTCTTATCAGGCCATGATGAAGTGTTAATGTTGTGACAATTTTTCTTAAAGGTAAATTACTGTGAAACATGACACAGCAGGAGCTCAGGACTTAGTAATTTTTCAATTTTTCAAGCCTGTTCTCCAATGCAAAAGGATCATGGCTGACTGGTTGTGGTGCCAACTCAAATTTTCTGAGTGCCACCATAAACCTTAACTCCCCTCTCTATGAAAAATCTTCCTCTACCTTGAAGAGGTTCCACAACCCACCTTCTGCTGCTTTCTGGAGAATCATAAAATCCCTGCAGTGCAAAAACAGGCCCTTCGGCCCAACAAGTCTATACTGATCCTTCAGAGAATAACGCACCCAGACCACTACCCTTTTACTCTATATTTACCCCTGACTAAAGCACCTAATCTACACATTTAGTCCCATAGTGGATGGGGTCAAAGTTGAAATTGAACCTGGGTCCCTGGCGCTGTGAAGTGGCAGTGCTAACCACTGAGCCACTGCGCCGCCCCAGTGATGTGCCAGCAGGGTGGACAGTTGTGTGAATCCCTTCCCGCACTCACAGCAGGTGAAGGATATCTCCCTGGTGTCAACTGCCTGGTGCCTGTGCAAGTTGGACGACTGAGTGAATCCTTTTCCGCAGTCAGAGAAGATAAATTGTCTCTCCCTGCTGTGATGTCTCTGGTGCCTATCCAAGCTGGACGACTGAGTGAATACTTCCCACACTCAGGGTAGGTGAATCATCTCTCCCCAGTGTGACTGCGTTGATGGGTTTCTAGCAGAGACTGGATTAGTGGTGCTGGAAGAGCACAGCAGTTCAGGCAGCATCCGAGGAGAAGTAAAATCTATGTTTCGGGCAAAAGCCCTTCATCAGGAATAAAGGCAGAGAGCCTGAAGTGTGGAGAGGAGGGTGGGGGTGGGGAGAAAGTAGCATAGAGTACAATAGGTGAGTGGGGGAGGGGATGAAGTGATAGGTCGGGGGCGGGGGGAGGGTGGAGTGGATAGTTGGAAAAGAAGAAAGGCAGGTAGGACAAGTCATGGGGACAGTGCTGAGTTGGAAGTTTGGAACTAGGGTGAGGTGGGGTAAGGGGAAATGAGGAAACTGTTGAAGTCCACATTGATGCCCTGGGGTTGAAGTGTTCCGAGGCAGAAGATGAGGCGTTCTTCCTCTAGGCGCTTGGTGGTGAGAGAGCGGCGGTGAAGGAGGCCCAGGGCCTCCATGTCCTTGGCAGAGTGGGAGGGGGAGTTGAAATGTTGGGCCACAGGGCAGTGTTGTTGATTGGTGCAGGTGTCCCAGAGATGTTCCCTAAAGCACTCTGCTAGGAGGCGTCCAGTCTCCCCAATGTAGAGGAGACCGCATTGGGAGCAACGGATACAATAAATGATATTAGTGGATGTGTAGGTAAAACATTGATGGATGTGGAAGGCTCCTTCAGGGCCTTGGATGGAGGTGAGGGAGGAGGTGTGGGCGCAGGTTTTGCAGTTCCTGCGGTGGCAGGGGAAGGTGCAAGGATGGGAGGGTGGGTTGTAGGGGGGTATGGACCTGACCAGGTAGTCACGGAGGGAACGGTCTTTGCGGAAGGTGGAAAGGGGTGGGGAGGGAAATATATCCCTGGTGGAGGGGTCTTTTTGGAGGTGGCGGAAATGTCGGCGGATGATTTGGTTTATGCGAAGGTTGGTAGGGTGGAAGGTGAGCACCAGGGGCGTTCTGTCCTTGTTACGGTTGGAGAGGTGGAGTCTGAGGGCGGAGGTGCGGGATGTGGATGAGATGCATTGGAGGGCATCTTTAACCACGTGGGAAGGGAAATTGCGGTCTCTAAAGAAGGAGGCCATCTGGTGTGTTCTGTGGTAGAACTGGTCCTCCTGGGAGCAGATACGGCAGAGGTGGAGGAATTGGGAATACAGGATGGCATTTTTGCAAGAGGTAGGGTGGGAAGAGGTGTAAACCAGGTAGCTGTGGGAGTCGGTGGGTTTGTAAAAAATGTCAGTGTCAAGTCGGTCGTCATTAATGGAGATGGAGAGGTCCAGGAAGGGGAAGGAGGTGTCAGAGATGTTCAGGTAAATTTAAGGTCAGGGTGGAATGTGTTGGTGAAGTTGATGAATTGCTCAACCTCCTCACGGGAGCACGAGGTGGCACCAATGCAGTCATCAATGTAGCGGAGGAAGAGGTGGGGAGTGGTGCCGGTGTAATTACGGAAGATCGACTGTTCTACAGTTAACACTTTTCCCACAGTCGCCACATTTCCATTGCTTCTCTCTATTGCAGGTGTCTGGACAGGCCATATGATTGACTGAAGGCTCTTCCACACGCCGAACACGAACACGGTTTCTCCTCACTGTGAACGCTGCTTTCTCCTTCCGTGTCAAAACACAATGACATTCCAGTTACGACAAATTGAGTGACCCCTCCAAACCCTGACATGCCAGTTGGATTCAGCATCCTTTCTGATTCTCCTGCCTCCACGATCTGCCCAATTCTCACCGTTTATGGATCTGTCCAATGTCATCATACTCTCTACATGCTCTAAACGTCTTTCAGCACTGCGCATGCGCAGCCATTTCAGAGAAGAGCATTCCAGAGTCTAACTACCTTCTGAGAGAATTGTTTTTTTCTGAAATCTGTCTTGAGCATGAGATCTCTTATTCTTAAATTCCTCAAGACTAGACTTTTCCATGGGAAGGAAAATCATCCTGGTATCCACCCTACTAAATCTTTTATATCGTTCCTTAAAATCACCCCTTCTGAATGCTAATATGTAGAGGTCCAATCTTTTTGATTTTTCATCATAACATAACCCCTTTATTCTCAGAATGAGTTGAGTGAAACAAAAACAGAAATTTCTGGAGAAACTCAACATGTCTAGCAGCATCTGTGTTAATGTTTCAAGTTTCTTAACTCTTCATCAGTTGAGTGAATCTGCTTTAAATATATTTATACAGAATCATAGGATCATACTCTCATGTAGTACAGAAGAAGCTGTTCAATTCGTCAAGGCTGCAACAACAAATATATATTACTATCTACACTAGTCTCACTTTTGCGAAATAAGCCTATAGCCTTGAATGTTATGATACTTCAAAGTGATAATCTATGTACTTTCTAAAAGTTATAAGGTTTCGAGCCTCAACATCCTTCCAGACAGCGCATTTCAGACACATATCACCCTCTGAGTGAAAGGAGATTTCCTCCAAACACCTTTAAACTTGCTACCTTTCACTTCATAATTGTTTCACCTTGGATTTGATCCTTTAACCAAGAGGAAGGGCTACTTTCTATCAACCCTATTCATGCCCTTCACAATCTTATATGGGCTCATTTGGTTGGATGGCTGGTTTACAATGCAGAGATATGCTAACAGTCTCAGTTCAACTTCTGCACTGACTGAAGTTATTATGAAGATTCTTCTTCTCAACCTCTCCCCTTGTCTGAGTTGTAGTGATCCTCAGCTTAAACCACCATCAGTTTTCTCCCTCTAATGACAGAGCAGCCCTATGATCTAACACTACAGTGACTTTACCTTTACTCCTCTATCAGAACATCCCTCGCCCCCACCATCCCACCAACCCTCTCTGCTCCAAAAGAAAACATCTGGGGCTTGTCCATCTTAACTTTCTATCTGAAATGCTCCACATTTGGCAACTACCTGCTGAATCTCCTCTGACCACCTCCACGCAATCGTATCCTTCTATAGTGTTGTGACCATAACTGTATTCCTTTTGAAATAAGAGAACCAAAATTACAATAGACATAGAACATAGAACAATACAACACAAGAATAGGCCCTTCGGCTCACCAGATCAGTGTTGACCATGATGCCATTCTAAACTAATCCTATCTCCCTGCACATGGTGTATCTGCCTCTATTCTCTGTCTGTTCATGATTCCATATAAATCATGAACAGTAGATGCAGTTGCAACTGCATCTACTTCTGTCACCTCTCCTTGCAGTTTGTTCCAGACATCTACTACCCTCTATGTAAAAATCTTACCTTACACATCGCCTTACAACTTTTTTTCTCTCACCTTAAACATGTGCCCCTTAGTATTTGACATTTCTACCCTAAACAAATGTCTCCAACTATCCATCCTATCCATGTCTCTCTTTTATGTCTCTAATAGTGTGGCAACCAGAACTAGACACAATATTCCAAATGTGGCCTAACTAAAATCTTTTACAACTGCCAACTTTTACAGATAATGCCTTGGCAAATGAAGACAAGCATGTTGTATGCATTCTTTACCACCTTATTCACTTGTGTTACCCTTTCAGGGAGCTATAGACTTGCACCTCAAGATCCCTCTGTCTATCAGTACTCCTAAGGATCCAGCTATTTACACTACACTTCCCTCTTGCATTTGATCTCCCAAAATGCATCATTTCACACTCGTCTGTACTAAACTCCATCTGCCAATTCTGCACACAATTTTCCAACTGATCTATATCGTGATGTATCCTTTGATAACTGTCCTCATCCACCCATTTCTATCTCATCTACAAACTTACTGATCAGACCACTGACATTTTCACCCACATCATTTATTTATATTACAAACAACAGACGTCCCAACATTGATCCTTGTGGAACACCATTGGTCACAGACTTCAAATCAGAAAAACACACCTCCACAACTACCCTCTGTTTTCTATAACTAAGCCAACTTACCAACTCCCCATGGAAACCATGTGATTTAATCTTCTGGACCAGGCTACCTTGAGGGACCTTGTCAAATGCTTTAGCAAAACCCACATAGACAATATCTAACATCCTCATCTCAATAATCTTTGTTACTTGTTCAAAAAACTCAATCAAATTTGTGAGACAAGACCTCGTCCACATAAAGCCATACTGACTATTCCTAATAAGTCAATTATTTTCTAATTGCAAGTCCATCCTCTCCCTAAGAATCTTCTCCAATAATTTCCCTATCACTGGTTTAAGACTCACTGGCCTACAATTTCCTGAATTATCCCTGTTGCTCTGTTCAAACAAAGGAACAATATTGGCTATTTGCCAGTCCTCTGCGATTTCACCTGTGATTAAGAGGATATAAAGATCTCTGTCAAGGTCCCAACAATCTTCTCCCTTCCCTCCTTCAGGGTTAGATTCCATCAGGCCCTAGGAATTCATCTACCTTAATACTTTCCAAGACACCCAACAACTCCTCCTGTTCCTTAATATTGACATGCCCATGAATATCAACATACCCCTCTCTGTATTTCTCCATATTGAATACCAATGAAAAGTAGTTATTAAAGACTTTACCCACTTCCTTTAGCTCCACACAAAAATTCCCTCCTTTGTCCTTGAGTGAACCTCCCTTTCCCTTGCTACCCCATTGCTCCTAATGAAATGTCTTGGGATTCTCCTTAATCCTACATGCCAAGAGTATTCAATGGCCCCACCCACTTCCTTGTTTAAGTACTTTTCTGCCCCCTTTATATTCCTCAAGGGCCTTGCTTGATTTCAGCTTCCTAAAACTCATATATGCTTCCTTTTTCTTTTTGGCTAAACTTTCAATATTTCTTGTCACAAACAAACAACATTTGGTTTGCCTTCCTAATCATTTACTGTACCTATATACTTTACATGATTTATGTCCGAGGGCACCCAGATCCCACAGTATTACTGGGTTTTTCAATCTCTCTCCACTTTAATGGTCAATTGCTTTCTTACTACCCCTACAAAATGGACAGGTTCCTATTTCCAACATTTTTTGAAGTCTTTGTTTGCCCAACTTAAGTTCTAATCAAGGACTTACATTTACTATTAGTAGATGCAAAGCTTGAATTTCACTTTAACTACCACTAGAAAAAAATGTTAAGTAAGCTTAGCTGAATAAGGTCTTGGTAATGAAATCAGATACTTTGTGTTAATTGATGAAGGTGATGTTGAAAGTAATAAAGCAGATCATTACTTGCTATTGACATGCAGTAAAGATATGTGCAAATTAACAAAATCAGGTAAAAAAAAAAGTGAAAGATTACAACAATCCTTGACTGCTGATTTGAAAGTACAATATCAATTACTGCCCCTCAGGTTACAAGAATTATTTTTTTCTTTCAGTTTTTCCCATGCTACATGGGGTCACTCATAATGCTGGTTGATCACCTTGATGTCAATCATCATTTTGGATTTGGCAGCTAGTTTTACAATCGAATGCCTTTCCTGTTGCTGACCCCGCCCATTTATCTGGGCCTGAGAACCATAGCATGGCTGACCAGGAAATTTGCTTCAGATTGCAAAAATATATTTCATAAAAGAATAAAGCTTTCAATTCAGGTTTAAGCATTCTAAGAGATTTAGGTCATATTTGCAGGATGAAGCAGAAAGTCAGTGAATGGAATTAAGTTGTCCCTTTTAAAGAGCAAACCTCATTAGGATAAGGCCTCTGTCTTTGAGCCATATTGTTCCCGAATTGTATGTGGTCAATCTGGGTTAATTTCTTGCCGCTACATTTTTCCAACACATACATTGAAGAAGCTTAATCTACATATTACATTTCATTCTTAAAACTACCTGTATTTGATTACAATGTTTTTCCACCTGCATAATCAGTATCTCATGACTTGCCCTATGCTCTGAGCCCTCAGGAGGGAGTATTCTGTTGCCACTCCTTTAGTATGTTATGAAACATCATTAAAATCTTTGAATCTACTACAATGGAGATGAGAGAAAATGTTGCTATACCAGTCAGGAGTTACTTAGCCAGTTTTCACTACTGAGGTCAAATGTATTACTGCCCTGTGGTGCATCGTCTGTGATGCACTACTGAACTATTCTTTAAAAGAAAAAATAAAGATTAATGCTAATAAGAATAAAGGCTTGAAATAATGTAGCGGTCACTAACCAAATGTAACTTGGCTACAAATGTCATTCTTCACTCATTCTGAACAGGTATTTCTAATAATTTTAAAGATTATCATTTTGTGCATTTATGTAACTTTTCCCAGTTACATCCCTGATTTATGCTTTCATTTCCTGCACCAAAAGGTTAAACAGTGACTTAATTCCACTTTTCTGTCGCCTTTCTCCGAATCATTTTCAAGTATAAAAGTAATGCAAGTTAACATTTGGACGATATAACTTCAAAAAAATCAGAAGTGATTTCATTGAAACTGGCAAGATTTTCACGAACATGAGCAGGTTGACACTAGGAATCATAGAGACACACAGCACAGAAACAGACTCTTTGGTCCAATTCGTCCATGCCGACCAGGTTTCCCAAACTAAACTCGTCCCTATTGCCTGCCTTTGGCCCATACCCCTCTCAATCTTTCCCATTTAACCTGTCCAAATGTCTTTTAAATGTTGTAATTGTTTCTGCATCACCACTTCTTCTGTCAGTTCATTCCACACACGAACCACCCTCTTTGTGAAAAAAGTTGCCCCTCAGGTCCTTTTTAAATCTCCTCTCACCTTAGAAATATGCCTCATAGTTTTGAACTCACCCACCCTAAGGAAAAGACTTCTGCTATTCACCTTATCTATGCCCCTCATGATTTTATAAAACTCTTTAAGGTTAACCCTCAACCTCCTACGCCCCAGTGAAAAAACATCCCAGCCTATCCAGCCTATTTTTATAACTCAAACCCTCCAGCCTGGCAATATCCTGGTAAATCCTTTCTGCACTCTCTCCAATTTAATGGTATCTTTCTGGTGGTGGGCTTAGAGGGACGGCTGACACTCAAATTTTGTGAACCTTTTAATTTTTTATATATTCAATTACTGAAAATATTTAAGGCTGGGATAGACAGGTTTTTGGTCTGTCAGGGGAACCATGGTCATAAGGAATAAGCAGGAACATGGAGTTGAGGCACAATATCAGCCTTAACATATTGAATGACAGTACAGGCTCATGGGGCTGTCAGGTCTACTCCTGCTTCTATTTCTTGTGTTCTTACTGCATGAAGGAGCTATGCAAGTAAGAACAATAAGCTTCAGCACAAGCAACTAGCAACAGCATGAGTGAGTGCTCTGAGTGCAGGTCACTGGTAAAAGGGACAGACTGCCCTTAAGAAGGAACGACTGCACTTTGCTGCATCAATAGCAATAGAACTTGAGCAAGTGATGAGCTGTTCTCCTGAATTTGGAAATTCCTGATGAAGAAATTATGCCCGAAACGTCAACTTTCCGGCTCTTCAGATACTGCCTGATCTGCTGTGCTTTTCCAGCACCACGCTTTTTGACATCACTAATGTTTAGCCCTATGATTCGGTTGGTGAAGCAGTGAAAGGCTTCATCTGTTAATATATCTGACAGGAGAAGAAAAAGGTACTTTGAACAGATGTAACAACCCAATATAAAACTTATAAAGGAACTATTTTATGTATAATGTCGACGGAAATTATTTTCTCCAGCCTGTGCTAATTATGAGGTTTCCAAGTGTCTCAAGATATTTTCTCAAACTGATTCTATGATTCGCTATATCAAATTAATCCCAATCATTTCCTTAACATAGGAACAAGAGTAGGTTCCTCAACCCATTGAGCCTGCCTGCTATTCAACCGGATAGCAACTGATCGTTTGCTTAAGGATTATCAGGTCAGCCGTGATCTCACTGAATGGCAGAGCAGGCTCAATGGGTTGAATGGCCTCTGGGTCTTATGCCTATATGGTCAATTATACTTTTATGCATTATCTCCATAACCCTTAATATTATAATTCTCCAGAAACTTATTGATTTCTGTCTTCAACCTCCTTGAATTTCCCCAGCCTTCTAAGTACAGAATTCCTAAGAATCACAAACCTTTGAATGAAGAAATTGTTCCTCCTCTCAGTCTTAAATGGCCTGCCCCTTAACTTTTGATTATGCCTGGTGGTTCTAGTGCCACCATTCAGAGCAAATACCTTATCTACTTTTCATATCCTGTAAGAGTCTTATAAATTTCAATGAGGTCACCTCTCAATTTTTGAATTTCTCGGGAATACCGACCCATTTCCTTCAATCTTTCCTCATGAAACAATTCCACCATCGCAGACATTAATCTGGTGAACCTCCTTTGTGCTGCTGTTATGTCAGTTATATTCTTCCTTCGATAAGGAGGCCAAATGCATAGAATATTCCAGATGAGGTCTCACCAAGGCTCTATGCAACTGCAAGAAGACATCCTTACTTCTGTACTTAAACCACCTTCAAAAAACACCAACATGCCAAATGCCTTTCTAATTCTTACTATTTTTGTATCATTACTTTTAGTGACTTATAGGCAAGGATACCCAGTTCACTTTGGAGAACCACACTTCCCAATCTTTTACCATTTGAGAAATATTCGGTCTTTCTGTTTTTTTTCTCTTTACAGGGTGAATAATATCACAGCTATTCACATGATATTTCATCTCACATGTTTGAGCCCAATCACTCAGCCTGTCTAAGTCTTTTTAAAGCTTTTTTGCATCCTCCTCACAACATCTCTTGTTATAGATGACTCGCTTTGGTGTCATCAGCAATTTTGGAGATAATTTTCAAATATAAATTACTTATCTTGATTGTGAACAGATGTAGACATGGCACTGACCCTTGTGGTACCCCACTGTTAAGAGATTATGAATGATTCATTTATTCATACTCTGTCTTCTGTCTATTAACCAATCCAAGCTAATAAAATCCCACCTATCCTATGTACAATAATTTTATTTACTAACCTCCTATGTGGAACCATTTCAAACATCTACTGCAAATCCAAATAGTTCACAACCACTGGCTCTCCTTCATCTATGCTACAGATAACAACTTTAGAAGACTTCAAACAGTTCATCAAACATGTTTTGCCTTTTGTGAATATGTGCTGACACTTCCCAATTTTGCCATTTTTTAAAATGTTCTGTTATCAGGTTCTTTATGGTGGATTCTAATATTTCCCCTGCCATGTGACATTAAGCCAACAGATATGTAGTTCTCCACCCTCCCTCACTTAAATAGAAGGGTGACATTTACTATGTTCCAATCTGCAGGATCATTTCTAGAATCTCGACATTCTGAAACTTAACCACCAATGCCTCTGTTATCTCTATTGCTATTTCCTACAACACCCTGGGATGAAGTTCAGGTAGAGGAGATTTGTCAACTCTCAGTCCAGCTTTTCTTTTTCATTACAATACTAATTTCTTTTAGCTTCTCTGTTACAAAAGTCACTTGATTCCCTAATACTTCTTGGAGATATTTTGAGTGGTGACCTTAATGAAGTTTTTTTTAAATCATGAGGATTTGGAGACGGTAAATGGTAGGTGTCTTTGCCCAAGGATGGGGGATTTCATGACGAGGGAGAGAGATTAAAAAAAGACTGAGGGAAATTCTTTTTTACATATGGGGTGGTTCACATGTGAAATGAACTTCCTGAGGAAGTAATAGATGTCGGTCTACTTTTAAAATATACTTGGAGAAGTATATGAATAGGAAGGGTTTGGAGGGATATGAGTCAGGAACAGGCAATGGGACTAGTTTAATTTGGGATTATGTTTGGCATGGACTGGTTGGACCGAAGGGTCTGTTTCCGTGTTGTATAACTCTATGACTGTGACTCTAAGACAGATACAAAAGGCTCAATCATTTGATTTTTTTTCATAATGTGCATGTTGCATCTCGATTTTTGGAGAGATTCTCACTGTGAAGCCTAGTGCGATTTTCTCTCATATCTTACTCAACATGCCTTATAAATTACCTATTCTGCTGCTATGATGACCCTTTCATTTGATTCTAGCTCCAAGCTTACCACATACCATTCACAGAACAGCTGGTCACTCACTGAACATATTAAAAGACCAGCATGCCTTGGACTGGGATCATCTAAAAAGCCCAATGTATACCTGGACAAGCACTGTCAGTCTAGAGCTGCCCTGGACAGGGCAGACCGAGGGAAATTGGCACTCCATTTATAGACAGTATCCCGGAGGTCCTGCTGGACAAGGTAGTACACAGGCTGGACCCAAGAATCTGCAGTGAATACCACAAAACCACACCATATCAGCCTTGTTTGAAGTTGCCACCTGGGTCAATGCATCCAGGGAAATGCCGAGCACTATAGAATAAGGTCAATCACTTTCTCCATTCCACCAATTTAATCTCCAACATCTTCGCTCTGCTTCCTCGCACTCATTTCATCTCTGCTACCGCACCCACTTCCCAATAAGATTCAAACTCTCCCATTCATAGTATTAGAGTCATAGAGTCATAGAGATGTACAGCATGGAAACAGACCCTTTGGTCCAACCCGTCCATGCCAACCAGATGTCCCAACGCAATCTAGTCCCACCTGCCAGCACCCGGCCCATATCCCTCCAAATCCTTCCTATTCATATACCCATCCAAATGCCTCTTAAGTGTTGAAATAACACCAGCCTCCACCACTTCCTCTGGCAGCTCATTCCATACACGTACTATCCTCTGTGTGAAAACGTTGCCCCTTAGGTCTCTTTTATATCCTTCCCCTCTCACCCTAAACCTATGCAGTCTGGATCTGGACTCCCCAACCCCAGGGAAAAGATTTTGCCTAATTACCCTATCCATGCCCCTCATAATTTTGTAAACCTCTATAAGGTCACCCCTCAAGACTCCAACACTCCAGGGAAAACAGCCCCAGCCTGTTTCAACCTCTCCATATAGCTCAAGTTCTCCAACCCTGGCAACATCCTTGTAAATCTCTTCTGAACTCTTTCAAATTTCACAACATCTTTCTGATAATAAGGAGACCAGAATTGCATGCAATATTTCAACAGTGGCCTAACCAATGTCCTGTACAGCTGCAACATGACCTCCCAACTCCTGTACTCAATACTCTGACCAATAAAGGAAAGCATACCAAATGCATTCTTCACTATCCTATCTACCTACGACTCCACTTTCAAGGAGCTATGAACCTGCATTCCAAGGTCTCTTTGTTCAGCAACACTCCCTAGGACCTTACCATTAAGTGTATAAGTCCTAGTAAGATTTGCTTTCCCAAAATGCAGCACCTCGCATTTTTCAGAATTAAACTCCATCTGCCACTTCTCAGCCCATTGGTCCATCTGGTCAAGATCGTGTTGTAATCTGAGGTAACCCTCTTCACTGTCCACTACACCTCCAATTTTGGTGTCATCTGCAAACTTACTAACTCTACCCCTTATGCTCGCATCCAAATCATTTATGTAAATGACAAAAAGTAGAGGGTCCAGCACCAATCCTTGTGGCACTCCACTGGTCACAGGCCTCCAGTCTGAAAAACAACTCTCCACCACCACCCTCTGTCTTCTACCTTTGAGCCAGTTCTGTATCCAAAATGGCTAGTTCTCCCTGTATTCCATGAGATCTAACCTTGCTAATCAGTCTCCCATGAGGAACCTTATCGAATGCCTTACTGAAGTCCATATAGATCACATCTACTGCTCTGCCCTCATCAATCTTCTTTGTTACTTCATCAAAAAACTCAATCAGGTTTGTGAGACATGATTTCCCACGCACAAAGCCATGTTGACTATCCCTAATCAGTCCTTCCCTTTCCAAATACATGTACATCCTGTCCCTCAGGAATCCATCCAAATACTTGCCCACCACCGAGGTCAGGCTCACTGGTCTATAGTTCCCTGGCTTGTCTTTACCGCCATTCTTAAACAGTGGCACCACGTTTGCCAACCTCCAGTCACCTGTGACTATCGATGATACACATATCTCAGCAAGAGGCCCAGCAACCACTTCTCTAGCTTCCCACAGAGTTCTCCGGTACACCTGATCAGGTCCTGGGAATTTATCCACCTTTATCCGTTTCAAGACATCCAGCACTTCCACCTCTGTAATCTGGACATTTTGCAAGATGTCACCATCTATTTCCCTATAGTCTATATCTTCCATATCCTTTTCAACAGTAAATACTGATGCAAAATATTCATTTAGTATCTCCCCCATTTTCTCTGGCTCCACACAAAGGCCGCCTTGCTGATCTTTGAGGGGCCCTATTCTCTCCCTAGTTACCCTTTTGTCCTTAATATATTTGTAAAAACCCTTTGGATTTTCCTTAATTCTATTTTCCAAAGCTATCTCATGTCCCCTTTTTGCCCTCCTGATTTCCCTCTTAATTATACTCCTACTTCTTTGTACTCTTCTAAGGATTCACTCGATCCATCCTGTCTATACCTTTCATATGCTTCCTTCTTTTTCTTAACCAAACACTCAATTTCTTTAGTCATCCAACATTCCCTATACCTACCAGCCTTTCCTATCACCCTGACAGGAGTATACTTTCTCTGGATTCTTGTTGTCTAATTTCTGAAGGCTTCCCATTTTCCAGCCATTCCTTTACCTGCGAACATCTGCCTCCAATCAACTTTTGAAAGTTCTTGCCTAATATCGTCAAAATTGGCCTTTTTCCAATTTAGAACTTCAACTTTTAGATCTGGTTTATCCTTTTCCATCACTATTTTAAAGCTAATAGAATTATGGTCTCTGGCCCCAAAGTGCTCCCCCACCGACGCCTCAGTCACCTGCCCTGCCTTATTTCCCATGAATAGGTCAAGTTTTGCACCTTCTCTAGTAGGTACATCCGCATGCTGAATCAGAAAATTGTCTTGTACGCACTTAACAAATTCCTCTCCATATAAACCTTTAACACTATGGCATCCCCAGTCGATGTTTGGAAAGTTAAAATCCCCTACCATAAACCACCCTATTATTCTTACAGATAACTGAGATCTCCTTACAAGTTTTTTTCTCAAATTCCCTCTGACTATTGGGAGGTCTATAATACAATCCCAATAAGGTGATCATCCCTTTCTTATTTCTCAGTTCCACCCAAATAACTTCCCTGGATATATTTCCGGGAATATTCTTCCTCAGCACAGCTGTAATGCTATCCCTTATCAAAAATGCCACTCCCCCTCCTCTCTTGCCTCCCTTTCTATCCTTCCTATAGTATTTGTATCCTGGAACATTAAGCTGCCAGTCCTGCCCATCCCTGAGCCATGTTTCTGTAATTGCTATGATATCCCAGTCCCATGTTCCTAACTGTGCCCTGAGTTCATCTGCCTTCCCAGTTAGGCCCCTTGCATTGAAATAAATGCAGTTTAATTTATTAGTCCTACCTTGGTCCTACCTGCCCTGACTGTTTGACTCACTTCTATTCTCAACTGTACCAGCCTCAGATTGATCTCTTTCCTCACTATCTCCCTGGGTCTAACCGCCTCCCCCCGCCACGTTACTAGTTTAAATCATCCCGAGCATCTCCAGCAAATTTTCCTGCCAGTATATTGGTGCCCTTCCAATTTAGGTGCAATCCGCCCTTCTTGTACAGGTCACTTCTACCCCAAAAGAGATTTCAATAATCCAAAAATGTCAATCCTTCTCCCATACACCAGCTCCTCAGCCATGCATTCATCTGCTCTATCCTGTTTGCTCTCACACACCATTAACCCTGCATGCCCTCTGCACTGCCCACTCACTCAGAACATCTCCCCCCATGCCATCTACTTTAATCATATGAAACACCTGCTTCTCTCTCAATCCAGGAGAAAAACAGTACTTAACTTGGCAGAAGGAATCACGATAGGTGATGGGCTGTACGATGTTTGGCTCCTTACCCCGACTGTAAATGCCTTAAGCTTCTGACTGACTGTTTTCAAGCCTTTGGACTACTATTGGAGGCTGCCTCACAGTGCCAGAGACCCGGGTTCAATTCCTGCTTCAGGCAGTCTGTGTTGAGGTTGCACATTCTCCCTGTGTCTGCGTGGGTTTCCTCCAGGTGCTCCGGTTTTCTTCCACAGTCCAAAGATGTGCAGGTTAGGTGAATTGGCTAAGCTAAATTGCCCATAGTGCTAGGCGAAGGGGTAAACGTAGGGAAATGGGTCGGTGTGGACTTGTTGGGCCAAAGGGCCTGTTTCCACACTGTAAGTAATCTAATCTAATGTAATCTAATCTAATCTAATCAAAGTAACATAATACTTTTCACTGAGCGAGAAAAATTATAAAAGAAGGGAAAAGACAATGTGAGGCAGGAATGCTGGCAGCGTCTAGATAGGCTCAGAATAGCTGAAAACAATGACAGTGAGTGAAGAAACCAGAGACACAGCCTAGTCCAGTCCATGAGCTGAGTGTGTGTCCCTGAGCACACAGTGTAATGCTGGAGCATGGTCAATGAGACTTAAGAGCCAGCTTGAGGTGCAACACTGAAATGAAGAAGTGTGATCTAAGCGAATCAGAGATGTGCCATAACGGTTGTTAGAGACTGGCATATGTTGGATGTCAATGTCAGTGGATATGAGGATCCTGAGCCCAGTGCCCGTAAAGTGTACCCTGCGATGCTGGTGCCTAATATCCTATGTGGAAGTCCTTCAGAGCAAGTGGCACATTGAATGTTCCAGTTCCTCACTTTGATTCCCACATCAAGAATTCTCAATAGCTTTTTCATTGCATATAGTGAAATAGGAAACTGAATATTAATGAGATGAGTATTAGAGTTAATAAGACATTTAATAAGTAATAATCCTTCTTAATTGGCTACTCACCACTGCCTAATGACAAACGCACCTCACTGCTTGACAAATGCTTTAAAAATGCAATGAGGTGCTCCATGAAGAGATAGGTTTGACTGAATTTCCTGTCCAATTCTGCCACAAAGTCACCATGCCCACTTCATTCAGATATATGTAAGATTCCACCTAAAGTAAATATTTAGTTTTTCTGCAATTTCCCTGTTCTCTAGTATTAAGTCTCCTATTCGCACCTGTAAATAGGCCCACATTTGTGTTTGCCCATTTCACAAACTGGTCATTCTCCTCTAACACACGTTTTGTCAACGCAATTTGGCTGTAACGTGATTGGTGAATTGGGGCATGATTTTTTTAAAAACGAGAACTCCTGTTGATTATCACGTGATTCATCCTGGGTTTCCTTAAGCCCACTCTCGATGTTTACTTCAGGTCAAGCAAAAGAGATTGGATAATGGGGCAAATTTCTTTCTGACCTTATTGTTGATATTTTCGAGGATGTTTTTAGAAATTATTGCAGGAGAAACAAATTTGGATTTCAAGATTCTCCTCATTCTGGACAATGCACCAAGCCATCCGCCCACTATTAGTGAGCTTTCTGAAAACATTAAAGTGTTATTTCTACTTCTGAACACAAGCCCTTTCATTCAACCCATGGACCAGGGTGCAATAGCAGCTTTTAAAGCCTATTATTTAAAACATACATTCAGGAAGCTGATTTGCAGGGGGACAGGGTTCTTCAGTTTTGGAAGAGGTTTAATGTTAAGAATGCTATTGACAGATTGCTTCTCCCAGATTTTCATCATGATTTTAAAGGTATTGAACCATCAGAGGAGCTTGCAGCAATCAAAGAACATTATGTTGATCTTGCAAAGCGAGTTAGATTTGAAGAAGTAGAGACTGATCTACAATAATTTGTTGCTGAGGGGGAAATTGAAACTCGAGATGGAGATGATGAAGGCCAGGATGCAGAGCCATGAGAACTTTCCACTTCCCTTTTGTCTTCTATCCTGATGGAAATTGAGAATCAGGTGCAGCTCTTCGAAGAAAATGTCTATAAAGCAGAACACAGCAGGATAGCAGATCATGGCATAAAGTCTTATCTGGCACCCTACAAATAGCTTCTTCATGAAAGAAGAAAGATAGCGAAAGCAGCAAAAAACTAGTTGCCTTTTTTAAGCCAACTCCCAAGAAACACTCTGCGAACAATAAACCACAGCAATCCACTTCTAGACTAAATATTTTTCTTTCATGGTAATCCTGCATCCAGATTGCACCTGAAAGTAATGATGATGCTGATGATGACCCTCAGCCCCTGTCTTAATACAGTACTGTTACTCAGCAAACTCAGAAACCCCTTAAAATGTTAAATTTATTGTATTATTTCATTAAAATGCATGATTTTAACATTTACTTAAACTGTGTTATCAGTTGTGTTAAGCTAACTATTATTTTTGTTTGGATTTTTGCTAATATTTTTGGTGGCTTGCCCCTGACAATGTTTTTTTCTCATAGGCCCAATATTTCTATTGCTTTGTTTTCAATAACACGAGGTCGCATGAGAATGCAAATACTGTGTTATAGCAAGAACAGACTGTATTCATAAAAGCTTTTACAGTTTGCCTTTATGTTTCTTGCTATTTTGCATTCATATTCTCTCTTTGTTTTCTTATTAGTTTCTTCTCCT
Source organism: Chiloscyllium plagiosum (assembly GCF_037043375.1). Taxonomy (NCBI): domain Eukaryota; kingdom Metazoa; phylum Chordata; class Chondrichthyes; order Orectolobiformes; family Hemiscylliidae; genus Chiloscyllium; species Chiloscyllium plagiosum. The sequence continues at coordinate 55,714,708 of NW_028270142.1, forward strand.
ACTTTGCTGTGTCCTAAATTGCTCCCAATCCTCAGGTTTATCACTGTTTCTGGCACTCTTATAAGCTACTTCTTTGATCTAATGCAATTGTTAACCTGTATTGTTAACTGTGGTTAGTTAACTTTTCCCTTTGGCTGTTTGAATTTTAGAGGAATATATATCTGTTTTAGACATTGTAATATTAAATCAAAACCTTTAGTGTATTTTCCCAATCCACCTTGGTCAGCCTGCCGCCCCCACCTCCCCCCCCCCCCCCCCCCGCCCCCCACCTCCACCCCCTCTCCACCCCCATACCTTTATAATTTCCTTTGTTCAGATTTAAAACCTTAGTTTTGGAATAAATTATGTTGCACTCAAATGTCTTGTAAAATTAACATCGAAATATTTTACTTGTGTGAACTCAACTGAAAGTGTATGCTTCAATGCTGAGTGATTTATTTCTGTTCTTAAAAAAACTAAATACTAGGAGGTAATTTGGCAGTGTCAGAGATTAACATTACATAACTTAAATATTGTCTGCTGGACGTATTATTGAGTACATTTCATCACAAAATTTAAGATTAGCCTTTATCCAGCGTAATTACAGTAATAATGCTATTAACTAGCTATGCGCAATACTCAGTTTTATGAATCATAAGCTAATGATAACAAGACTACAATCTTATTAAGGATCATATTGAATTAAAGTATGATTAACTCATTTCAGTCCTAAACATAACGAGGAATAATCAAGTTGATGAAAGCCCAAAAATGCTGCTCACTTACTTGAAAGTCAAATAGGAAGACATAGGTAAGAATGCTAATAAAGTATGGTTGCCTACATGACGAAATCATTGGTGATGAATTTTTCTTCAATAGACAAGCTGAAAAGCTACAATGGAATATGAAGATATCAGGATGTGTAAGATTAGTTGGGTGATTTTGGTAAATATTGCATGTAAAAACAATTTCTTCATCTTTCCCTAATGAATATACATTTAGGTAATGACGTAAAATTTGGAATCTGCACATTTTGACATTCCAAACCCATGAAATATGTCTGGAGTTTGTAATAGAAGTCCATAAATCATGCAGCCACCAAGTTAGCAAGTGCCACCAGTCTAAGTGACAGTTGTGATAAAGGGAGCTCTAATTAAGGAAACTTACAAGACTTAAAGAAAAAGGCTTGCATTTACATAGTGCCTTTCAGAATCTTTGCTTGTCCCAAAGAGATTTATAACCAATAAAGTATTTTTGAAGTGGAGTTACTTTTGCAATGCAGGAATGGATGCAGAGCTATGATAATTTAATAATTAGTGCAGTGGTACAAAAGGTTCAGGAAATTGTAGCATAAGTCACGACACTACAATTTTCTTTATTTTTATTCATCTGACATACACAAGTATCCAGAAAATTTTCATTTAAGATAAATAATTTCATTGCTTTTGTAATACAGTCTTAAATAGAGAATTGAAGGCAAGAAAATTGATCTACTGTAACTGCAGAAATAACCATTCTAAACTAAACATGTAATTATTGAGATGATTCTGGTGTTTGAGAGTGTTAAGTACGACATTTGATTTGATGAAGAGGAATTCTTCATTTATTAGTTGCCATTGTCTAAGCTGTGCAGCCAATGTTCCTCTGCTTACATCTGACCTTTCCCTAAATTAGTCACATTCCTGCCCCATATAATACGACTAATCTCCCTTCAAGAGCTGACAAAAATATTACAATTTTACAGCTGATTTCCTTGGCAAGGAATGAGCGGATGAATCAAGGAACTCTTCAAATCTGATTTTCTCTTTTAACTGAAATGTAACATTTATTACTTCTGTTTCTGCTGTTCTTTTGCACTTGTCGCTTCCAACAGGTATTTATTATGTTTTATTACTATCAGCAGTCCTGAATAGCTAAAGAAGAAAGTACTGATTTGTACTTCATCCTGAATTGTTTTGTCAGACAATGTGTGAGCAAGAGTAAATATGAGTATTAGACACTGCAATGAGGGAACCCCTTCTCCATCATTAATTCATTTGTGACCATCTGTAAGTTTACATACATTGTCTGTCTCTCTCTCTCTCTCTCTCTCTCACACACACATACACACACACACACACACACAAAAAGACATATACAGTGTCTTGCACACACAGGGACACATAACTCCCTCTCTTACATACACACAAAGTCACAGACACACACACACACACAAAAAGACATATACAGTGTCTTGCACACACAGGGACACATAACTCCCTCTCTTACATACACACAAAGACACAGACACACACATAAACTCACACAGGGGACACATTCTCTCTGTCTCTCTCACACTCACACGCATACACAGACGCATAGATCCCCTCTCACTCACTCACACATACACCCATTCAATTTCTGTCACGCACAGACAGGTGCACACACACACATGGGGACAAATAATCTGTCACGCACTCTGTCTTTCTCTCTCTACACAAACACACTCTCTCTCTCACTCATACACACAAACACACATAAAGGAACACATACACACACATTCTGTCTGTCACACACATGCACACACACAAACATAGGAACATATACACTGTCTGTCACACACATACACACACACTGTGCCACATAGATTCTCTCTCTTACATACATACACACACACTCCAATATGTACAGAGAGGAGCACACACACTGCCTCTCTGACATAAACATGCATGCACACAAAAGAACACATACATGCTCTCTCTTACACACACACGCATCTCCATACACTCTCACACACAGACATAGACACAAAAACGGATACAACACTCTCTCTCACGCAAACATACATACAAGGAAACACATTGTCTTGCATTCACACAAAAGCACTCATACACTCACTCTCGCTCACACACAGAAAGATCCTCTCTCTCACTTACAGACATATAAATATGTACACAAAGGGAGACAATACGCACTCTCTTGCTGACACACTGACATATACTGAGGGACACATATACTCTTATTCACACACACACCCACGCTTGCACGTAAATACACACTCACACACACTCACACATAATGCTGTTGCTCACACAAACTAATAATGGGAGTGCAGCAAGCCGTGGTGAAAAATTATCCCCACACTTAAGGCTGGGTATTTCTGAATTGAATTTTCTTTCTCACAAATAGTTGCATACACATTCCTGTAAACTGTAACATTTCAGAATGCCACACTCCAATGTTGCTCCAGTTCAGTATGGTTTAAAAGACCAATTGCCGCTATCATTTTTTAATCTATGATTTTTTTTCCATTCTTTTGGAGGCTCAAGAGCAAGAAATAACAGCATTCAGTCATGTGATTAAACTGAATAAGTCACAGCAGCCATGAAAACATCAAAGTGGTTATAGCTGGTGCGCGAAGCAAATCATCAGATTGAAACAGCAATCCCAGATGGAACTAAAAGGTGCATCAACTGGATAATTCAGCAACTCAGGGAAGCCAAAAAGTAATGCAAAGTAGCAATGTTCACAGAAGAATCTCACTACATTTGTACAACATTAATGATGTGTAAAGCCCACCATGGATAATGTATTTATTCTAGGCCCCAGTTTTGTTAAGCCCTCATGTCAAGACTTTCACTCAGACACAATCCCTATCACAAAATCTTTACCTGGACCTCCAGAGGCTGAGAACTTAATTCTCTTATATGTCCCTAAGTGCCCTTGAGAAAGTGATCGTGATAAATGAGCATGAACTGCAGCACTCAAGAAGGTGGCTGATCACTGCCCTCCAAGAGGCACTTCGGGATGGGCAACAAATGTTGATCTGGCTGGTGATATCCACATCCAGTGAATTAATGAAAATCAATGTCAGATTCAAGAAATCTATGAGCTAGGACTTAAACAACCACACTGTTGCCAAAGGTCTGTTTTCACATAAAACACTGGCTAACTCACATCTGTGCTCAGTTTTGAAGTTGGAATGGATGACATTTCTCAAGAGAAGCCTCTTTTCTTTGTCAGCTGCAGTTAGGTTGTAATGGTATATGTGGACAAGCAGCCATTTCATCAAAGTCTGTGGCACCTAGACTTGTCAAGATCACTCGCTCCTCCATGGCTAGAGAGGGAGCAAGGGCCATTCATCTTGCCTCCTCTTTCACTGCTAAAACACTTCGAGTTTTATGATTAGAGCTGATGTTACTACTGAACAAATCAGATCCCAGAATGAAGTCTGGTTTGGTAATTCATATTTGCTTTTCCTTTTAAGTTAGTAAGCCAGACTTTGATTGAAACATGAGGACACAAGATCCAACAGTTTTTTTAAACAATAGAACAGAAGTTTATTACACAAAATAAATAAGAATAAAAGAAAATAAATCAAGCTATCTAAATGTAATGTAGTCTGAAAGATTTCAAACACACAACAAATCTCATCTATATCCCAACATCATCACTTTGCAGTGAATCGAAATCCAGAGAACATTTTCTTTGCTGTCCAATCTGTAGCTTTGATCTAATTGCCTCTTTTAGTGTCTGTCCCGTCTGATGTGAAACCTTTTCCTTGAAAACTAACAGAATTGAGAGTTGAGACTTTCTTAGATTTGAATAACAAATACAGCTTTCTAACCAAACACTCCTGAGACGGTCTTTGCAAGCTACTACTCTCACACTGAAGCAACTTATTCCATTCACTGCTCTGAACAAGCTCCTTCTCTAGAACAGACTACACCTGCATCTGTCTTCAGTCAGATCTCCTTCAAATTGAACTAAAAAGCTCTCATACTATATTAATAAAAACAATTTTTTCTCATCCTAAAAGCAGTTAAGCTAATGACTTGATATTTTCTCTCTCCAGTCATAAACCTCAATTTGATAAATTAACTTCCATTAACACTCCAGGAGGCTATATACTGGATTAAAATCATGTTCCTGGACAGAGAGCATGTGCTGTTGACTGGCCGCCTTGATGCCTCTGTGACTAGAGGCCATTGGAGAGGGTGCAGTCTTTCATCATGCCTGAAAATATCATTTACTTGATTTTTTAAGGTTTTCTTTAAGGATTTGGGAGGGGGCAGGGTGACATTTGGTATACTTTATTAGTGATATGATTTTCCCTCATATTTAGTGTAAACCTTGGATTGTTTGGATAAAAGAGGATTCTCATCACCATGGAAACCAGTACCATTAGTATCACTACATAAAGAGGAACTTTTGTCAATCCTGCAGGTTTCACACTTATTATATACATAGTATCCAGCATGAGCTGTGTTCCCTCTCATCATGCACTTCTCTGTGAGATGCAGTGGGTGGATAAGAAATGAAATGGACACTTATTGTTGATAAGTAACCTCACATGTCAGTCACAATTAATGTACAAAAAGCCCTCATCCTTGTTTTCAGACTGTTCCCACACCTGCATCCTGTTCCTTCTCTGTAGCCTTTCAACTGAAGCTGATGAAACTGAGCAAACGTCTCTGCTAAACAATCTGGCATTGGTGTTCTATCCCATATATTGCCAGCGCCTGAGTGCGAAAATCAATTTCCTTGCCCCACTAGAATTAGGAGGTTGTCAACAAATTGAGTTAATTGGATGGTAAGGCTGGAAATTAACCAGATTGCTTGTTCATTTTAATTGAATTAATAGCTGTGTTGTTATATCAATCTATTGTATGTCAAGGTTCTACTATTAGTAACAGCTGCAATGTTTAGCCTAGAATACTGCACATTAAGGATAGAAGTTTGTAGGGCTCTGAGTGATGCAGGATATAGTGGGGTTTGTGAAGAATGAGATGGAAAGTACAGGGAAGCTTATCTTAACATTGGGAGCATCTCTGGCTATCTTTTATGCTTTTATTGAGAGGCAATACAAATTTCTCACCAGGTGGCAGCAATCTGCCAAGTAAGCATGATAGTCATTTTATACATGCTGCAAATTGCCTCATTAATTTTGGGCTTCCTATCTGAGCAAACATGCCAAACGCAGAAATTTTGACACAGAAATTAGAGCAGGTTCCTGATGATTTCAACTCACTGCTTGCTCCAAAGGACCTTCATGTCTCTGAGGACCAAACAGCATTTCAGGGCACAATCTACAGACACCAACACATGAACTTGCAGAATGCTATGGACATATAGTCCTTCATCGCAGGGCCAACCAGCAAATAGGATGCAGCAAAGACACTTTGTAAACGGACAGGCAGCCAGCTCACACATTGGACAAAGGCTGCATTTTAGGGCTACCCACTTTGCTCTCTTAGTGCTCACTCGCTTAATGCCTACCTGCATGCTTACAGCATTCATGCCATGCCTTGCCTTCTAATGTCAAGACTTGGTAGTTAGCATATTGGCACTTCAACAAGAGCCTAAAGATTATCAGCACTGCTGCATTGACAGGCTCATTTGCACAGACACACAGGCAGGCTGCTTTTTGTAGTTGTCAATCAGTATCTGTCTGAGGGAAGGAGATGTTGATGTACAGCACACCAAGCTGCCACCTGCCTGTGTGGCAAACACACTGCATATCTTTTCAATGGGTCCTGGTACTGTCAGTCAGGGACACAGTCTGTAGAAAGTCTGACCGCAGTCAGTCGTCAGCATAGGATGCTGATAAACAGGGCTTCAAAAACTGTCCAACAACAATCCGGGGAATGTGTAATAGTCCCCAGTTGTAGCACCAATAGCATCAATAAGGGGAATCCCATATCATCAGTTAAAGAGTTGTAAAGACTGTGGTCAGGGGTCTGGTCAGTCATTCATTGAGGGCATTCAGAGATTGGGGTCCCATCATCAATTCTTGATGGAGGTGGAAAGGGGTCCTGTACAGGCAAAGGGGAGGTCACCACCAAAAAGGTTTGGGGAGTCAAGGCTTAGGAGGTAGTAAGGAGGTGGTGGGAAGGAGAAGCAGAGGCTTTGGGTAGTTGGAACCAGGGTTGTGGAGAGAGATCTCAATATGTATGGGAGAGGGATGTATGCAAAACGGGATTGGAGGGTATGCTATGGGAGGAAGGGTTATTTTTAGTGACATCCTTAGCCTCCACAGGGGGTGCATTATGGGAGTCGAACTGACATTATTAAGGTGAAATGTTGGGGTTTGGGGGAACAGTAGAGGCAAAGTTCAATATGGAGTGGCTGTTGGGGAAGTGCAAGGTAGAAGGGGACATGGAGGCTCTGGAGATTACATGGTGAGCAGATAGGGCCCAGAATTGACTGCATCCACCATAAGCTGTATTCCTTGCCATTATTTGCCTTTCTCTAGAAGTAAAATACAACTGAAAAAATGCCAGGGTGGATGGCACCAGTGTCACTTTGATAAACAAAAGCGCGGCCTTCACAACTGCTGGATGTTAGACATGGAATGGGCAAATCCATGAAGCACTTGTTTTCAATCTCTGGCAACAATTCATTTGCTGCTATTTATTTGCACATGTACAGTCCATGCAAAGTGAACGTGTTTATGTTAGTAATGGTGAATTGCAGAATGTCAAACTATTGTCATCTCAGTAAAGTAGATGCCAACATCAATAATTTAAGTTGATACAAATGCTGGCCAAGAGCATCCAATCACTGACTGGATGATGACAGAATGCAGGCCTCCAGTGGGCATTGAGAACAAAGATAGCTATGACTTTCATGAGGGTGTTCAGATGGGATGTAACTAAGGACAGGAAAACTCTGTGGCCTGGAGGTTAAACCGTGCTCAGGGACTGAGAATGGGATTGTTTGTGCATGGGCGTGTGAGCCATGTTGGCTCTGTGCCATGAACAGAGTGTGGCTTTGTGGCTGCTGTGCCATGACATTGCCAATAAGGGGCAATGCCAGATTGCCAACGCTTGTCTGGGTGCATGGCAATCTTTTAAAGATGGCAAGTGAGTCCAGTCTTTTGGCAGATACCTACTGAGTCGCTAACAGCTCTGCGAACAGAACATGATAAGATGAGGATAGAATTGAATGTGAGGGACAGGGTATGTGGTTAATGAGGTGAGTTTGATATGATGTGGTGAGAAATCTCACATTGAGAATTCCTCCAAAAATCAATTCACAATCAGTCAAAAAAAACACAAGAATCAGCCCTCAGATTTGTCAAACCAAATTATAACAGAGATTTCCAGGACTTCTTTGACCTCTCTGGTTAACTGATGGGCTTTAGGAGAAACCCAGCAAAATATTTGAAACAGAGAAGATGAGTAAATGTATGGGACTGATCTTAGTTCTAAGATTTTGATTATTTGAGGAGAATTGGAATTAGTTTGGGCTGTGGGAGAATTAGATGAGAAGTTAAGTAAGGCCTTTCTCACAGTCTGGAGAAAGAGTTTCATTTTCCAATAGCGTTTCCAGTGAAATAGAATAGAATATCCTTTATTGTCACGTGTATTCCAGTACAGGGTACAGTGAAATGTTTTTACAATGGCTGCCTTTAATGGCGCCATCTTAAGTACAAGTACATAGGCACAAATCTTAGATACAAAAAAGGACTAAAAAGAAAACTAGTCAGTTAGTTAAAGGATTGACATTACAGACCAATAAAGAGCTTCTAAGAACAGTAGCTTAGCACATGGTCTGACCACCTGCACCAGGCCCCAGCCCAACAACTGTCCCACTCCAGCACTCAGCTGCACCAAAGTATTCGTGGGGTTTTTGCTTGTTACCACCCTCTCTAACAATGAATATTACATCATCAATGTGCAGACTCCTAATCTACTGTGCATTGGATTGAAACTAGATGCTGAGAATTCCCAACAGGAACATCAGAGCAGGTACTTGACTGGAGAGCAGTCATTTACTTATTCCTCCGAACCTCCATAGTATCATACAGTATGGAAACTGACCCTTTGTTCCAAACAGTCCATGCCAGCTAAAGTAGTCCCATGTGCCTATGCTTGGTCCTCCAAACCTTTTTTTATTCATGTAATTATCCAAATGTCTTTTAAATATTGTAACTGTAACTGCATCCACCACTTCCTCTGGCAGTTCATTGCACGCATTCCCTGTGTAAAAATGTTGCCCCTCATGTCCTTTTAAATCATTTTCCTCTCACCTTAAAAATATGCCCTCTAGTCTTGAAATCCCCCACCATGGGGAAAAGATATCTGCCATTCACCTTATCTATACCCTTCGTGATTTTAAATACCTCAATAAGGTCACACCTCAACCTCTTACACTCCATTGAAAAAAGTCCCCAGCATCTTTCTGTAACTCAAGCCTTCCATTCCCTGCAACATTTTGGTAAATCTTTTCTGCAACTGCTCCAGCTTAATAATATCCTTCCTTTCGATGTCAATCTTGGAGATCAGGCACTCATTTCAGGGCATGCTCCAGGGCAACATCCACATGAACACCACATCAATGCAAACTGGCATCTGACACTTGACAGCTCTTTGCACCACCATGGCACATCTCCAAACTATTTACAGTACTCTTCCACTTTAAAGCTACACTTTGGATGTGCTGGAACCTCCCAAGTTGAAACTTTATTGCTGGAACAGCACAGCAGGTCAGGCAGCATCCAGGGAACAGGAGATTCGACGTTTCGGGCACAGGCCCTTCTTCAGGAATGAGCAGAGAGTGTTCAGCAGGAGAAGATAAAAGGTAGGGAGGAGGGACTTGGAGGAGGGGCGTTGGAAATGTGATAGGTGGAAAGAGGTCAAGGTGAGGGTGATAAGTAACAGTAGAGGTCCTTTACAGGTCTGTGAGAGAGTTGTCCTGAGCTGGGGTAGGTCGAGTTGCAGGGAATGTAGGTACCGGCGCATGGCTGCAAGCGTGGAGTGGAGGATCCGGAGGGAGGTCCGTTGCTGGAGGCTGCGGATTTGTTGCAGGTACTGGTAGTCCTGGTTGGGTCCAAATTGTGTTGGTCGGAAGGTGATCTGGAGTCCATGGGGGATCAGTCGGTTCCGTAGGCAGGTGCTGAGAAAGGAGATATGGCTGTGGTAACGAGTCTGCTTCAGAATGTGGCTGAAGAGCTTCTGTGCAGAGGAGATGACCTGGGGTGTGCAGTGAGAGAGGGACTCACTGAAATCTTTGTAGAGAGAGGCAGAGGAACCTCCCAATGCAATGCTGCTACAAAGACGGTTTGAGTACATGGACAAGGCACCCAGTTCACGGATTAGACCAGGGTGCAAGTCAAGGATCTCTCTGTGCTCATTCATGTTGTGACTGCTTCAATGCTCACAGCATCTCTGCCTTGCCTTGTGTTCCAGTACTTTGCCCCTCAGCCACAATTGAAACACTCAAGGTACCAGTTGTATCGTCTTGCAATTTAGTGCAGGCATAAAGCCAAGCAGTCATCAGACAAGGGGCTGCTGCTACAAAGCACAGTGCTACTTCAATCTCACTGTCACACTATGTGGTAATAGCTTCTATGAAAATGCACATGGCATTTCAAAGTCTAAGTTGCGTAGTCTTCAGTAAAATCTTGGAAGACACCTTAGCAGTCGAGGGGCAACGGCACAGTAAATCACAGGCAGCATCCAGTATTGATCCAGAGATGTTGGTCTGGCCAGTTAGGTATTTGGAATTGTCACAATTAGGGTCCTCTCTGTAGTTAGCAAGGAGCGCCCACCACCCATCCTGACTCGTTCTGCTGTATTGTGGGCTGTTTTCCCTGGGACAAGAGAAAGGAAAGGTTTGAGGGAATAGATGGCAGAGCTGTTAACAGTGGTGGAGCTGCAAGACAGATATTGAGGTGTCCCAAGTAGGTGTGTAGGCACTGCAGAGAGCATACCAAGTTAATCATGTAGGGGTTGCAGTTGTGAGAGGATGAGCAAGTCAAGGATGATGAGGGTGTTAGACCATGAGCCTTGGTGGGAAGTGGATGCAGAGAGAAGATGGTGACACTTACCCTGGTGCAGCTTAGAAGACCATGAATCTTGTCCGTAGTCTGCTAGACATACCTCCAGTTGGTTGAGATTGCTCTGACCTGGCTGGCAGCCTTGAGCCAGCCTATCAGAGTCTGGTAATGTGTCCTCCTCTGCTAGTCAGTGTCTCTCCTTTGCACCATAGTGTCCAGTCCCTTTTCTGGAAAGTGGGCCCCAAGTTCCCCTTATCTGCTATATCCAAGGCAAATGTCTCAAGCAGCTCTGAACCGATAGGGTTGGCCAGGACTTTTTAAAGCCAACATTGGTAATTCTGGGATATCCTGGCAGTGGTGAGTATTTCTGGCTACACTGAATGGGAGAGCACTGAGAAAGAGAGCTGCCACAGGGGCAGAGTATGGTAGTTAATAAGGTGAGGTTGGAATCATAATGTGAGAAAACTGTCTAGGCACATGGAGAGCAACCCTCCATAAAGCCTTCCTCGATCACTTAATCTGAACTATCAACATCCTTTCTCCCCCAGCACTCCAACGATGCACCCAAATTATTGTATAAACTCTGCCCCCTCCACACTTCACGTCAGTTTTGATGAAGAGACATCTAGACTCGAAACGTTAGCTTGCTTTCTCTAACCAGATGCTGCCTGACCCATTGTGATCTTCAGCATTGTTCGTTTTCGGCCCATAGCCTTGTGAGCTTTGGCCATGCAAGAGCACATCTAAATACCTATTAAATGTTATAAGGGTTTCTGCTTCTACCACCCTCACAGGCAGTAAGTTCCAGATTTCCACCACCCTCTGGGTGACAAATTGTTTCCTCACATCTCCTCTAAACCTTCTGCCCCTTTGCTTTAAAGGGAACATAGAGAACAAGAGGTGGAGAGGTTCAGTGAGGTAATGCCAGAGTTTAGGAAATTGCAATTGAAAGGCATGTCCACACCATTGAATGATTAAAATGCTCAAGGAACCAAAATTGAAGGAAAACAAGTATCTCCAGACATTTGTCTGGGGTGATGGGAGTGGTGATATGGGGAGGTGGTGGCAGGGGAAGAAATGCTGAAGAGAGGGTGATATTGTGGTAGGCTCCTTTAGTGATCAATTAGGAGAAGCTTTTCTGTCGGCAGTGGGGGCCCGAGATTAGCACAGGAATGGCCCTCTATATTCCTGTGAAAAGAGTCCAACAACTAAGTTTGATGTAAGTAAAGGACAAGTTGTCTTAAGGTTTTATCCCAATATGTTGGAATTCTGCCCATAAATGCAAACTCCTTTCTTTGCTCACTATATTGGGTCTGAGTATCACACACAGCATCTGAAAATTTAATGCTTTACAGAGCAATTTCTAGGCCAGCAAATATTTGAAAAATTTGTCGCTCAAGTTACAACAAGCTCATTGTATTTAATTCTGAAATTCAAGCCAAAGTCTGCTTGCTTTGTTTCTATTCACTACAGATTCCTATTTTAAAAAATCACTTCTATCTTTTTGTCCCCTCCTGCTCTTTCTCTCTCAATCATTTGATAACCTAGCTCTTGCGACTCCATCTTTTCCCTTGTTCCTCCTTTGAATCTGTATCTATATTATTTTTATATCATCAGCCTTCATTCTCCTTTCTGTTCTCTTTATCTCCGTCTCCCCCATTTATTTGTTTTCACTTTACCTTTTGCAGTCAGTGTCCTTCCCCTTCCCATTCAAGCCAAATGATTTTGTTAACAGAAGTATTATCATTGTCACTGTTCAAAAATAGTGATCCTCATTTAAAGCAGAAATAGTTTTACTTATTTTCTCTCTCTCTCTCTCTCTGGTTACTGAGTCATAGAGGTGTACAGCACGGAAACAGACCCTTCAGTCCAACCCGTCCATACCAACCAGATATCCCAACCCAATCTAGTCCCACTTGCCAACACCCGGCCCATATCCCTCCAAACCCTTCCTATTCATACACCCATCCAAAAGCCTCTTAAATGTTGTACCAGCCTCCACCACTTCCTCTGGCAGCTCATTCCATACACGTACCACCCTCTGTGTGAAAGAATTGCCCCTTAGGTGTCTTTTATATCTTTCCCCTCTCACCATAAACCTATGCCCTCTAGTTCTGGACTCCCTGGCCCCAGGGAAAAGACTTTGCCTAATTACCCTATCCATGCCCCTCATAATTTTGTAAGTTTCTATAAGGTCACCCCTCAGCCTCCGACGCTCCAGGGAAAATAGCCCCAGACTGTTCAGCCTCTCCCTGTAGCTCAAATCTTCCAACCCTGGCAACATCCTTGTAAATCTTTTCTGAACCCTTTCAAGCTTCACAAAATCTTTCCGATAGGAAGGAGACCAGAATTGCAAGCAATATTCCAACAGTGGCCTTCCCAATGTCCTGTACAGCCGCAACATGACCTCCCAACTCCTGTACTCAATACTCTGACTAATAAAAGAAAGCATACCAAACGCCTTCTTCACTATCCTATCGACCTGCGACTCCACTTTCAAGGAGCTATGAACCTGCACTCCAAGGTCTCTTTGTTCAGCAACACTCTCTAGGACCTTACCATTAAGTGTATAAGTCCTGCTAAGATTTGCTTTCCCAAAATGCAGCCTTTCGCATCATTTTTCAGAAAAATCAGTGGAACCAGAGCTTCTGGGTATTATTAAGACAGAAGTAGATCAGGGGTAGGCAGGAATGATGGGTGGATTTGAATTTACAATCTGACCAGTCATGATCATGTTGAGTAGAAGAGCGGTTTGAGGGGCTGAATGGCTTACTTCTGCTCCTTCTTTGTAAGT